>NC_091064.1:57313729-57624229 GCF_000393655.2 Nicotiana sylvestris
GGTTTAATTGATTAGTCACTTGTTCATCTTTTTTACCCCCAAAAATTAGACTTCACAGTGAACAAAATAGTCATTTAATTATTTTTTTTAATATTTAAAATAAAAAATTACTCTTACTTATTAAATACACTTTTTAGTTAGCGAAGAAAATTAATTTCGACCAACCAACCAATTTTATATGTTATCCTTAAAATCAAATTATTTTTTTATTTGAATTATATAACATAATTTTAATTCCTTCCATGTCACTTTTCATAATATTTAGGACCTTCAAATTGACTAAGTAATATTTTTTTTAATTAAATTTTTCTTTATTTAAGCTATGCAAAAAGTTCTAGTATATTTGTCCTGCAAAAAATAGTTTGTCATAGAACGTATTCTTGTGCGATGTCAAATCTTCATCAACTTGACAAAAAAGAGGTCATATACTGCATAGAATATTTTTAAATCTTTGATGAAACGCCAACCTAGAATACCATACAAATAAAAATATGTGGTCAGTTATGGGTATTATACGTGACTTTAACAAATGAACAAAAAAAAAAAGATTAAAAGAAGAAACACCAAAATAAAATAAAAAATTCTTTATAAGAAAACCAAACTAATTACGGCATTCACTAGAAATTGCATACTATTACAACTATGTCGACGAACTAACCAAAACAGTAGAAAGAAATATAAACCTGCTAACTAAATAATATACTGTTTATTATTTCAAGCTCATATATTTATATATTGTTCAATCAATTTGAATTTAATTTCTAGGCCGGTAAAATAATTTTAAAAATTTATTTTTTCAATGCAAATTTTATAATAATTAGCTTTATACTTTTTTCTTTAGTTTTTATTTTATAACTCAATCACATTTTTTAATAATATCTATTAATTTTTATAAAATTCTAAACTCATTGATACAGGGACACGCGCAATGCATATATTATGAGACTAATAAATTAAAACATACTAATAGTATAAAATATTGTCACAAATTTAATCAATATAGAAAACTTACCGAAAATGCTTCCCCTACCATAACAAGAAAAGAATTAGCAGGAGTCATATCAACAGCCATCCATTCACCATCTTTGGTCTTAATTTCCAAACCATTAACTTGGTTCTGGTGAAGTATGCTCAGAAAAGTTTTATCAGTGTGAACTTGTGACCCAACATTTGATTCATCCAATTTTGGTGTCCTATACTTTATTAATCGAAGGAGATAAGTTGTTGATTCCTCTAGAGAATCATAGCATTTTTCTACTCCATAGCTCTCAAAAACCATCTTTTTCACCATCTTCTCCAAACCAGCTACTATGTTTGCATAGTCATGAATAATTTCACTAAATTAAGAAAAAAACATTAAGGATGAGACTACGTGCTAATTAGGCCACAATTCATTGCTCTATGTATGTAACTCAACTTTTGGAATGGACATTTTTTTGGGGGAGGGCCCGTTTGGCCATAAAATGTTTTTTACTTTTTTTTTTTTCGAAATTTTTTGACTTTTTCCAAAATCGTGTTTTGGCATGAAAATTTTAAATTTTACTTGAAGTTGAATTTCGAATTTTTTTGAAAATTTGAAAAACTTCGAAAAACTATTTTTCAAAATTTTCACTTCAAATCACTCACAAAAATTCAAAAGCAGCTCCAAAACTGGATTCATGTCCTAGAAATGAAAACAGAGAGAAATTACAGCTTATAAATTAGTATTGAATTCCAAGAATATTTTCATAAAACTTTGATCAAATAGAATGTTATTCGACTTCGAACAAAAATACCAAACAATTAATTAAATAAATATAAAAATTTGTGATTTAAACATCCATGATATTTTGATGACTATACGACCATGTCATTGAAAGTAACATAAGAAATTTAAAGTTAAAAAAGAGTTTTTAAATATATAAAGTTATCATTTTTTTCGAAACAGACTAATATATAAAGCGTGTTATATAAAATGAAACATATGGAGTACCTAAAGTGGTCATTTCCTGAAGGCCACATGAGGTTAGTAAAATTTTGAACTCCTTCAGCAGTTATTGCATCTCCAATATTAATCCCTAGGCTTTCTTGAAGAGGGAAATCAGGGATTTTTCCATAGTAGCCATAGAAGGGTTTTTCAGAAGTGTTATAAAGTTTGGTTTCTGTGGGAAGATCAAACAATTCTTCCACTGCTTGAAATATATCACTATTTAGCTCCGGCGAAACCGAGTCGTAAACCGCCAGAAAACAACCGCACTCTTCCAGTGCACGGCGGACTTCATCACAAGCTGAGAACCAATTCGAAGTATTAGGTTTCAAGTAGTGATTTGATAGGGTCAAGAGAGGAAGTCTTAGGGGTGTTTGATGACTCATGTTTGTAGCAGGTTATAGAAACCCTAATACTTTTGTAAGATGCATTTCTTGTTTTGCATGTATCCTTTATATAGAAAAAGGATTTACCTAACTTATTTATGCACTGACAATATAAATATATTTTATATTAATAGTATATTTTGGCATATTACAATAAGTGACATATCTGTTATAAATATATTATTTTATGGATGTTCATTTAGTACTCGGTTGTAAATAAGTTTTTTCAAGAAGCTTATCTATATGGGACTCCACCGTAAATATGTTTATCTATTTAGTACTCTATTGGAAATAAGCTTCCTCAAGAAGCTTATCACTTCGGTACCCGGTTATGGATAAATATTACCCCCGGTAGAAGATTATCCATACCAGGTATAATAAGCTTATCCTTTCAGTACCCAATTATGGATAAACATTACCCCCGATAGAAGATTATTCATACCGGGTATAATAAGCTTATCCTTTCAGTACCCAGTTATGGATAAACATTACCCCCGGTAGAAGATTATCCATATCGGGTATAATAAGCTTATCCTTTCAGTACTCCGTTATGGATAAACATTGCTCTCAGTAGAAGATTATCCATATCTGGTATAGTAGCAGCTTACACAACAGCTTCCTTTCTTCTATAAATAGAAGAGATTTCAGTTCATTATGTACATCAGTTTGAATTCGAATAATATAACAGTTTCTCTCTATACTTGTCTTTACTTTACAGTCTTTATTTTATAACACGTTATCAGCACGAGACTCTGACATCTCGAGCAAATACTTTGAAAGTATTAGAGGTAAGAACTTTCTTTTCCTAAATAATGTCAAATCTTTCTAAACTTGAATTTGTAGCCCTGGATATATCGGGCAAAAGCTACATGTCTTGGGTGCTTGATGCTGAAATTCATCTTGATGCGATGGGTCTGGCAGACACCATCAAGGATAAAAATCAGGCATCAAACCAAGACCGTGCCAAAGCAATGATATTCCTACGCCATCACCTTGATGAGGGCCTGAAAATGGAATATCTCACTATTAAAGATCCAGTCATACTGTGGAATAATTTGAAAGATAGATATGACCACCTGAAGATGGTCGTTCTTCCACAGGCACGTTATGATTGGACTCATCTAAGGCTACAAGATTTTAAATCTATCAGTGAGTATAATTCTGCTATGTTCAGAATTATTTCCCAATTAAAATTATGTGGTGATAATATTACTGATCATGATATGTTGGAGAAAACTTTCACCACTTTTCATGCCTCGAATATGCTCCTGCAGCAGCAATATCGAGAGATGGGATTTAAAAAGTATTCTGAACTTATCTCACATCTTCTTATAGCAGAGCAACATAATGGGCTATTAATGAAAAATCATGAAAGCCGACCTATTGGTTCTTGTCCATTCCCTGAAGTGAATGAGACGAACTTCCACCAAGCTAAACGTGGAAGAGGTCGTGGCCCCAGTCGTGGTCATGGCCGTGGTCGGGGAAGAAACCCCAATCATGGTAATAATAATGCACCAAAGAAGCCTCCTCACCACCAGCAGTGGAAAAGGAAGGAACAAAAGCATGAAGCGGTGCAAGCGCCAAATGCAGAAAATGCATGCTATAGATGTGGAGGAAAAGGGCACTGGTCACGTACTTGTCGTACGCCAAAGCACCTGGTTGAGCTTTATCAAGCCTCCCTGAAGAAGACAGAGAAAAATGCTGAAGCAAATTTTATTTCTGAAGATAATTTAGACTTCATGCATTTGGATGTAGCTGATTACTTTGCACTCCCAGAAGGAGAAACAAGTCATGTAATCGGTAGTGAATCTGTAGAAATGTAAATATTTTAATTTTTGTTGTTTGTAATAGATAGTATGGTTATGTAATTGTTGTACATAAATAAAAGTTATGCTTTGATAATGATGTTTACTATAATATATTTTATTTATGTTATTTTGAAGAATATGGATAACCCTCAAATTATGTTTGGATCAAAGACAAATCATGAAGATATTTGTGTTATTGATAGTGGAACAACTCATGCCATATTCAACGATCAGAAATACTTTTCTTATTTGCATAAGGAAAAAGCAAATGTTTCAACAATTTCTGGTAATATAAGTTTGATTGAAGGCTCCGGAAGAGCCATAATATTTCTGTCTAAGGGAACAAAACTTATTATAGACAATGCATTGTTCTCCTCCAAGTCCCGAAGAAACTTGTTGAGTTTTATAGATATCCGCCGAAATGGGTATCATGTTGAGACAATAGATGAAATGAACAGGGAATATCTTTGTATTACAAAGAATATTTCTGGCCAGAAATGCATTGTAGAAAAGTTACCAACTTTATCTTCTGGCTTATACTATTCAAAAATTAGTACAATTGAAGCACACTCTATCGTAAACCAGAAGTTTACGGATTCAAATACTTTTGTGCTTTGGCATGACCGTTTGGGCCATCCCGGATCAATAATGATGAGACGAATTACTAAAAATTCGAGTGGGCATCCATTAAAGAACTTGAAGATTCTTACAAATGACGAATTTTCTTGTGATGCTTGTTATCAAGGAAAAATGATCACTAGACCATCACCAATGAAGGTTGGTATTGAATCCCCTGCCTTTTTAGAGCGTATACATGGGGATATATGTGGACCTATTCACCCACCAAGTGGGTTGTTTAGATATTTTATGGTCCTAATAGATGCATCTTCAAGATGGTCTCATGTGTGCCTACTATCATCTCGCAACCTGGCGTTTGCAAAGCTATTAGCCCAAATAATTCGATTAAGGGCACAATTCCCAGATTATCCTATAAAGGCTATTCGCCTTGATAATGCTGGAGAATTCTCATCTCAAGCTTTTGATGATTATTGTCTATCCGTTGGGATAAAAGTTGAACATCCTGTAGCTTATGTTCATACTCAAAATGGCCTTGCAGAGTCATTTATTAAACGTCTGCAATTGATAGCAAGACCACTACTTATGAAAACAAAATTTCTCACTACTGCTTGGGGCCATGCTATCTTGCATGCAGCATCACTTATCCGTCTCAGACCGACACATTATAATAAATATTCTCCGTCAAAATTAGTTTTTGGTCATGAACCAAATATTGCCCATCTACGAATTTTCGGATGTGTTGTATATGTGCCAGTAGCACCACCACAACGTAGTAAGATGGGACCACAAAGAAGGATAGGAATATATGTTGGGTTTGAATCACCCTCTATTATTCGCTATCTTGAACCATTGACAGGAGATTTATTTACTGCTCGATTTGCAGATTGTCGGTTTGATGAAACAAATTTTCCACAATTAGGGGGAGAGAAAAAGGAAATCAAAAGAGAAATTGTGTGGAAAATTTTATCATTATCTCACTTTGATCCCCGTACCCCTATATGTAATCAGGAGGTCCAGAAGATCATCCATTTACAGAATATAGCAAATCAAATGCCAGACGCATTTACTGATTTGAAAAGGATAACTAAGTCACATATCCCAGCAGAGAATGTGCCTATCCGAATTGATGTCCCAGTAGGACCATCTACTAGCATGAGAGCTAGTGAACCTAAAGCACGCCTGAAGCGTGGTAGGCCTTTGGGTTCTAAGGATCGAAATCCTCGAAAAAGAAAATCGACAAATGATCAAAACGATACTATGAAGGGATCCCCTGAAGAGACCCAAAATCTGATTAGTTCTGAGATTCCTGAAGAAATCAATGAACCTGAAGCTCATGTGAGTGAGGAACTTTTAATAAGTTCGAACGGTGATGGGATTAATTTAAATCGATTTGAAATAGTGGTGGATAATATTTTTGCATATAATGTTGCACTTAATATTATGCAAGATAGTGAGGATCTTGAACCTCGATCTGTCGAAGAATGTCGACAAAGATCTGATTGGCCAAAATGGCAAGAGGCAATTCAATCGGAATTGAAGTCACTTGCTAAAAGAGAGGTCTTTGGACCAGTAGTCCAAACACCTGCTGGTATAAAACCAGTTGGTCATAAATGGGTTTTTGTGCGAAAAAGGAATGATAAAAATGAAGTTGAAAGATACAAAGCTCGCCTTGTTGCACAAGGATTCTCACAACGACCTGGAGTCGATTTTGATGAAACATATTCACCTGTTATGGATGCCATAACATTTCGATATCTCATCAGTTTAGCACTACATGAAAAGCTTGAAATACATCTAATGGATGTAGTTACAGCTTATCTGTACGGTTCACTTGATAATGAAATTTATATGAAAATTCCTGAAGGATTTAAAATGCCTGAAGCAAAATCTCAGGAAATGTATTCAATCAGATTACAAAGATCTTTGTACGGTTTAAAGCAATCTGGGCGCATGTGGTATAATCGCCTTAGTGAATATTTGCTGAAAGAAGGTTACATAAATGATGTTATTTGTCCATGTATTTTTATAAAGAAAATGGCATCAGAATTTGTTATACTTGTTGTTTATGTTGATGACATAAATCTTGTTGGAACTCCAGAAGAGCTCCAAAAGGCAATTGAATATCTTAAGAAAGAATTTGAGATGAAAGATCTTGGAAAGACAAAACTTTGTCTTGGTCTGCAAATTGAACATTTAGCAGACGGGATCTTTATCCATCAATCTGCCTATACAGAAAGGGTCTTAAAACGCTTTTACATGGACAAAGCGCACCCATTGAGTACACCAATGGTTGTTCGATCACTTGAAGTGAATAAGGATTTGTTCCGACCTCCAGAAGAGGACGAGGAACTCCTTGGTCCCGAAGTACCCTATCTCAGTGCAATTGGTGCACTAATGTATCTTGCTAATGCTACAAGGCCTGACATAGCATTTTCTGTTAATTTACTAGCAAGATATAGTTCTTCTCCTACACGGAGACATTGGAACGGGATTAAGCATATATTGCGATATTTAAAGGGAACTCTTGATATGGGTTTGTTTTATGCTAACAAAGATAGTGCAGACCTTGTTGGTTATGCAGATGCAGGTTATTTATCTGATCCCCATAAAGCTCGATCTCAAACCGGCTACGTATTTACATATGGAGGTACTATCATATCATGGCGCTCCACAAAGCAATCTATTGTTGCTACTTCTTCAAATCACGCTGAGATAATAGCTATTCATGAAGCAAGTAGGGAATGCGTATGGTTGAGATCAATAATTCATTTTATTCGAGAAAAATGTGGTTTGGAATGTGAGAAAAGACCCACAATTTTATACGAAGACAATGCTGCATGCATAGCCCAATTGAAGGGAGGATTTATAAAAGGAGATAGAACGAAGCACATTTCACCAAAATTATTCTACACACACGATCTTCAGAAAAGTGGTGACATTGATGTGCAACAAATCCGTTCAAGTGATAATCCAGCAGATTTATTCACTAAATCTTTGCCAACTTCAACTTTTGAGAAGATGGTATACAAGATTGGAATGCGGAGACTCAAATATTTGAAACAAGGTTTTCATCAGGGGGAGTAAAATACGCGATGCACTCTTTTTCCCTTACTAAGGTTTTTTCCCATGGGGTTTTCCTTATAAGGTTTTTAATGAGGCACCTAGCAATGCGTCTTACTAAATATGTGTACTCTTTTTTCCTTCACTGAGATTTTTTCCCACGTGGTTTTTCCTAGTAAGGGTTAAATGAGGCACATTATCTTTTAATGAACATCCAATGGGGAGTGATATAAATATATTATATTATGGATGTTCATTTAGTACTCCGTTGTAAATAAGCTTCTTCAAGAAGCTTATCCATATGGGACTCCACCGTAAATATGTTTATCTATTTAGTACTCTATTGGAAATAAGCTTCCCGAAGAAGCTTATCACTTCGGTACCCGGTTATGGATAAATATTACCCCCGGTAGAAGATTATCCATACCGGGTATAATAAGCTTATCCTTTCAGTACCCAGTTATGGATAAACATTACCCCCGATAGAAGATTATCCATACCGGGTATAATAAGCTTATCCTTTCAGTACCCAGTTATGGATAAACATTACCCCCGGTAGAAGATTATCCATATCGGGTATAATAAGCTTATCCTTTCAGTACTCCGTTATGGATAAACATTGCTCTCAGTAGAAGATTATCCATATCTGGTATAGTAGCAGCTTACACAACAACTTCCTTTCTTCTATAAATAGAAGTGATTTCAGTTCATTATGTACATCAGTTTGAATTCGAATAATATAACAGTTTCTCTCTATACTTGTCTTTACTTTACATTCTTTTGTTTTATAACAATATCTCATTTTCTGAATTATACTAACCATACTTTGAATTTATAGTAATTAAGTTATATTATCTTTTAGTTAACGTGAATAGTACAAAATTCCTTATACACTATCTGAAGAATTTAAACATACAACAAAATACATTTTGTACAATAATCTTTTATTTTTGTCTATTTAAAATTCTCATAGATGTGCTCTGCGTTTGTTGATTATCTGATATTAAAAAATAAAGTTGTTCTACGTATTTAGACAACGACGAATTTGAGACTTTGTCTAAAAAACTTAATACTATATAGTAGTAGTTTTCAATTTTCATTTATGGTTGACTTGTTTGTCTTACATACTCTTCATTTAAAAAGATCTATTCAAAGAAACCAAATTAAAGTTAGTTGGGGTTGACATTGACATATACTATTTCAGGTTCCATTGTTCCTAGATCCAAACTTAACATGGTTAGATTTGTTCCGTTAAAATTTAATTTTGTGCGTTCTTATATTACTACGTAATATATTTCTTGGGATCATAAGTAACTGTGGAATTTTTTTATTTCTGATAATTCTGCGTTAGTTATATGGCGGTTATATGAATAATTAAGAAGGGACAGCCGGACAAGTTAATATATAGAGCACAGAGTTATGGGAGATAGATACGGGTATTTTTACAATATGCTTTATAAAAAGAAATGCAAGAAAACCAAGCGCTTAATTCGTAAAATTTACACATTTTTCATAATCGTAGTGTTTGGGCTAGCTTGTACGCAGGGGCAGAGCTAGAGTATCGCTACGAATTTTGCCGAACGTAATAGCTTTAGTTGAAACTTTATATGTCTTAAAGATCCACCGAATATGTATAAATTATTAATTTAGAACTTAATTACTTAAAATAGATTAAATCCAGAACCCATACGCTTCAATCCCGGCTTCGTCTCTGTTTGTGCGCACCTCAACTAATTTCATGGGATATCAATTATCTTCCACCAACACATATATAAGTAATTCAATCCCCAAAACTTAGACAAATAAAAAAACAAAAGAACTAGTAACATTGTAAAAAGGTCCATAAAAGATTTAGCCACGTTATTAAATTGGAAAAATCAAAACGAAAAAGGATAAATTCGTTATTGGTTGACACGAAACGACATCATTAATCACATGTCATATTTAATCTTTGTTCTAATCGCATATTTAAGCAACAGCCTCAGCCCGTCCTTTAGCACAAAAATATTGCAATTGAAACTTCATAATCTTTTGCTTTTCAACTTAACTACTGTTAGTACCAGCGCGGATGCGCGGACACTAATCATGTCAAATATTTAAGTTATTTTGATTGTATGTAAATAATCTTAAAATTTATACTTTCTCAATAAATATAGATAATCATTGGATATTAACTACATGAAAAAATTTAACGATTTCTTCTATTTTTGTTTTTTGATACCATTCTTGCTGGTGTCATTGGATCCTAAAAATAGTCAAGAAGCAAAATAATAACTCATATTTATGGCAAAACAATCAAATGTTGAGACAATGAATGACTCTTTGGATAAGACTTAACTCTTTTACTACTACTTGAACTCTTATTTGGTGTGTTGATATCTCTTAAAAAATATTTCTTTCTTAAAATTTCAGTTTCTAAAACATTATTTTTCAATAATAATTATTTTTATAATAATGTAATTGAAAATATTATTCTTAATTCAAAACTCATTTCAGTTGGCTATCTAAAAATATAAAAAAAATTCTGTAGCTAGTGAATTTGTTTTAATCCATTTTGATAATTGACATTAACCATGTTAAATATCTGAATTATTTGAATTATATGTAAATAACCTTAACATTTAAACCTTCTAAATAATTATAGATAATCGTCAGATATTAATTAAGAAACACTACATGAAAAAACACTAACATTTTCTCAATTCTCGTAGTGATAATTTTATTTTTGTACTATTCTCATTGGTGTCATTTGAACATAAAAATAGCCACAAAGTGAAATAATAACTCATATTTACGGAAAAACACAAAGGTTGACATGATATAAACGATTCTTTGATTACGACGTGATTCTTATACTACGACTTGAACTCTTAGTTGGAATGATTTTATCTTTCAAAAATATTTCTATTTTGAAATTTCAATTTCTAAAACTTTATATATATTATAATAATAATTATCTTTATAATGATGCAAGTGAAGATATTATTCTTAATTTAAAATTCACTTTAATCGGCTATCTAAAAATTTAAATGATTCTTTGGCCGGATTTATTTCAGTATGACTCCACTTTAAGTTTATCGATATCTCTAGCCCCAGAATTTGAATTTTTAATATCCTATATATACAAAAATTTTGTTCTTTGAATTATTAAATGTTAAATTAGTTGATTATTATTATAAAATATTGCATATATTGTCTTAAAATTGTCGAGTAGTTTATCTTTCGACATCATACTTGGCTTAACCTCAATGCAAACTACTCAAATTGCATTCCAATTCAAATTCAAATATCATATGAGTTTGTTAGTAATAGTGATTTTTTAAAAACGACACATAATGTAAATTAGAAAAAATCAAAAATATTCTTATTATAATCTATGTATTTGAGTTGAAAAAAAAATATTTGAAATCGATGAGATTAACTTTCAAATTTTTTATACTCAACAAAGATGAAACATAAGAAGAAATTTGTTGTCATCTTTTATTTCTCGTTTTTTAGATTTTTATAATATGTTTTTCAATATTATTTTCTTTTATCTTATTTTTTATGTCATTATTTCTGTTGTTATAAAAAATTAATTTATTTAACTATAAAAGAATGAGTTTTAATAAAAATTGTTTACATATGAACTTTAATTATATTTTTAGTCTTTGGTTGAAATTATTTCATATTTTTCTTTTGGCTTTATCTAATCAGCTAAATAGGTGCTCACCCGACCACTTAAATTAAAAAAAATTGAAAGATGTGTTATTTATATATAATCCATATATAATATGTGTATAATCGTGTGTTGTCGGTATATCATCTATTTATATTAGCTATAAGAAGTAAACAATAAATATGGCCGGATATTATGTAAATATTCCATAAGATTTCGGTTTTTTGAGTTTATCCATGATATAACTTCTGTTATAATAATTTTAAAACTCCCTACTAATGTTCAAAAATATCTTGTCTTTTTATTATCTTTGAATTAAAAAAAGCAAAAAAAAATTGAAATAATTTCTTTACATTTTTAAAAAATATATATCACGTTATACCAATTTTTTCTTTATATATACTCTTTGTTACACTTAAAAGTCGCTATAGAATCTATCAATTAGAAACCAATTTATCTCTTGTTGAGTTTGAAAAAAAAACCTTTCACATAATCTAATGATTCAAAACTAATATCTTCAACGAAAAAAATATTATACCCTTGCAATATTGGCTTGACTACAGTTAAATGAAGGGCTTGCAGCTTATACCCTTCAATTTCTTGAATGTGCTAAATTAAAATTAATGATAGCAATTGTATAGCCAAAGTTTTGTTATTTGTTTGATGTCCATTTATGCAAATTGACTCTTCAAACAAATATTTTTCAAGAAGAAAAAAGAAACAACTTTATTTTTTTAATATTGACTGATTTTGTGATGTTTCTTTCTCCAGCATGTATGTTTACTTTATTATATATGTAAGTAAACTTTTATTTGGTTTTGTAAACTCTTTTTTGTTATTTAGATAAACATAGACGTGTACCCTATATATTATATTTATTTTAAAAGAATTTCGTTTTATTCAAATCTAGCTACAGTGTTTCAAAGAACTATACTGATAAGATTTTAAATGTGAAAGAGTTTTATAGTTATATGAAGTAATTTTTTTTTGCTAGAGGCAAAGTAGTATTTAAATAATTATAAAAAATAAAAAAAGTTCCTAACATGATTGCATATGATCATTAACCGAATTAAGTATGATAACATGATAAAAAGATAAATTTTATTTTTAATTTAAATTCGAATTTTAGAACTTTATCTATAAATTCAAAATTATCTTTTAATTCAAATATATATATATATATATATAACTAAAATAGTCAAATATAGAATAAAGTTACCATAAACTATTGATATTTATTAGCTTGCCACTTGGCTTAAGCATAATGTCAATTATATATGTTAACTTTCTTGCTATAATATATATATAGATATAGATTAGGAAGAGTAATTTGCAAGTTGGGTGGGAATATCAAATGAAAATTTTCAATTTATTATATGCTGTCTCCTGGCTTTAAACCATGGGGAAAAAATGGTTGGTCAACTCGTAACAACATCATTAATCATACATCATAATCAAGCTTTACTGTAAAAATTGGACGTTGGTCGCCCCCATTTAACCTACACTTATTTTTTAAAATTTTTTTTAAAAAAAGTTTTAACTTATACCCACTTTTTAAACAACTCCAGCCCCCTTTCTTCTTCTTCTTCTTCTTCTTCTTCTTCTTCTTCTTCTTCTTCTTTCTTCTGCTGCTGTTGGTGCTGCTATGAAACTTCAGTTCATGGGATAATTTCCATAAGTATGTTTATCAGATTATTTAAAAATAAATTATAAATAATTACGTAAGTTAGTAGATAATAATTTGTGAATATTTTCACGTAATTCTATTCTTTTCACGTTTATTGTTTCCAAATTTATGATTTAGATACTGTTGACAATCTGATTATTTTATAGTAGTAATACACTATAAAAGAATAAGGTGATTATTTATCTTGTATGTTAGAAAGCTTTTTCAAAAACTTCAGCTTATATAGTGCTGAAGTTTTTACAAATGAACTAAATAACTTCAACATCTTCTGCTGAAGTTTTTGAAAAAGCTTTACGACAAAACTAATGAATCCAGGACAAAAAAAAAAACTTCAGCTTATATAGTGTTGAAGTTCTTACAAATGAACTAAATAACTTCAGCATCTTCTACTGAAGTTTTTGAAATAGCTTATCCAGGACAAAAAAAACTTCAGCTTATTTAGTGTTGAAGTTTTTACAAATGAACTAAATAACTTCATTACCTTCTATTGAAGTTTTTGAAAAAACTTTATAACAAAATTAATGAATCCAGGACAAAAAAACTTCAGCTATTTTAGTGCTGAAGTTTTTACAAATGAACTAAATAACTTCAGCATCTTATCCAGGATAAAAAAGCTTCAGGGTATTGCCTTTGCTATTTCAGGTCCGTCTACTAGAATGTTGAAGTTTTGTGTGATTGTCTTTGCTACTTCAGCTCCATATGCTGAAGTTACAAGAAAAAACGGGTACGCTTGTAATTTTTTTTGCAAAGCGAGCACAAGTTAAAATGTGACCCAAAAAGCGGGTATAAATGCAAATCCCCAGCTTTCCTTATTTCCATTATGTGGTCAAATTTTTATGTTTCGTTATTTGTATTTTTTAAACCTATTTTTATGTTTCGTTATTTGTATTGTTTAAACCTAAATTTGATCTTGCGGTCATTTTTATTAATTTTCGGAGCAATTCACTATAGTTCAATTGCAATATGACGACAAGTAGCTACATTACTTTATTGTTGAAGTGAATAAAGTTACTTTAATATGATAAAAGATAATTTGTGTATATACGTTATAGTGTATAAAATTTAACCAGTCGACCTGATTGCAAAATCTTACCTTTAATACTTGATTGGGTTGGGTTCTACTAATCTAGTATACAAGTAGAGCAGTTGTGTAATGTATTGGGATACTTAGTACTATTAGCTAAGGTGTAGCAATACCGTATAGTGCACTTTCACCTTTGCATTCTCCTTAGGTTCTTTTCAATTGTACACTTGACGCCTGAATCCAAACTTTTCATTTCTGAGATCAAATTTCACTAAGAAGTTGTACATCTGAAAATTCGCCAGAATTATCGATAGTCCGGTTGACAATTCCGGGCTAAAAGCACTATCAGTGATCATAGTTAAACAAATCACATCATTTTCCTGCAATGGAAAAGTAATTTGCCAATGGCAATGCCATCTCTGAACCACCTTTGAAATGAAACTTTAGCTCTGGCAAAGAAACTGTTTTATGGCTGGAAATATTGAAACATGGCCTTAAACCTGTTAATTTCTCAACATTTTCAGTTCTTGAAATACCCTTAACTTGGTTCCACAAATGCACTAAGCACATGCTCGAAAACGCCACAATTCATGTATGTGAAAGTTGTGCCTAACCACAATACTCCCTCTATTTCCATTAGTATCAGGTGCCAAATACTCCGTCCATTGTGATAATAAAATGCACATTATTTTCGTGTTTGGATAGACATTATTTGGATAGTTGATAATACTTGACATCTTTTTGTTTGTTCGTTTGATACTCTTACTAAACCACATAAAAAAGAGTGTTGTATATTTAGTTGGTTGCATCTCAGTTCTTGCAGTCATTTTAGTTTAATGAGGTTAAGGAGTTTCTGAAGTATTTTCTAATCTATTTTTATTTAGTTTTTTTTGGAGTAGATACTTGATATGATATCTTGGAGGTTATGTTATAATATTTTTTTAGCTACATATTTCTACCCCTACCATTCTGTCTAATATAAATAAGCCTCTTTGGTTTCCTCTATTATTAATCGAAGTCTAATTATTATTATTTTTTTGTAGGATGATGATGCGTAAACCAACGTTACTTGCAATCTGGTTCATGTGCTGCACAAGTCGGAAGATTTGTCTTTTGGGTTCTATTAGATTAGAATTTAGTAACCTAGGACACGTGATGTTTTTATCCTTTTCAGTAAAAACTTTTAGAAATATTTAGATTTTAGAAGGGTGTAAATATCTAGTACAACAACTTTATGTATTGACCTTTTGCATATATATAATATTCAGTAGTTTATATATATTTGTTAAAAATCTAAAAGCATATAGGAATTATGTATATAGCAACAATTCATAAGTTGTTGCTAAAAACATTTCATGAAGCTTATATGCAACAATTAATGTTGTTGACACAAAATAACTTATTGCCACAATAATGCTTGTTGCTAAAATTCTTGATAACAAATTAACTAGCAATTCCCGTCATTTTTTTTTTTGCAACAACTTATATTGTTGGAAAAATGATTGATTTGTCGCGACAATTATTATTGTTGCTGAACATTTTTATAAACCACAATTATATGCCTTTAAAACAACATAATATAATTTATTGCAACAACAAGATTTGTTGCGATAGTTTAACTTTTTGGCAACAACATTGGTTTTTGTTGCATAGATTTTTCGCAACGGAGTTTGTTGTTGTGTGCAACAACTTATTTTTTGTTGCGAAAAGTTTTTTTCGCAACGACAACCAACATATCACAACAAAAAATGTTGTTGCAAATTTCGTAGTTTCTTGTAGTGTGGAAATGGTATAAACTATAGTTATGAGTCAAGAGCTAGTGCAGCCTAGGAAAGGTGAGTTGGTTTTCCAATTGCAGATTGATCTTCTGGAAACCTCTTGTGGATTGTCCAACTTACAGATACAATCAAACAATTACCAGCTAATTTCTTCATGATTCAGAAACAAGGTTTTTTCAAACATCACTAATTCACTATATGTACGTTGTTTATAGGGGAAAAAAAACCTTATTCGTACCCAATATTCTGACTCATATGAATTCTGAACACAATGTTGAAAAAAGAATTTGAGCGTTCCAAAATGATAATATAGCTTAACCATAAATTGTGTTCTTCATCAACAAACCTATTTGGTATTTCTAGACCTCACTTTTTTGAATGAGAACTACCCAAGTAAGTACTTTGCCTTCATGATCACTATGTACTGGATAACACTGTATAAAATTTGCTATAATAGAATCTCTACATAACTTATAGGGAAAAAAGTTTATAACTACGGGGATGTACTAAAATATAAAAAAGTTTATCATTTAACCATTTTTAGCCAACAAAAAGCTACTAATGATATACAACATACAAAATATTTAGGAAAAAAATGATTTTTCTCAATGGGTATAGCTGAATTTGGTTGAAAACACATATACAAAGCAATATATAAAATTTGAGCAAGAATGGAGGTGATTTGAGCTGGTCTAGAGTTAAATTTTGTGGCTGAAATCGAGGTGAAAAATTCCTTTGCGGCATATGTATCTTACACACAAGTACGCAGATATACAGTAACTACACATGGAATACGCAGGAGATACATGGAAAATACACAACTCATCTTCTTTTGTTCATCGTCTACATCGAATTTTAAATTCAAACTACCTCAAATCTTCACTAGATCGTCTCAAAATCGAGATTCAAACTCTATAAAATGCACCAAATCTATTCTACCAACACCCACTCAAAACAAATTCCAATTTTGAAAATCCAAACTTTCAAACTCCTTTACTTATTAAGCAATCAAATGGTGCTCTATGCATATGTCACAATGTGTGGTTTAATATCAGATGTATGAATCATAGACAATATTTGCTTGAGGAAATGAAGCAGATCCTTCAAATATCTCTACTACGTTTTTCTTTTGCTAATTTGAGAAAGAAACGAAGTTGAAAGAATATATATGTTTCCATTAAGAAAGATACAAAATCTATCTATCTATTATCTATTATCTATTATTATTATTATTATTATTATTATTATTATTATTATTATTATTATTATTATTATTATTATTACTATATAAATGCACGAATCTCCTTAACGAAATGTCGTTCGTCTTTTTTACCCTTTAAAAATAGAATTCACACTAGACAAAATAGTCATTTAAGTATTTTTCCTAATATTTAGGAATTAAAATAAACCAACAGTTTGGCTATTAATTCTTTCCTTATTTTCCTTATCTGGCTATTAATTCTTTCCTTATTTTCCTTATCTGGCTATTAATTCTTTCCTTATTTTAGTTATGTAAGGATTCCTAATTCACACGTACAATTTACCTTTAATTCATGAAAACTTTGTTATTTCCTTAGTTATAATCATTAATACCTTTAAGTATTATATTATAATAAAATTAATTGATTTTCATGCAAGTCGAGATCTACTATTCGTGCTCAGTATCTGATAAAGTAGAAACAAGTTATATACCGGAGATCTGTAGGGAGTCACTATTTCAGTAGTATTTGATCGACAAGTGAAACAAGTTAATCACATCTCACGGGTTCTAATTCTTGAACCCTAATCACTTTACATCTTGTGCTCACATTACAACTCATAACTGCACGGACAACTCTCGTGTCAATAGAACATTCCTCACGCAGAAGACAAGTAGACAAGAGTACGTATAATGGTTACTGACGTCAGGAGTCATCTTTTAAAATTGATATGGGTGATTTAACTACGTGTATGCTTCTGCAAGTTTCTACTACAATTCCAGTCGACAAATAAGAGAAGAGACAATGATTAAGCACATAAGGAACGAACATCATGAAATGTACGGTGTAATAATAGCAGTAATGAAGTTTGAAGCAGCGACCAACACAACAAGATTAGCTATATAGAACTGAGCAAATAGAGCAACACGGAGGACAACAACTAGCAGTCTGCTAAGGAAAACAATAATCAGAGACAAGTGCACAGAAAAGAAGAAATGACAACAGATCCCTCCTGAGGTATCACCTCGTAGTCTCAAATCGTAAAAAGAATCACAACGGCACAGCAAAAACCATGAGCAAACAACAACAACCGCACGGCAAAAACCTCATTCCATAATAACAATCGCACAGCAGAAACTTCGTACCACAATAACAATCGCACGGTAGAAACCTTGTGCCACAATAACAACCGCAAGGCAGAAACCTCGTGCCAAATAATAACCGTACCGCAGAAACCTCGTGCCACAATAACAACGGCACGACAGAAATCTAGTGCAAACACAATATTGAATACAATATCAACAACGACAATAACACAAGAATACAAGAACACAGCGAGTAAATCAACTCAGGAACTCCAAAATACAAAGAGACAGAGGAACGAGCTCACAAGGAAAGACACAACAGGAAATAATGGTAGAACATTGCAATAACTCAACAAGTAAGTGATATTGTGTAGCAATGATTCCACATAAGTACAATCCAATGATAAGATGGATTAATGTGAATCAATAACTCCAATTAAGGGTAAGTCAACAATGATAAGGGATAACAAAACTTCAATTAGGTTGAGCAATTACAGAAGAGATTCAACAAACTCAATTAAGGGTAAGCAGATTAAGGGAAAGATAACAATATCTTCAATCAAGGATAAGCAATTACGGAAAGGATAGCATATCAATAAAAGAAGCAACAACTTTAGTTAAGGCACATAAGAATTTAATCGGCAATAAGGGTAAGACGTGGAGCAATTAATTTCAATTAAGACACGTAAGGGAAAATTTAATAAATGGGGGATTTAACATAACAAAGCAACTTCATATCTAATGGAAATAAGAACCTAAGAGCCCTAAATGGTAAAATTTCCACGAATAAGCCCGAGCACGTACTCGTCAGCTCATGTACACGGGCTTCACATGACAAAATTTGCACCAAAGACTCAAATCCTAAGGGGTAGTTCCACCGCACAAAGTTAGGCAAGATAATTACCTCAAAGAAGCAAGACCATTACTCTAAAATGACATTCTCGAGTGAAACACCCTCCGGACGACTCAAATCTAAACAAAATAACTTCAAATCAGAAATGAAACTCATAAGAAATAATTCCAAATAATAAAGCTTCTATCTTTAACAAAAATTAAAAAGTCAACCTCCGGGCCCACACCTCAGAACTCGATAAAATTTACAAAACCTGAAAACCCATTCCGATACGAGTTCAACCATACCAAAATTATTAAATTTAAATATCAATTTTTCCCTCAAATCATTATTTTACATTTTGAAAGATTTCTTCAAAAATTCCCATTTTTTTCATTTCGATTCTCACAATTTTGATGTTAAAACTCAAATAAAATCATAAAGTATACATAAAAATTGAACAACGATATTTATCCAACGATTGTAGATGAAATTCCTCTCTCAAAATCTCCCACTCTCGGGCCTAGGGTTCAAAAATATCACAAAATGAAGCAAAAACCTGAATTATATAGCTAAAAACAAGCTGCAAATGTCGCATTTGTGATCCAGGGTTCGCAACGGGTTCGCAAAAGCGAAGTAGCCTTCGCAATTGCGAACAAAACAAAGGCTGGAAAATGCACAATTGTGACAAAATGTTCGCAATTGCAAACTGGGAAAAGTAATTACGATAAAAATGTTCGCAATTGCGACTACACCAGAAAGCGGTAGTCTCCCCGACACGGAAATGAGCATAACTCTCTCATACAATGTCTGAATTCAACAATTCTTTTTTTTCTATGACTCCGTAATTATGATACAGATATAATGCTTCAATAAAAACTGAATTTGAAGTTGATTTGCTTAATGTGGAACCATTTATGCTTGAAGTAACAACACCGAAGCATAAAAAACAAGCGCAACACAACCTAAACCTATCTGAAACTCACCCAAGCCATTTGGGACCCGTCCGAACATACCAACAAATCCCGTAATAGAACACGGACCTACTCGAGGCCTCAAATCACATCAAATAATTTCGAAATTACGAGTCACACCTCAAATCGAACTTAATGAACTTATGGACTTTCAACTTCTACAACTCGCGCCGAATCATATCAAATCAATCCGGAATAACGTCAAATTTTGCATGCAAGTCCCAAATGACATAACGGAGCTAATACAACTATTAGAATTGCATTCTGGCCCCGATATCACTAAAGTCAACTCTCGGTCAAGCCTCTCAACCTTCCAAAACTTCAACTTTCTAATTTTTGCCGAAATGCTTCAATTTACCCTATGAATCTCCAATTCCAAATCCGGACGCACGCCTAAGTAAAAAAATTACCATAAAAAGCTGTTGGAATCATCAAAACGTCATTTCAGAGTCGTCTATATAAAAGTCAAAACTCCGGTCAACTCTTACCGCTTAAGCTTCTAAACAAGAATCCTTCTTCCAAATTGACCCCAAATCATCCGAAAACCGAACTCGACCATACATGCAAGTCATAATACATAATACGGAGCTTCTTGAGACCTTATGCTACTGAGAGGGATTCTAATTCTCAAAATGATGGGTCTGGTTGTTCCATCCCCCCCTCTTAAACAAATGTTCGTTCTCGAACGTGCCAAAAATCATCTAGAAGTCATCAAATCACTGAATGTATTCATCCTACATACACCCGTGGGTGATCCCATGTCACCCCAATCCATATAAGATGACACCATCGCCACTGAAATTTATCCCTTCCAGCAATACAAATAAGCCTTAGAACCGAAATTCTCACCATCCGATCATCTCCAAAAGACCTGATTCCTACATCCACATATGCTATCAGCCTCAACCAGCTACAACAACTTATGCCTACACCGACAAGGTTCAACCACACGGCGTAACGCATCACACATATCCCTATAACAACATCTCTAATCACAATAACTGCTCGTAATCAAATCCAGTACTCGTTGTTGATACCCAATTTTACCCTTATATATATATATATATATATATATATATATATATATATATATATATATATATATATATATATATATATATATATGAGAGAGAGAGAGAGAGAGAGAGAGAGATACACACTTTCAAAATATTATTTTTTCATCATTATATAGTTTATAAATCTATACAAGCATTTTCTATAATTTTCCATAATTATTAGAGCTTTTAAATTGGTTTTCCTGCATTTAATTAATTATTAATTACTCCATCAAATTATTTTGTGATGACTTAATCATCAAAAATTACTATTTGAATCCACGTATATGTTTCATAATATTTTTTCTTCATTTCATATAATTATATTTGTATTTTTAAAGCTATTTACATAATTTTGCAATAATAGCCTATATGTTGTGCATAATTGCAATTATTACATTATTCATGCTAAAATAATATTTTTATATTTTTATAATGTCAAGTTATTATTTCCAGTCATTTTATTGCATAAGTAATATTTTATTATTTATTAATTATTTTTATTTAAATAATTTTGTGTATTCAATTCTTAGCCCAATTTTAGGCTAATTTCGGATCAAACCAGGCCCAAAACAACTGGCCCATATCCATTAATCCCGTTAGTAGCCCAAACCAAACAACCCCTTCAAAGATCCAGTCACCCATTTTAAAACAACCTGCCCCACTCTTTCTTCTATCTTAGCCGTTGATCTCAGAGATCAACAGTCCACAGACCCTCTCTCATCCTTAATTAACCAAACCCAAATCCTAAAGACCCATTCCCCCATCCCCGCCGCCCCTAAATCCTCTCTTCTCCTCTCCTCTCAAACCCTAGCATCTGTCTATCTTATTCTATCCAAAATCCGACTTCAACATGGAATCACTCTATGATTCCCTTTCCATTTATGCTCTGTCTCATCGTTTCTTACCCGATTTTGGTATTACATAAGTACTTGCTCTATTTTGGAAAGTGTAAATCTCCGAATCAAGGGAGATTAGCTTCAACCGTTTGAATCTAGACAATATTTAGTCCATATACAACATGACCATGGCTATATGGGTTAGCTTAGCCAGGATTCCCGGCCAAACTTCGATTTCTGTCAACTAGGGTTTACCTATTTTTTGCCCTAATCTGATTTTTATTTGATTCTGCATGTTAATACTTCCTTATTTATGTTTGATTTTACAGTTTTCCTTATTTACTTGTTCGATTTTTGTTACTATATAAACCCCTCCCCATTCCCCTTTAAGACGGACTTGAATTGCTATAATCTCACTAAAATTTGAAGCTTTGTTCGGTGGTTCCTTCATTATCTTGTTTTGTGCTTTGTTTTAGCCGGCTGAAAGCCAAGGCCACTAAGAGTCTATTGTTCGAACTTTTTCTTGGTGCGAGGATAGCTCGGGGTTCTTTTGAAGCTCTTGGGCACTTTGATGCATTAGGGTTCTGGGTTTTTGTGGATTTTTGTTCTTTATTGTTATTCGTTTAATTGGTAAGCCACTTGACCTTTTGCAGTTTCATCCTTATGTGTCTTTGAATTGCATGTATTCTCATCTCTGAAGTTCATGGCTTAATGTGTTTCTGGGTTACTTTTATGCATGACTCTATTAACTTGGCACTTATTTTAAGTCTCTTTAGCATTTAACTTTCATCTAATGTTGCTAGTTCTGAGATTGTCTAAGTCTAACTAGGATAATCTGACCCTCTTAAGCTCGTTTAACCAGTGTATTGGTACCTGAAAGTTCATAATTATTCTCACTTGCTTCGTCCTGAATCTCTGTAATGTGCTTCACATTTGTAATTACTTGTGTTGGAACTTCCTTTGTTAACTATGACATGTTTCTCTGCTATTTTTATCACTCAACATATTCACTCAATTTCATACCCCCTTTAAGTGATTGTTTGAGGTTTTAGAATAGTCATCTCAATTTGTTGAACTGCTTCATGATATTAGGGAAAATCTCTGATATAGCTTGGACCTTCTTTAGTTAATTAGTCTACTATGTCAATGCTAGAATACCTACATGTGCTATTTGACATGAGTTTGCTTTCCCATACTGCTCTGAATCGTGCAAAGTTTGTCTTGCATATATAATGTGTTTTAATTAGTGTTAAGGCCTTTTCTATCAATTATGATCTTGTATCCCTGCTAATATGTCCTATAGTATGTCTTTGGCACACCTAATCCTTGTTACTGCAGTGACTACTTGATTTGTCATGATGTGTGCTCCCTATCATGTCTTTATGCAATCTTGCTTCTTATAGCACTAAGATGTATACTTAACATAATTTAGACCTTTTAGGTTTTCAACTTGTTTGGTAATTTCTATCAATCTTGTAAACTTGTTTCTCCCCTAACTCTTTCAATATGTGGTTGTTATGTGTTACTTTACTAAGTGTTAAAATCCTGATGAACTTGTTTCTGAGTCTTGCTGAACCCCCTTCTAAGTTTTGTGACTTGTTAGTTGCTCTGTGTTCTCAACTTCTTCCCCCTTAACTATTGTCCACTCTCTCTCATTTGTTACCTATGCTATTCTGAACCTACCATTCCAGGTCGGCCGAAAGCCAAGGCCACCAAGACTCTTACTACTGACCTTCCTAGTGTGAGCACTGTTGGGGGTCCAATTAAGACCCTTGTGAACTCTGACACACTAGGGTCTATGGTTATTTGGCCTCTTTGTCCTAATTGCTCAATTCTGCACCCCTTTTCACCTACTGAATAAGCCAATGGGCTTGTGTAAATGGCTGTTTTCTGAATCTCTGATAGCTACTGGGTTTTGGCTATTTTTGTAAATGAAGATTATTTTCTGGGTTTGATTGGTTATGACTTTTGGACTGTGGTGAAGCCTGTTGGATATGAAATTGAAGGCCTGGTAGGGCTGGGTATACTTTGGGTTTGTCTTAGGCCCACTATAGTTATCTCTATCACTTTGTAATTTATTTCATTACCGGGCCTGTAATAACTCTATAATAACAATTGGGGTATTAGTAAAATTGGGAAAATGGGTCTATTCTAATGTTTGCATGAAAGGGTAGAAATCCTGCCTATAGGATCTGAGTGTTTAATGTGCTCAATATGCTTTGCTTTGATGTATTCTGATAGATAATATGCCTATAAGACTCATTGATTCACTTGCCATGTGTGTCGTTCGATCTATACGTGTGATAAGTGGGGATTTTAACCTATTATTTGCTTTTTCTCACTTGCGTTTTGGGCCTAAATGCGTGAAGGTATTCCCCAAAACTAATGTAATATGCTTGCAGGGATTGTTCACAATGAGCCAAAGTAGCCATGATCAACTCATAAAGGAGTCAAAACTTGAACAAAGACCACGACTGGGCCAAGATCTGTGGAACGCAGACCGCAATAGAAAAGTGCGGCCGCAAAAGTGTCAATACGGACACAGTCATTAATTCGCGGACCGTAAAATGGAGAATCAGAGAGGTGGTTTTGGGGCACGGACATGGACGCGGACCGCATCAAAAAGTGGCGGCCGCAAAAGTACCACTGCGGCCGCGATTGGAATTCCACAGACCACAGTTACTAAGGTTCAGAGAGCTCACAAGTTATGCAAAAATGTTAAGAGCGGTCCGCATCAAAATAACACGGTCGCGGAAGGCTCTCACGCAGATGCGGTAAAAATTATGCGGTCCGCGAAACAAGGTTCAACCTAGTCCCATGTGAAGATGCGGCCCCGATCAGAATTATGCGGCCACGAAACCTCCGCAGGGGCATTTTTTTCCGGAAATTTCAGCGTAGTATAAATAGATCACATTTTTAGGTGAAGTTTGGTTTTTGCTGAACACGCGAGATGGCTGGATTTTCTGTTTTGGGCAATTTTGTATTAGCTTCATCTTTTAACATTAGCTTTTCAGTTTTTAATATAGTATTATGGATTTTATCTTTATTTCATATGTGATTTCTGCTATTTCCATGAGTAGCTAAATCCATAGCTAGGGTTGTGACCCAACTCTAGTATGGGTATTTGACGGGTCTTGAATTTTAAGGCTTGAATATGTATGGGTTAGTGATATTTAGCTTAGTTTTTGCTAGAACTATTGAATTAGTGGTTGCAAACACTGATTTATGACTTACGTCTCTACTTGAGAAAGAGGGACTAAGTCTAGGAAAAGTAGGCTTACAAGGAATTGTGGTGAACTCAAGAAATTGATAGCCCCAATTAAAGGGTTAAACCTAGAAATAGTAATACACGACTTGAGCTAAAACCACTTGAAATGCATGAATACTATTCGGACTTGAGAAAGCCAAATTGGGCAAAATCACTCAAACTACCGAGAGGTATAGAGTGAGTACTCCGGTGTGATAGTTGTATTACGACCCCAATTAATCACATGATTGTCTTAGATTCTTGCTACCCGTTAGATATCCACCTAGGTAGAAGTCACTACCATAGTCCCTTTAAACCCGTGAAAATAAACAACAAAAATTGTACTTAGTTTCAAATATTGCATGCTATATAATATAATTAAAAGTAGAAAACAAACCAACCATTTGTGGAAGTGAAATTAAGAGCAAAACCCGCATCTCTACTTGGATATAAACCTAACTCCAAACAAATTAACTCCCCGTGGATTCGATCCCAACCTTGTTGGGTAAAACTACATTGACCATCCCGCTACTCAATAGTAGTGCAAGCTTGGACAAGATCAATTTTTGGCACCGTTGCCGGGGAGTTAAACAGTTTTAGCTATATTTGAGTATTTGTGTATTTTGTTTTTCTTTCCTTCCGTTTTTCTAATTTGTGTGTTAAATTGCTCTTAGGTACCAAATGGCTCTTAGCAATAAAACCCTTGGAAATTTGCCATTGGGGGAGGAGGTAGATGATGATCACATGGATGAGATTCAACCCGAACCTCAAGCACAAAGGAGAGGCCGAACGCCTCATGATAATATTCAAAACCCTCCCCACCTCCAGCAAGGGCAGCACACGGGGTGTTGCCCAACAAAGGCTATGCAAGTGCAATAGTCCCGCCCCGTATTAGGGAGGGAAACTTCTAAATAACCAATGTCATGCTTACACTCTTGGAATAGGAGGGGTTTCTTCACCGGAGCTCCACACCAAAACGCCTATAAGCATCTCAAAGGTTTTGTTGATACAACTGGGGGAGCAAGCAAACTAACGTTTTTGAGGATGCATAGAGGTTAAGGCTTTTCCCATTTTCTCTAAGGGGGAAGGCTTTAGATTGTATAGAAAGGTTGCCCAACCGTTCCATCACCACTTGGGATGAGTTGGCCGAGAAGTTCATCGCAAAGTTCTTTTCTCCGGGACATATGGTGACGCTAAGAGATGAGATCCTTGCTTTTAAACAAGAGTCAAATGAACCGCTTTATGAGATTTGGGAAAGGTATTGGACAATGGTTAAAGAATGTCCGAATAATGAGATGACCAAAGCCATGATCCAACAAACATTCTACCGTGGCATCAACACTACCAACCAATGTGTAGTTAACCAACTCGCCGGGGGAAACTTCATGAACACACCATATGCTGAGGCGTGTGAAATACTTGATGAGATGGCAGATACTTCTTCGGTATGGCAAAGTCGAGCTAATGTGCCACAAGGTTATCCCAATGTCATTCACCTACACAAGGAGCTCCATGACCACGACCAAGCAATAGCCGAGTTAACTACGACTATGAACCAGTTGGCCAAAGCTTAGTTGCAACAAGTTCAAGGGACAAAACAAGTGAATGCCATGGAATGGGTAAATATGATGGTCAACAAGAGGAGGCAACAAGGTCAACAAGTTCAAGGCAATCCGGATCAATTTGAGCAAAGTGGTAGTGATTACAATCAAGATAATGTGTATGATGATCAAAGTGAAGAGGTTCAATATGTGAACAACTACCAAGGTCAATGGGGCAATGCTCCGAATCAATAACAGTGGAGATCTTAAGGAAATTGGGAAATTAAATCAACAAGGAAATTGTAATAGTGGAAATAACAACAACCAAAGCAATTGGGGGAATAACAACAATCAAAACTGGGGTAACCAAGGAAACCAAAGTAATTGGGGTGGCAACAATAATAGCAATTGGGGAGGCAATAACAACCAAGGGGGTTGGAATAATAATAATCAAGGGAATCGGGGGCCGGGATTTCAAAGGACTCCATTGTATCAACAACCAAACAACCCACCCCCATATACATTATAAGGTCCTAGCTCTTCCAATAATGAGATGGGATGGATAGAGACAATGTTTGAGCAAATGATGAAGAAAAACGCTGACTCTGATACCTAATTGACCTCCCAAAACACCTCTATCCCCAACTTGGAAGTATAACTTGGCCAAATTTCTCAAGCTTTGAATACTCGCCGTAAGGGGGCACTACCAAGTGACACGGTAGTAAACCCGAATGGTGGGAACAATATGGGCCATGCTATGGTGGTGACTATAAGGAGTGGTAGAGGTGGAGTTGCTAGTACCTCTAATCCAAGAAAGGTTGTGAGTGATGAAGTGTTGGCGCAAGATGATGATGAACCAAGCAATGATGTACAAGTGAGTGATGAGAATGTGAATGATGAAGTGAGGATAAACATTGATGACAACGTGGAGGAAACACAAAATGATGAGAACCCATCTAAGGAACACGTGATAGATATACCGGAAATGATAGTTCCCAAATCCAAGGAACCTTTGCCAAGGCCTCCTCCACCATATCCTCAAAGGCTCACCAAATAAAATAATGAGAACCAGTTCAAGAAATTTATTGATATGATGAAAAGTTTGTCCATATATGTGCCTTTGGTTGAAGCTCTAGAACAAATACCGGGATATGCCAAGTTCATGAAGGACTTGGTAACGAAGAAGAGATTAATGAACTGTGAAATGATAAAAATAACATATCAAGTGAGTGCTATTTTGCACTCCATGGATCCAAAGTTAGAAGACTTCGGTAGTGCCAATTTTGCCAAAGCTTTGTGTGACTTGGGGGCAAGCATTAACTTGATGCCATACTCTGTGTTCAAGACAATGGGGATTGGGCAACCAAGGCCCAAATCCATGAGGTTGAAAATGGCGGACATGACAATAAAGAGGCCACTGGGTATATTGATGATGTGCTAGTTCGGGTCGACAAGTTCATACTTCCAGCAGATTCTGTGATACTTGACTGTGAGGTTGACTATGAGGTGCCGATCATATTGGGGAGACATTTCCTACCTACAGGGAAGGCCTTAGTTGATGTGGAAGAAGGGGAGCTCACCTTCTGGGTGGGCGATGAAAATGTTGTGTTCCATGTTTGCAAGTCAATGAGGTAGCCTAATAGCAACGAAGTGTGTTCGTTTGTGGATCTTGTGACCGAGGTGATTGTTGAAGACACAAGTGCTGTGATTAATGTAGAAGACCCTTTGGAAGCTGTGTTGTTGATTCATGATGTGGATAAGAAGGAAGGCTTAGTTGAATATGTCAATGCGTTACAAGGAATTGGTTTATATACATATGAGCTCCGGAAACTTTCCTTAGACCTTGAGAATTGGAAGACTCCACCAACAAAGCTCTCAATCGAGGAGCCTCCCATATTGGAGTTGAAGCTCGTACCTTCACACCTCAAGTATGAGTTCTTAGGCCCTTGTTACACTTTACCTGTTATTCTTTCCTTGTGCTTAACTAACATGCAGGTAGATGCCACCCTTGTGGTGCTCCAAAGGAGGAAGAAAGCAATAGGTTGGACATTGGCGGATATTTAGGGTATAAGCCCCGCCTTTTGCATGCACAAAATCATATTGGAGGAGGATGCAAAACCTTCCATGGAACATCAAAGAAGGTTGAATGAGGCCATGCAAAAAGGTTATTAAGAAAGAGGTTATCAAGTGGTTGGATGCTGGGGTTGTCTACCCCATTTCTGATAGCTCATGGACTTCACCGGTACAATGTGTCCCAAAGAAGGGGGGCATGACTGTGATTACAAATGACAACAATGAGTTGATCCCCACAAGAACTGTCACCGGTTGGTGGGTATGCATGGATTATAGGAATCTCAACAAAGTGACTCGGAAAGACCATTTTCCGCCTCCATTCCTTGATCAAATATTGGATAGGTTAGCCGGACGTGCTTATTATTGCTTCTTGGATGGGTATTCCGGGTATAACCAGATTCTTATTGCACCTGAAGACCAAGAGAAGACCACATTCACTTGTCTGTATGGCACATTTGCATTCTTAAGGATGTTGTTTGGTCTATGTAATGCACCGACTACATTTTAGCACTGTATGATGGCAATATTCACGGATATGGTGGAGGAATTCCTTAAGGTTTTCATGGACGATTTATTTGTTGTGGGTGATTCTTTTGATGAGTGTTTGAGTAATCTTGATAAAGTCTTGGCACATTGTGAAGAGACTAACTTGGTGGTAAATTGGGAGAAGTGTCACTTTATGGTAGAGGAAGGCATTGTCCTCGGCCATAAGATCTCCAAGAATGGTATTGAAGTGGATAAAACAAAGATTGAAGTGGTATCAAAACTCCCTCCTCCTACTTCCGTCAAATGAGTGAGGAGCTTTCTAGGGCATGCAGGGTTTTACAGTCGGTTCATCAAGGATTTCTCAAAGGTGGTGAACCCCTTGTGCAAGTTGTTGGAAAAAGATGCAAAATTTGTGTTCAATGATGATTTCATGAAGGCTTTTGAGCTACTCAAGTATAGGCTGACCACCACTCCCATTATTACCGCACCAATTTGGAGCTTACCATTTGAGCTCATGTGTGATGCTAGCAATGTGGCGGTAGGAGTGGTATTGGGGCAAAGAATCAACACGATATTCTATCCGGTCTACTATGCTAGTAAAACCATGAACGACGCCCAAGTCAACTATATGGTGACCGAGAAAGAACTCTTAGCCATTGTCTTTGCTATGGAAAAGTTCCACCCGTACCTCATGGGTATCAAAGTGATTGTTCACACCGATCACGTAGAACTTTGCTATTTGATGAGTAAGAAGGACTCAAAGGCTAGATTGATGAGGTGGGTACTTCTTATACAAGAGTTTGATCTTGAAATCATAAATTGAAAAGGGAGTGAGAATCAAGTGGCGGACCACTTGTCCCGTTTGGAAGAGGAGGGGAGGCCCCATGATGTCCTTGAGATCAATGATTCGTTTCCGGATGAACAACTCCTTTCCATGTTTTTGACCAGGATGCCTTGGTTTGCCGATATGGATAACTATCTTGTGAGCGGAATTGTTGATAACTAGGGATTTTGATGCATTTTACACTCCTTCTTGCTTAAGTTTTGATTAGAAATGTGTACAAAATAGTCTCAAAGGCTCAGAAGTTGTCTTTGATTACAGGTTTGATCAACAAGGTGACAAGTTGTCAAAAACCAGCTCAAAAAGGAGTGAAACTTGCACAAATACCAAGAAAAGACCAAGCTTAGTCAAAAAGGGCCAGTGCGGCCGCACACCATTCGGTGCGGTCCGCAAAGATGAAGTTCAGAGAGTATGTTTTTTAGGGCACCAGGTAGTGCGGACACAAAGGGTTTTGTGCGGTCCGCAATGGGTTCATTGCGGCTGCACTCAATTTCATGCGGTCCGCATTGCCCAAGATCAGAGAGTTGCTAGATTTAAGGATGAAGCTCAATGCGGTCCGCAATCCAATTTGTGCGGACCGCAATAGAAGCTACCGCGGCCGCACTCGACTTTGTGCGGTCCGCAAAGCCCAAGTTCAAAGAGTTGATTAATCAAGCCAAGAGCCTTAGTACACCCGCACTCGATTTTGTGCGGTCCGCACTAGCCCCGTAGCGGCATTTTTGTCCAGAATTTTCAGCCTAGTATGAATAGTGTTTTTCCCCATTTTTAGGTCATCGGATAGATTTTGGACAGAGCTGCGCTCGTGACTCCTTCTCTTTTACCATTTTGAGTAATTTTAGCTTAGTTTCAACATTGAATCTTCAAGTTTTATTTAGTAATTAATTATTATGGGCTTATCTTTATCTATTTCTTTGTTTTCTTCTCCAATTATGAGTAGTTAGACCCATTATCTAGGGTTGTGGCTCAACCCTAGTGTGGGTAATTGATAGGTCTTGTGTTTTGATGCTTGATTGTCTATGTGTGTTTGATATTTGGACTAATTTAGGGTTTTAATATTGAATTAGTGGTTGCAAACACTAGTTTATGCCTAGTAGACTTTGGCTATTCTTGAGAAAGAGAGCCTAAGTCCATAAAATTAGTCCAACAAGGAATTGAGGCGTATTCGAAAGATTGACAGTCCCAATTAAAGGGTTAAACCTAGAGATAGTAATACCCGACTTGAACCTTGATTGCTTGCCAAATTTGCATACCCAATTGGTCTTTAGAAAGTCAATTCGGGCAAAATTGTTCGAACTACCGAGAGGTATAGAGTGAGTAGAATTGTGCAATGGTTATATCATACTCCCCAAATATTACAATCTAGCTTTAGATTCAAGAATCCGTCAATTGACAACCTAGGAGAAAGTCACTACCGTAGTGCCTTTTATCTATTTGATCAACTCTCAATAGTTTACTCTTAGCTTTACTTAGCCTAATTTAGCATTGTAGTATTATAAAATTAGAATTAATATCAAAACCAAAAATGTTCAGAAGTGCAATTAGGAACAAATACACAACTCCACTTTAGATAGAAACTCAACTCCCATATTTAGCTCCATGTAGAAATTGATCCCGACCTTCTCGGGTAAAAACTGCTTCAACCTCTCTTGCTATTCAATAGTAGTACAGGGTTGGCCTCGATCACTTTTTGGCGCCGTTTTCGGGGAGCTAACGGTTTTGGATATCTATCTAAATAGTTTTGTATGTTGCTCTTCTTTCCTTCCGTGTTACTAATTTGTGTGTGTCACAACTTCAGGTACAAAATGGCAGCAAACTTAAACAACACACCTCTTAGAGATCTTCCGCCAGGTGAGGAAGTAGATGACAATGTTGTAGATGAGGTCCCTATTGTGCCTCAAGGACAAAGGAGAGGTCGCCAGGACAATGATAATATTTCGGACCCTCCCTCGCCTCCTCCAAGAGTGGCTCCTCGAGTGCTTCCAAACCAAGGCTATGCAAGTGCAATTGTCCCGCCCCGGATTTGGGCGGGCAATTTTCAAATTACCAATGTGATGCTGACATTGCTGGAGATGCATGGTTATTTCATGGGTGCTGCCAATCAAAATGCTTACAAATATCTTAAGGGGTTCGTGGATGCCTATTGGGGGAGCAAGCAAACTAATGTGTCCGAGGATTCACTTCGGTTGAGACTCTTCCCATTCTCACTTAGAGGGAAGGCATTGGATTGGCTTGAGAGACTTCCCAACCATTCCATCACTACTTGGGATGAGTTGGCGAACAAGTTCATTGCAAAACATTTCTCACCGGGGCATATGGCAACATTGAGAGATGAGATCTTAGCTTTCAAGCATGAGCCCACTGAACCTTTGCATGAGATTTGGGAGTGCTATAGAACAATGGTAAAGGAATGCCCCAACAATGATATGACTGAGGCGATGATCCAACAAACTTTCTACCGGGGCATTAACACAACAAACCAATGCATAGTGAACCAACTTACTAGGGGCAACTTCATGAAGCTATCTTATGATGAGGCTTGTGACATTCTTGACGGGATGGCTGACACTTCTTCTGCTTGGTAAAGTAGAGCCAATGTGCCCCAGGGTAACCCCACGGTCACTCATTTGCACAAGGAATTACATGATCATGGCAGTCTATAGATGAGTTAACAACTATAAAGAACCAACTAGCAAAGGCACAGTTGCAACAAGTTCAAAATCCTCGCCAAGTAAATGCTATGGAGGGTGTCAACATGCTAGTCAATAAAAGAAGAAAAAGTGGTCAACAGGACCAAGGGAATTCGAAGCAATTTGACAATGATTGTGGTGGATTCCAAGATGATAGTTATGATGGGCAGAATGAAGAGGTGCAATACGTGAACAATTATCAAGGACAAAGGGGCAATTCTTCCAATCAACAACAATTAAGGCCCCAAGGCAATTGGGACAATCAACAACAACAAGGCAATGGTAATTGGAGGAACAACAACCAAAACTCCAATTGGGGCAATCATAATAATAATCAGAACAATCGGGGTAATTACAATGGAAACAACAACAACTGGGGTGGTAACAACAATCAAGGTGGGTGGAAGAATGGCAACCAAGGAAACCGGGGGCAAGGCTTTCAAAGGCCCTCAATGTACCAACAACCGAACAATCCGCCCCCATTTCCATCCCTAGGCCCTAGTTCTTCCAACAATGACATGGGGAGAATTGTTGGCATGACCGTGGTTGCAAATTCACAAAATGAGCTGATTCCTACCAGAACCGTCACCGGTTGGAGGGTGTTCATGGACTACCACAAGTTGAGTAAAGTGACCCGCAAGGATCACTTTCCATTGCCTTTTCTTGACCAGATGTTAGACCGACTTGTTGGGCGTGCCTTCTATTGTTTCTTGGATGGGTATTCTTGGTACAACCAAATCTTGATTGCTCTGGAAGATCAGGAAAAGACCACATTCACTTGTCCATATGGTACCTTTACCTTTTCTCGGATGCCCTTTGGGTTGTGTAATGCACCAGCTACATTTCAGCGGTGTATGATGGTCATTTTCACTGATATGGTGGAAGACATTTTGGATGTGTTCATGGACGACTTCAGTGTTGTGGATGATTCATTTGATGAGTGTTTGAAAAATCTTGATAGAGTTTTGGCCCATTGTGAAGAAACCAATCTTGTTCTTAGTTGAGAGAAATGTCACTTCATGGTGGAAGAGGGCATAGTTCTTGGGCATAAAATTTCAAAGCACAATATTGAGGTAGATAAAGCAAAAATTGGTGTGATTTCAAGGCTCCCTCCCCTACCTCTGTCAAGGGAGTTAGAAGTTTTCTTGGGCATGTGGGGTTCTACCAGAGATTTATCAAAGACTTTTCGAAGATAGTGAACCCCTTATGCAAGCTATTGGAAAAGGATTCCAAGTTTGTGTTCGATGAGAGATGTATGCAAGCCTTTGAACTTCTCAAGCATAAGTTGACCACCACTCCTATCATTACCACACCTAATTGGAGCTTTCCCTTTGAGCTCATGTGTGATGCGAGCGATGTTGCTACTGGGGAATTTTTGGGTCAAAGAGTGAACAAAATGTTTCATCCGGTGTACTATGTGAGCAAGACAATGAATGATGCTCAAGTGAACTACTAGGTGATCGAGAAAGAACTTTTGGCTATTGTGTTCACAATGGAAAAATTTCGGCTGTATCTTATGGGTGCCAAAGTCATAGTCCATACCGATCATGCCGCACTCCGGTACTTGATGACGAAGAAGGATTCCAAAGCTAGACTTATGTGATAGGTCTTGTTACTTCAAGAGTTTGATTTGGAGATTGTGGACCGGAAGGGTAGTGAAAACCAAGTGGCGGACAACTTGTCCTGCTTGGAGGAGGTGGGGAGGCCTCAAGATGGCCTAGAGATTAATGACTCATTTCCCGACGAACAACTCCTTTCAGTGTCGGTGAATGGTATGTCATGGTTTGCGGACATTGCTAATTTCATTGTGACTGATATAATCCCATGTGAGCACTCTTCTAACCAAAGGAAGAAGCTCAAACGAGATATTTTGGATTTCTGTTGGGATGAGCCGTACTTGTTCAAGATTTTCACGGATGGTGTAATCCGAAGGTGTGTCCCAGAGGAAGAGCAATTGAGTATCTTGGAGGCTTGTTATTCCTCTTCCTATGGTGGCCATCATGGCGGGGCGAGGACGACTTCCAAAGTTCTTAGTTATGGGTTTTATTGGCCAACTTTGTACAAAGATGCAAGTGAACTTGTGAAGAGGTGTGACGAATGTCAAAGAGCGGGTGGAATTTCGAAGAAAGATGAGATGCCTCTCAATACCATTCTTGAGGTTGATATTTTTGATGTATGGGGCATTGATTTTATGGGCCCGTTTGTTAGCTCATATGGGAGCACATACATTCTTGTGGCGGTTGACTATGTTTCAAAGTGTGTTGAAACCATGGCTTTGCCCAACAATGAGGCCCGGAGTGTTGTTGCATTTCTCAAGAAGAGCATTTTTACAAGGTTTGGCACTCCTCGTGCAATCATAAGTAATGGGGGGTCTCATTTTTTCAATAGAGCTTTTGACACTTTGCTTGAAAAGTATGGTGTCAACCACAAAGTTTCTACTCCTTATCATCCTCAAGCAAGTGGCCAAGTTGAAGTCTCAAATAGGGAAATCAAGAGTATATTGTCAAAGACGGTCAATGCAAATAAGACCGATTGGTCAAATAAGTTGGATGATGCTCTATGGGCTTATAGGACTTCTTACAAGACTTCGATTGGTATGTCTCCATATCGGTTGGTGTTTGGAAAAGCTTGCCATCTACCGGTTGAGTTAGAGAACAAGGCCATGTGGGCTTTGAGGAAATTAAATCTTGAATGGGAAGTGGCAGCAAATCTTCGTGTGGAGCAGCTTAATGAACTTGATGAATTTCGATTCCATGCCTACTCCAATTTGTCCTTGTACAAGGACAAGATGAAGTACCTTCATGATAAATATGCTCGTGGCAAGGAGTTCAAAGTGGGTGACTTGGTTCTCTTGTTCAACTCTCGGTTATGTCTGTTTCCGGGAAAGCTTAAGTCAAAATGGAGTGGACCTTTTGAAGTGGTGTTTGTGACCCCGTTTGGTGCACTTGATTTGAATAACAAGAATGGGGAAGTTTACAGAGTAAATGGGCACAGGGTCAAGCACTACTTGGAAAAAATTGATGACAACCACGTGGTGACACTTCTTCATCTCAAATGATTTGATGGTAACCTGCGTCGTGCCACGACGTTAAATCAGGCACTTCTTGGGAGGCAACCTATGTGTTTTTCTTCTTGTTTTTCTTTGATTTTTATTGTAGTGTAGGATTTATTTTTGGACTGACTGGTTGTGAGATGCTGTAGGATTGTGTTGATGCAATGCAAGAAAAAAATTTAAAAAATGACCACTCTCTGAAGCGTCAATGCGGACCGCACTGCCATTTTGTGCGGCTGCAAAGACCTCAGTTCGGGGGCAAGAAATCAATGCGGACCGCACTGGTGATTTGAAAATGTTGGGGTTCTTTGAAGTTTACCACCGCGGCCGCATTGCATTTTGTGCAGTCCGCGGTGGTCCACTACGGCCGCATTGCACTTTATACGGACCATAGTGGTGGACTTGTTTGAGCCCTATGGTTTTCAGCAATGCGGACCGCGGTGCCATTTTGTGCGGTCCGCGGTGGGTAGGTAAGCTGGGCCCCAAGACCTTTTTCTATAAATAGGACCTGAGGCCCTCCCTTTTGAACTTTTCAAACGTTTCACTCTCAGAACAGAGAAATACACTGTTCATCTCTTTAATCTGCACGAAATTAACTGCTCAAGTTCATTACTCAGCATTTCATCTCAACTCTGGTAATATTAACTTTTTCTTAGTTGTTTAATTTATGCATTTTCTTTGAATTTTTATTTTTTCTTAGTTCTTCTTCTTCCCTTCCCGTTTTCCCTTCGATTTTGTAGCTTAGGGTAGTTAAAATACTGTGTTAATTAGGATTAGGGAGTTAAATGACTGAACCAACACTTAGGGACTCTTCAATAGGTGAAAAAGTGGACTAAAATTGAACAAATCATGAACCCTAGGTTGGTGCTGCTACTGGGTACTCAGTGCGGACTGTGGTGGAATTTGTATGGTCTGCGGTGCCCCTGTGCGGTCCGCAATTCCATTTAGTGTGGACCGAGGTGAACTATGTTCTGCATTCTGATAAGTGAGGACCGCGGCCGCATTGCATTTTATGCGGTCCGCGGTGCCTCAATGCGGACCGCATTGCCATTTTGTGCGATCTGCGGTGCCTCAATGCGGACCGCATTGCCATTTTGTGCGGTCCGCATTGCATAGTTTCAGAGAGTGGATAGTTTGAACCCCACCTCTGTGCGGACCGCAATGGATTTTATGCGGTTTTCAATGGCCTCTTTGCGGCCACACTACATTTTGTGCGGTCCGCACTCTGCAATTTTCATACTCTCTAAAATATTTTTTCTGCAACTGTGAACTTCATTGTTTTGCTAGATACTAACAATGTCTGTATGAATATTGTTCGCAGACAATGGTGAGATCAATAGGAAAATGTGGTAAACAAAAAGGAAGAGGAGAATCCTCCCGGGGTGGGAAACAAAAGATGATAAGATTAACCCCACAAGCCCGTCAAAACATAAAAAACACAAAGAAGATTATAAAGGCTGCATACAGGGCCATTGACCAGTTAGGGAGTGAGTATGAGCCCTCCCAGGATATATCATCAGACTCCGTGCCAGAGTACATTCCTGACTGGCCGGAGAGAAACAGGTTGAGAGATACACCCCCATTTTCCCCCACTGCCCAAGCTTCAGTGTGCATATCTTCTGAGTCGTCTGAGGGCTCAGCTGTCAGTAATAGAAATGAGTACTCCACCTCTCCTACAGCTTCATTATCCGGAGAGGATGCAATAGCAGAAGAAGGGGAAGAAGTAGAAGGTGGTGAGCCCTAACTTGGTGGGGTAGAGCGGACTAGGAACCCGGAGGCATGGGAGGACCAGTTCGTCAGTGAGATTGCCTACCACAAATTCAGAGAGTGGTGGCCAGAAAAGAGGTTAATACTTGAGATAAAAATTATCATCAGGATCTTTTGCCTCACAATCCCAATGTGGTGAGGCAATTCAGAGAAAGAGATGGATGGGACTACTTCATAGGGCAGGTGAATGACGCTAATGAGAACTTGGTGAAAGAATTTTACACCAATGTGGCCCACATCAAAAAGAGTACCACGGTCACCAAAGTGAGGAATCTGAAAATGAAGTTTGATGGCAAGACCATCAATGGCTATTTGGGCTTTACAGAGGAGGATGAGTCCCTATACTTGGAGAAGATGAAATTGGGTGAAGAAGCTCGTCCGTGGTTGGCGGAGTACTTGGCAATCCCAGGTACCACCACCGAATGGTTGACTGTGGGGGTGAAGATATTGAGGAGGACATTGAACTTTGAGGAAAAGGGGTGGGATACATTCGTGTGCAGCATGCTAGATCCTACCACCCATGACAACTCACTCCCAATTCACCGGGCGATCTTAGTAGCATCCATCATGGTGAGGTACCCGATCAATGTCAGAAATGTGATGTCCCTGGTCATTACATGGGTAGTGAATGAGGGTGACAGGTCTTACCCATTCCCCAACTTCCTAACCATGTACCTGAAGGACCAAAATGCGGAGAAGCGCAAATTTGACGTGAAAGTGAAGGCAAAGGCACCTTTCTCGTGGTATAGCCTACAGGGTGATGACAACCCTAAAGTCAAGCACTTCAAGGGGAAATCCACTACTTCAACTAGCCAGTCTGAAGATCCAATAGTGGTAGTGACTAATCTACAGCCTCCCTCCACTTCAGCAGACAAGTCCCCAGGCCTATCCACTTCAGCAGAGCCAGAGATACCCTCCACCACTGCCTATCCATTGACTGCCCACCGTTTGAGCCAGGCCCTCACCAGCATCAACAACTGGATGCAGACAACTACTTCTAAGCTATCTGTATTATCTACTACGGTGGCAGCTCAGTCAGCACCTCCTCCTCCACGTGTCCCACAGTCCATTGAGGACACTCTCAAGGATCTTTTGGACAACCAGAAGAAGATCCTTGAGAACTAGAAAGTGCTCACAGACGTTGTTGATTCACATGGAAAGGCTCTCAAGGAGCTTGCTAGGGAGGCTAAGAAGATGAGGAAGACTCGAGCTTCCAAAGAGTCCGTGAAAGAGTTACGGGTCGAGGTGGAGAGATTGAAGGAAGATCACCTGCCTTTGGATTTGCTACTACATGACCCTGTGCCACCAGCCCATCCCCAGCCAGAGCAGTCTAAGAGGCCTCCTGAGGAAGTGGGTGATCCCCTAGACCGATGATGTAGCTATCCAGTTAGAGGACCCACCAGAAACTTTCTCCAGTCAGCCACAGGATGCAGCCCAGGAGTCTATCCAGGCCTAGGTCCCAGCAGCAGAGCCACAGGTCACAGGGAACCAGTCTCAGGTTCTCGAGCATATAGAGGACCTAGGGACCACTCAGGATCATATGCTGACGGATGGCCCATAGGGAGTTTCTGTATCCTCTTTCCTCTATTTTTGGTGCTTATTTTGCTTAGTTGGCATTGAGGATAATGCCAGCTTTCATTTGAGGGGGTAGGCCTTACTTGGATTTGGATGACTGTATATATGGATGATTTTTTTCTTTCTTTTTTATCTTTGGTATATATATAATTTCAGCATTTCATTACATTTTTCGCTTTTTTTACCTTGGGTCTATATATAAAAGTTATGTTCCATTGTATATATTCATCTCCCCTATTGTATATTCGATTAAATCCCCTCTTGTACATATTCATTTTACTTTCCGCATTTTTCCTTTTCTTAGCTTCTTATTTTATTTTTGTAGCTTCTTGTTTTGAGTTTTTTTGCAATAAGTCTTTGATTTTCTTAATGCCACGGTTCTTTCCAAAGGTGGAATTTGTGTGAACTGGGTGGCTCTTTCCAATGATGGATGGCATGACAACCTTCTTAAAGGTTTGAGTCTATTTTTATTTTCTTTTTGCTTTTTAGTGGTTAGTGGTAAGGGTGCCTCAAGCAAAGATTCACTTGGGTCCAACACATTTGCTTTTGATCCTATAGTCAAAAATAAATCATTGTGTATAGGATGGTGAAAGTTGTGACCTTGAGACTCTTGTGTTGCCGATAATCATCAAGTGGCTTTTCGGGACCATTGTGTTCTCAAATCTTATCTAAGGTTGTTGTGGGCCCCCGACTCTATGTCTTTAGCAATCGCATAGCTTGTGTGGTGAGAAATTACATTGCAAGCCCAAGTCTCGAGCCATTGGTCTAGAACTTGCCCTGAACGTTTGTTTAGGCAAAATCCTAATTGTAATTTGACTTGAGACATGATTATAGACTCTCCTTGATCCAAATGATATCTGACCACTTCCATAGCCTACCAATGATAAAATCCCTAGTCAACCCTTTTGAGCCTTAGACCTTTTTCTTTCAAGAACTATGATACAAGCCTTTACCCGTTCTAAAGATACCCTCTCTTGGCACCCGATCTTTCCTTGGCACATGCCAAAAGTATCAGTTTGGGGGGAGAGACGAGAATTGCAACAAAGTGGTAAAAAGGTACAAAATGAAGAAAAGGAAAGGCGATAAAAAAAGAAAGAAAAGCAAAAAGGCAAAAAAAATATTCAATGTAGAAATGAATAAAGGGATTCAATGAAAGCAAAGAATGAAAGGTGTGGAAAGTGAAGAAAGGAGAAAAGATTTGAAATGAACAAAAAAGAGTGACAGTGTGTCTCTCTAACCCCTTAGAAAGAAGTGAAGTGACTCAAAAAGTCGAGTGAATGTGTGCCAAAATGAAGCAAAAGAAGTGCTAAAGGAAAGATGGAACCTACTTAGACCAAACAATTCCTACCCTGAACCAAAAGCCTTCACTATGTCTCCATAAAAGCCCTATATGATCTTGAGTTGAATGAAACTTACATTAGTGGTGACTCACATAAGGGGAAAGCATATGGTACTTAGAGCCGAACTTGTGACTTTTCCTTGAGAGAGATAAGTGTAGTTCCATTAACCTCGTTTTGAGTGCCACTATCATAAAGGTGAGGTTTGCTTAGGGAGAGTTGATGATGTGTGAGTTTGGGTTCCACAATGACCAAAGTAATAGAAAGAGTTTCTTTGATGTGTTGAGTCAACTCTTGATGCTCTTGTGTCGCACTAAATCCATGGTGTTTAAAAAGAGTGAATGTTGTTAATGATTCATTTGAATTGAGGGCAATTGTTAGTCCCAATTGATGCTAGATGAGGTCACTTTAAGTCGACTGAATTTTCTTGGAATTGACGCTTAAAGGGTGGGTCTTATTTTGTTTGCTTGAGGACAAGCAAAAGCTTAAGTTTGGGGGAGTTGATAACTAGGGGTTATGATGCATTTTACACTCCTTCTTGCTTAAGTTTTGATTAGAAATGGGTACCAAATAGTCCCAAAGGCTCACAAGTTGTGCTTGATTGCAGGTTTGATCAACAAGGTGACAAGTTGTCAAAAATCAGCTCAAAAAGGAGTGAAACTTGCACAAGTACCAAGACAAGACCAATCTCAATCAAACAGGTCCAGTGCGGCCGCACACCTTTCTTTGCAGTCCGCAAAGATGAAGTTTAGAGAGTATGTTATTTAGGGCACCAGGCAGTGCGACCGCAAAGGGTTTTGTGCGGTCCGCATTGGGTTCATTGCAGCCGCACTCTATTTCGTGCGGTCCGCATTGCCCAAGATCAGAGAGTTGCTAGATTGCAGGATGAAGCCCAATGCGGTCCACAGTCCATTTTGTGCGGACCGCAATAGAAGCTACCGCGGCCGCACTCGACTTTGCGCGGTCCGCAAAGCCCAAGTTCAGAGAGCAGATTAATCAAGCCAAGAGCCTTAGTACGGCCGCACTCGATTTTGTGCGGTCCGCACTAGCCCCACTGGGGTATTTTTGTCCAGAATTTTCAGCCTAGTATAAATAGTTTTTCCCATTAATAGGTCATCAGATAGATTTTGGACAGAGCTACGCTCGTGACTTCTTCTCTTTTACAATTTTGAGTAATTTTAGCTTAGTTTCAACGTCAAATATTCAAGTTTTATTTAGTAATTAATTATTATGGGCTTACCTTCATCTATTTCTTTGTTTTCTTCTCCAATTATGAGTAGCTAGACCCATTAGCTAGGGTTGTGGCTCAACCCTAGTGTGGGTAATTGATGGGTCTTGTGTTTTGATGCTTGATTGTCTATGGGTGTTTGATATTTGGATTAATTTAGGGTTTTAATATTGAATTAGTGGTTGCAAACACTAGTTTATGCCTATTAGACTTTGGCTCTTCTTGAGAAAGAGAGCCTAAGTCCATAAAATTAGTCCAACATGGAATTGGGGCATATTCAAGATATTGATAGCCCCAATTAAAGGGTTAAACCTAGAGATAATAATACTCGACTTGAACCTTGATTGCTTGCACAATTGGTCATGAGAAAGTCAATTCGGACAAAATTGCTCGAACTACCGAGATGTATAGAGTGACTAGAATCGTGCAATGGTTATATCATACTTCCTAAATATGACAATCTAGCTTTAGACTCAAGAATTTGTCAATTGACCACCTAGGAGAAAGTCACGACCCTAGTGCCTTTTATCTATTTGATTAACTCTCAATAGTTTAATCTTATCTTTACATAGCCTAATTTAGCGTTGTAGTATTATAAAATTAGAATTAATATCAAAACCAAAAATGTTCAGAAGTGCAATTAGGAACAAATACACAACTCCACTTTAGATAGAAACTCAACTCCAATATATAGCTCCCTGTGGAAATCGATCCCGACCTTTTCAGGTAAAAGTTGCTTCGACCTCTCCTGCTACTCAATAATAGTAAAAAGCTCGATCACTTGTCCCGAATGAGTTATCTTCAAACAAAAGGAAGAAGCTCAAACGGGACTGCTTGGATTATTATTGGGACGAGCCATATCTTTTCAAAATTTGTGCTGATGGTGTTATTCGGAGATGTGTTTCAGAAGAAGAGCAATTGGGTATTCTTGAAGCTTGTCATTCTTTGCCTTATGGTGGTCACCCTGGTGGGGCGAGAACTGCTACAAAGGTCCTAAGTTGTGGATTCTATTGGCCTACCTTGTACAAAGATGCTAGCGAGCTAGTTAAGTGGTGTGATGAGTGCCAAAGAGCCAATGGGATTTCCAAGAAGAATGAGATGCCTCTCACTACCATCCTTGAGATTGACATTTTCGATGTGTGAGGTATCGATTTTATGGGTCCATTTGTGAGATCATGTGGGAACACTTATATACTTGTTGCTGTGGATTATGTCTCTAAGTAGATTGAAGCTGTGGCTTTGCCCAATAATGAAGCACGAAGTGTGGTGGAATTAGAGCATTAGGCCATGTGAGCATTGAAGAAGTTAAACCTAGAGTGGGATGTAACTACAAATCTTCGGTGGAGCAATTGAATGAACTTGATGAGTTTCGGTTCCATGCTTACTCCAGTTCGTCTTTGTATAAGGACAAGATAAAGTACCTAAATGATAAGTACATCCGGAACAAAGAATTCAAAGAAGGTGATTTTGTTCTCTTATTCAACTCTTGGTTACGAATATCTCGGGACAGCTAAAGTCAAAATGGAGCGGTCCGTTTGAAGTGGTGCATATGACTCCTTTTGGTGCTCTAGATTTGAAAAACAAGAATGATGAGATCTTTAGAGTCAATGGGCACCGAGTGAAGCACTACCTTGGTAAGGTTGATGATGGCCACATTGTGGCATTGATCCATTTCAAGTGAATAATGGTAATATGTGTCGTGCCACGACATTAAATCAGGCGCTTCTTGGGAGGCAACCCATGTGTTTGTTTTTCTTTCTTTTGATTTTCTTCTTAGATTAGGCATTGTTTTGGACTAACTGGTTGTGAAGTGTATGTAGGAATTGGGTGTGCAGCAAATTGACAAAGCAAAATTTTGGCTAAATGTTGGAAGTTCGCGGACTGCGCCCAAAATTTTGCTGTCCGCGTGAGCATTTTGCGGCCGCACCTTTTTGTTCGCGGATGCGTAATTGACAAGAGAAAAATGCCAACTCTCTGAAGTTGTATTGTCAAATATCCTTCATGATTTGCGGCCACGTTCACATTTTCGCGGACTGCGGTAATTTGGCGGCTGCGATCACTTTTTCGCAGACTGCGGTCAGATGCTTAAAGCTGCTCTACATAAGGTAACAAAGCGTGGCCCGAGATAGAATTTGGCGGCAGTGCTCAGGTAAGGTGGTGGGTTCCACATATGTTAAGTATAAATAGGGGGTCCTTAAGCCATTTACACTTTTCGAACTCTAAAATTTCACCGCACCAAAAGCATTGTTCATTTTCTCTGGTTCTCAATCTCATCTTTTTCTAAGAAACAGTTCTTTTCCTACTAAAATTTCACAACTGGTATGTTCAAATACTTGAATTGATTTTATCTGTTTCTTTTCTTTTCGTTTTGTTTTAATTTTTCTTTTTAGTTTTAGTTAGAGTTAAATACATACCATAATCTAAAATTAATACTTAAATACATGTGGGTAATGTTTACAGGCCTAATGGGGGATATGGTTAGTAACCTTGAATGCTAATTGAACGAATTTTTGCCCACTTAGTGAAAACCCTAGGTTGATGTGTTCATCAGTACCAGTTGCGTTTGAATTTTGCGGCCGCGATCAATTTTTTAGGGTCCACAGTAGGGTATGCGTCCCCGTTCCATTTTTTGCGGTTCGCGATACCCTACCTTTTCATTACTGAGTATTGATATAAGTTCGCGACCGCAATTATTTTTACGCGTTCCGCAGTTGGTTCTTTGCGGCCGCGTCCATGTTTTTGCGGACCACGCTCTTAAACTTCAGAGAGTCTGATAATAGCTTTCGCGGCCGCGTCCACTTTTTTGCGGTCCGCGGTTGGTCATTCGCGGCTGCGTCTACTTTTTTGCGGTCCGCGGTTGTCAAAGATCAGAGAGTCAGTAGTCTGAATCTGACCTCTTCGCGGCAGCGTTCATTTTTCCGCAGTCCGTGATGGGCCTTCCGTGGCGCGCTTACTTTTTTGCGGTCCGCGGTGCCTTGTTCTGAGAAGCAGTATCTGCATTTCATCTGCATTTTTTAATATGTGCTTGAAGCTTTATTCTAACTGTATTTCATTGCTTATTTGCTGTAGACAATGGTCCGGTCCAGAGGTAGAGTTGATACATCTAAAGGGAGGGCAAAACCCTCCCAAGGCATGGGTAAAGGAAAGACCAAGATACTCCTAGCAATGCAAAAGTTGATTGGAAAGTTAGGAGCCTCCATCAAAGCTGCAGATAAAGAAGCATACCATTCTGACACCAGTGAATATGTCCCTTCTCGGGAAGCTTCGAAAAGAGACTCTGTGCTAACACATGTCCCCACACAATTCCAAGGGAAATTCCATCTAGTTGATGAACCTACCTCTTCATCTGAGTCGTCTGATGGCTCAGAGGAAGGTAGTGAGGCTTCAACACCATCTTCCCCACCTGCTACAACTTCGACCTCACCAGCTGCCCCTATTACTATTGATGATGACGAGGTCCCGGATGATGGGAGAGGGGGTGACTCCAATATTGAGGGGTTGGACAGATCCAGAGAAGCCGAGGTATGGGCTGATAGATTTGTGAGCGAAATAGTTTATCAGAAGTTCCGAGAATGGTGTCCCCAAAGGTCGCTCACCCTTGAGAGACAGTTCATAGAGAGAGACCTCCTTCCCCACAATCCAAATGTCAATAGCCAATTTAAGGAGAGAATAGGGTGGAAGTTCTTTACCAGCAACGTTCCGGATGCTTATGAATACCTTGTCAAAGAGTTCTATGCATACGTTGCCCACATCAAAAAGGGCACCACTGTGACAAAGGTTCGGAATTTGAAGATCCGGTTTGATGGCCACACGTTGAATAAATATGCCGGTTTCGAGGATGTGGAAGCCGTGCAATACTTGGAAAAGCTGGCACTTGATGAATCAGCCCGTCCATGGTTGGCGGAGATATTATCCCCAGGGACGACACCGGCATGGCTCATAGATGGAGTCCCAATAGCTATAAATACCCTCAGCTTTGAAGCCAAAGGGTGTCCACATTTGTATGCATCCAGCTGGACCCATGTCAGCACGATAATGTCCTCCCATCACCTGGTGTGTCTTGATAGCCTCCATTATGGCGGGGGTATCCTATCAATGTGAGGAACCTCATGTACTATCACATCAAAGACAGTTGGAAAGGAAGAAAGATCCTACCCCTACCCCAACTTCTTCACCATGTATTTCGAGGGCCAATGACTTGAAAAGAAGCTCTATGACACAAAGCCAAAGCCAAAAAAGCCTTTCTCCTGATATAGTACCAAAGGACCGGACAACCCTGAAGCAAAGGGTAAAGCCGCTATCTCCACTGGTCAGTCTGAATAGCCAAAGGTAGTAGCCGCCGGGTCAGAGCCTTCCACAACAGGGGGATATTCTGCTGCCATACCTCCTCCTTCATCCGGGCCATACATCACCATGTCATTGTCTATTCCATCTTCTTCCACTTACCCTCAAACTGCACTGCGGTTTTCTCAGACATTGTCCAATATCAACAACTGGATGCAGGCAGCTACATCAAAGTTATCTGTCTTATCCAGCGCCGTAGCAGCACAGTCAACCCCGACACAGCCTCAGGTACCTCCATCAGTGGAAGAGTCATTGAAGGAGCTTTTGGTCAACCAGAAGAAGCTCCTGGACAACCAGAAGAAGATCCTGAACACTTTGGAAGCACATGGAAAGGCCATCAAGGATATGGGCAAGCAAGTGAAAAAGATGAAGAAGACTCGGGCCTCAAAGGAGTTAGTGAAGCAGCTGAAGAAGGAGGTAGAGAGGTTTACTTTGGCTGGAGACATCCCACTACACTTGCTCTTGGAGGAGCAAGTCACAGCAGCACAGGTAGCAGAGCATGAGGCACCAACAATTGTCCAGTCTGAGGAGCCACCTACTGTCGTGCCCCTTTTTTCCTCACGGAGTTTGAGTTTCGACATTCATTGGGAACAACTCATTTCCTTTTGGGAATTGGGTATGGAATTTGAAGAGTCGACACCTAACGGATTTAAGGTGCATTAGGGCACCTAAAGCAAGTAATTCATAAAACCGGTTTGCATTACCAGAGATTTGGGTAAGGGCTCAAAATAACCTTGAGGGAAAGGTGTTAGGCACCCCTTGCGGTCCACAACGGTGGGTCCCGATCGAACTCAAATTATGTGAATTAGTCTTATAAACAGATAAAGCAAATTAGATAAATTGGTATTACATTTAAAACAAGGGGTAAAATGGGTCCTAGGTTTTTTAGCCTACATGATCACATCTGTACAATACTCGGTAAACCTTCCTCAACAAGAGGTGTTACATGTGGCATTAGCGCACAGGTCATCATATCCTTTTACTACCCAATTACCCTCCCCTTAGTGGTTATATAAGCGCTTTTAATTAAATGAACTCTATGCGTGCATTACCCGTCCCTTCCTTATGGCCCTGGAGGTGTTTAGGACCTCTAATTTAGGCAGCTCTAGACTTTCCTAAGGTACTTAAAGGAGAAAAATCTAGGCAACAATTAAAAAAACTTGGACTATCAAGTAAAGGACAATTAAGGGGGCTCACATCTACCTCCACAAATAAGCAAACAACAGCACGTCTCAAACAACAAGACTTCAGATATTTCAGAAAGGTCCTAAAGCAGGATATCTAGGGGAGCATGACAAGCAAAACATATGTAGCATTGTTCCAAAGCGAGGTAATAGAGACCTAATCGGTTTGCCTACTGATTTTAGGACCTGTTGAATCTGGGCAGTTCATAAATAATTAAGTAAAACACATTTTTACTAATTGCAGGATTTTAATTACCTACAGGCTCGCCTAGGTGTGGATCTGAGATGTCCTATAACATAATATCTAATAGTTAACCAGAATTCTAATAACCAATTTAAAATTGGCAGTTTGAGTTCATTATGCCCTAGAAACATGTTGTCTAGGTGCGGAACATTACAGGACTGGTTTTGTACACATTTATCTCTAGAACATGATATCTGGGCATTGGGACTGCTTTTCATTAACGTGGTAATTAATGATCTTACACTATGTAGGCGTGGTATTAAAGCTAATGTAATAACAGTCCTAAAGCATGATTTCTAACGCACATAAAAGAATGAACGTGTTTATTACGCAGGATTAACAACTTAGTGACAGAATTTCTAAGTGGTCATGATTATGCAGAAATTTAAAACTTTTCAGAACAAATGAATGTGCCTATAAACATGTTTTCTAATATGCCAAATAATCCTAAGAGCATGGTTTCTAATGCAAGTAAATAATCCTAAGAACATGATCTCTAATGCAAGCAAATAGTTATAATAAGCCTAAGGACATGATTTCTACCCAGTTTCCCCATAAAAATTATATAAGAATCCCTCCTTTTTTACTAATTTCACCAATACCTGTTTACAAGAATTATTATTACAGACCATATGAATTACAGAAGGAACAAACTATTCTATAGGGAGCGTGAATAGAGGCCCAAAGAATAAACCTAGCGAACTAGGCCTTTAACCAGTCTAAGGTGCCATAGTCTCACAGTGCCCAAGAGAAGGTATCCTGGCATGTCAAAGTTCCCAATAGGGGTGGGCATTCGGTATTTTGGTTCGGTATTTAAGAATTTCGGTTCGGTATTTCGGTATTCGGTTTATCATTTGTGTATACCAAATACCGTACCAAAGTATCTCGGTATGGTTCGGTATTTATTATTTTGGTTCGGTACGATTTCGGTTTAATATTTGCTAATATATGGAGGCACCAGTGACAAACTAACGGAACAGCTACTGAAGGTTTTCAACTCTCCTCCAATATTTTGTTCGTTCTCTTTGTATGGTTGTTATCTCACAATCACTATATTTTAAAGAATCAAAGGTAATGTTCCTAAGCCAAATGCTTACCCACATAGGTTTGTTCAGAAACTGCTGAAGTTATATGTGAGGTACATATTTTGTTTCTTATTCAGTTGCCATTTTTTAACTATCAAGAAAATAGATTCAATGTTTTGTTTCCTATTTTAGTCATTGGTAGTGACTTTGAGTGAGATTTGGTGTTGCCTTGTAATGTTTTGTGCTCTAATCTCTTTTAATTGTAGCTTCGGTATGATGTGCCACAACTTTACAAATTTCACAAGAAAAAGGAGGTCGACATTGTTGTGGACCTCTGGCGTTTGGTTCCTCGAAGAAAGGAATAAAGATCTCTGTAGTATAAAGAATAGAGAGTACGCAGATACGATGCATGTCAAATTAAGGACACACCTATTTCTTAACTGGAGAAGGTTTCTCACATCATTACAAGTAACAAAACATATAAACTAACAGAAGTACAGAACAAAGGCTTAAAAAAAGGTCCAACTTAAAAAAAAGGCTTTAAAAATTCGGTATTTCGGTATACCGAAATTTCAAGATCCTAATATCAAGGACCGTACCGTAATACTGAAATACCGAAAATATAATACCGAATTAGACCGAAATACCGAAATACCAAAAATCAAAATACCGAATTAATTCGGTCCGTTCGGAATTCGGTTTTTCGGATTTTATGCCCACCCCTAGTTCCCAAGGGCCTCAGGGACCCCGGAAAATGCTCACACCCAGATCCTTTCAAACATAGAAGTAGCTTTTTGTGCAGTGTGGGAGTGCCAACCCCAGTATGTTAGAGTTCGGAGGAATCTCATGGATTCCTAGGTAGTACACACACTAGAGGGGCAGGATCCTAAATGTCCTAAGAGTAGGAGTGAGAGTGCTTGACAGAGTAGGAATAACTTTAGGAAAACAGACCTGAAATAAAAAATAGTTTAAAAGTGGAAACACTTTCGGAGTGAAGACAATTTAGAGGTGAAAACATACTAGGCATGAAAGCAGTTTAAAGATGAAAACATATTTAAAGTGAAGACAGTTTGGGAACATTCTAAAAAGTTCAGCAAACAGCAAATAGAAGCCAGTCATAGAACTTCATATTGCCCAAATCCAATCTTAGTTTGTTAATTAACTCTAGGTGAGGGCAAGTAATTTTACAGAGAGGGGGTCAGCCGTCAGGGGTTGGGAACACAGGAAACTTAAATCAGAGATACATAAAATAGGGTGAAAGTAAGAGCATATTGAGCAACAAGGACATGGAACAGGCAAGGGTTGATTGACATTCAATACCCAAATTCTTAGCATTCATTAAAACATAGACTGTTGATTTAAATTCTTAACAGGAAAGTTATATTTAATGATGAAGTAATCACACTAGCTTAAGGCAATATATAGGGAAACATAGAATGTAGGAGCAGTCATGCTAATTTATAGAAGGGGCAGAGATTGAACTATACAACATTGGTTATACCAATTGAAGTTAATTAGGTAGAAAGATAAGAGTCTTAGACACGGAAGTAAACATGCAGGTTTTAAAGCAAAGATAGGAAAGATTAAAACTTAAACATGTTGATTAAGGTGATAAGCAGGAAAGGGCCAAAGTTAGACATAGCAGTACACATGCTAATTGAAATACATGAGAAATATGAATTCAACAACAGTAACAGATAAAAGAGCACATAGGTTCAAGTTTCATGGTATAGTAAGCGATATTAGGAATAGAGACGTACCAGTCAAAGGAAGCAAATAGGAGATAAAATGTATGCAGGATTCAATAGTCTAGCCTTGGCTTTCAGCCGGCTAGACAAGCAATGAATACAAGTAGCAGAGATGAGAGTAAAGTGTGTGTGTGAGTGTATTTGTGAACTATTGTTCGTATGTTTAAAAGGCAGAATGATAGTGTATATATAACACTTAGGGAGTAAAACAAATAAGGTAAAGAGAATCACAATTCAATCGATTGGAATCAATCAACCAATTATAGAATCAATTCATATAGAGAAATCTAGAAAAGACCCCTTTAATTAGGGATAGTTAGACAACGGTCAGAACTGAGTTCAATTAAGGTAATAAATCAAAACCATACCATATAGGGAGCCAGTAAGATCCCCAAACTACTGATAACTAATTAGGGAAAGTATAATCAATTAAGATCACAAATAAGGAAACAAGTAAAATCCCAGCACACACTGATTTTAACAGGACAATCATTCAAATCAGTAAAAACATCTCAAAGAATATTGATTTTAACAAGAAAGATTGCTCAAAACCCTAATAGAAATTAATCACGCAAAGATCCCAAAGAATACTGATTTTTTAATAGGGAAAATTATTCAAACCCTAAATAGAATCAATTAATACATTGGGTTGATAGAAAAATAAACAAATAATGGAGAACAAGTGGAAGAAAATCAATGCAACAGACAAAAACATCCAAAATTTATGTATATATGCGGGAATCAGTCAAGATAGTGAAGAACACTTAGTTTAAACACTGAAAAGTTAGAAAAAACTTTGATGAACGTCTGGGACGAACCCTAAATTCAGAAAGAGTGAATAAAATCGAAGCAATTAACTAGAACAAAAGATTTTCAAAGAAAAATACCCAATAATATTCGAATCCTTTCAGATTTACAAAGATCTGAACAGATTCGAATGGTAGTGAAACTAGGGTTTTTAGAAAACAGTAGAGATAAAGAAACTCGGTCTAAAACCCATAGATTCAAACTAAAATAGGAGGATATCTATACTCATAAATGAAAATAGCCCTAGACAGGCCCGTAAACCAGTTTCGGACAAAAACTCAAGTTGAATCTCCTTGAGATTCTTTTAAGGATCCATGTAATCTAACAGCCAAGGGGTGTAGAAGGCCGGTAAGGGTCGGAGAACACATAGAAACTCCTTAGACGGGAGTTTTTTGGCCGGACGGTGCTTAGGGTTAGGATGTGATTGAGAGAGAAGCGGAGGGGCTAGGGAACGAAGGCGGCAGAATCAAAGAGAATGAGGGGGTTAGGGCTTTGGTTAGGCTTAATTATGGTAAGGGCTAATGTGGACTGTTGATCTAAAAGATCAACAACCACAATTGAAGAGGGGTTATTGGGTCGAGTAGGAAGATTTGGGCCTGGGGATGAATTGGGCAAAGTTTTAAAGGGGTTTGGGCTAGTTTAGGTCCATAAATTAAAGGAATTAAAAGGGTTATTTGTTAAATACCCAATTAATTAATAAAATAATTTATAAAAATAATTAACAGATTATAAAAAAATTATTTTTGTGCATGAAAAATATTTTAAAACAATCACTCGATATTTTAAAAATACAAGAATCTATTTTCTGGTAAAATAATGTAATAATGCATACATAGGCTATAACTGCAAAGTCATTGTAATTATAACCCTAAAATGCAGATGTGGCTATTTGTAAAATAATTCAAGCTTAGTATAAATATAAATAGTAGAATTAGGTCATACAAAATGGTTATAAAGCCATTTCTAATGAAATTAGTAATTATTTATATAATAAAATACTGAGATAAATTAATTAAAATCCTTAAAAATGCAGAAATTATAGAAAAATATTAATTGATGCTAATGCATTATATTGAAGGTACATATGCATTTTAAAAATATTATATGGAAAAATTGGGTATCAACAATTGCCACTACACATAGTGCTGCGGAGATGATCCAGATTGGGAGATCCAGTTAGAGGAACTGGAGAGAGCTACTGATGCTATGCAGTCCCATTTATGTGCCTGACACGATGCAGACCACATAGGGAGTTTTCTTTACTCTCTAACCCTTTTCCTAATCTTATTTTGATATTATCATCGAGGACAATGCTATCTTTAATTTGCGGGGTGGTTTATTTTGAATTTGTGATGATTTGATAACAGTGGTATGTAATAACTATGAGACTATTTTTCTTTATCTTTACTTCTCTTTATTTTGCTTTTGGTATGTATATATTCTTTACTTTCACATTTGGTATGTATATATTTTTACCATTTGATGTATATATTCATTTCACCTTTGTGTGAACCAGGTGGCTTTTCCCGATGATGGATGGCGTGACAACCTTCTTAACGGATTGAGTCCGTTTTCTTTATGTTTTTGTGTAAATAGTAGTAATGAATAAAAGGGTCCCAGGCAAGCTTCATTTGCCCCTAGCACATTTACCTTCGACCTTATGGTTAGAAACAAGTTGATTGGCAAAGAATAGTTCTAGTTATGACCTTTAGACTCTTGTGTTGACTAAACAATCATCGAGTGGCTTCTTAGAGCCATTTGTGATGCTCAATATTAGCTAGGATTGTTGTGGTCCCTCAACTCTGTTCTCTTTAGCAATCCAATAGCTTGTGAGGTGAGGTATTGAATTGCAAGTCCATTTCCCGTGCCAATAAGTCTAGAACTTACCCTGAATGTTTGTCAAGGCGAAATTCTAAGTGTAGCTCGACTTGAGAAATGATTATAGGCTCTCCTTGATCCAATTTGAAACTTGAAAGCTTCCATAACCTACCAAATATGATATCCCTAGTCAACCCCGTTGAGTCGACGCCCTTTTTCTTTCAATAACCATGATACAAGCCTTTATCTGTTCTATAATGACCCTCTCTTGGTACCCGATCTTTTCTTAGCATTCACAATTGGCAAAAGCATAAGTTTGGGGGAGAGACGAGGAATGTGAAAGTGATAAAAGGTACAAAATGAAGAAAAGGGAGGGAAAAAGAAAAGAAAGAAAAGCCAAAAAATAAAAAAGAAAGTGAATAAGATAGAAAAGTGAAGAGATTCAATGAAAGCAATGATGAAAGGCATGGAATGATTAAAAAAGGGGAAAAATGACCGTCACGAGCAAGAAAAAATGATGGTGTGTCTCTCTAGTTCCCCTAAGGAAGAAGAAAATGACTCAAAGAGTCAAGAAAGTGTGAGCCGAAATGAGAAAATGGAGTGCTTAAGGAAAGATGAAACCATCATATGCCAATAAGTCCTACCTTGAACCAAAAGCCTTCAGTATATTCCCACAAAAGCCCTATATAATTTCGAGTTGAGTGAGCTTACATTAGTGGTGATTTACATAAGGGGCAAGCTTATGGTACTTAGAGTCGGACTTGTGACATTCCCTTGAGAGAGATGAGCATATTTCTCCACAATCCTTGTTTTGAGTGCTACAATCTTAAGTGAGATTTGCTTAAGGAGAGTAGAGGAGGAAGAGTTTGGGTTCCACAATGACTACGTAGTAGAGCGAGCTTCCTTGGTGAGTTAAGTCAACTCTTGATGCCCTTGTGTCGCACTAGAACTATGGTACTAAAAAGGTTGTGTGTTGTTGATAATTCATTTGTATTAAGGGTAATTGTTAGTCCTAATTGATGCATGTTTGATTCACATTAGGGCAGCTGAAATATCCTTCTGTTTTGTTTTAGTAGGGGTGGGAATTATCTTATTTGCTTGAGGACAAGCAAACGAGTTTGGGGGAGTTAATAAGTGGGGTTTTTAACCTATTATTTGCTCTTTCTCACTTGCGTTTTGGGCCTAAAATGCGTGAAGGTATTCCCGAAAACTAATGTAATATGCTTGCTTGCAGGGATTGTTCACAATGAGCCAAAGTAGCCATGATCAACTCATAAAATAGACAAAACTTAAACAAAGACCAAGACTGGGCCAAGAGCTGTGGAATGAGGACCACGATAGAAAAGTGCAGCCGCGAAAGTGTCAACGAGGACGCGGTCATTAATTCGCGGACAGCGAAATGGAGAATCAGAGAGGTGGTTTTTGGGCATAAACATGGACGCGGACCGCGTCAGAAAGTGGCGGCCGCAAAAGTACCACAGCGGCCGCGATTGGAATTCCGCGGACCGCAGTTGCTAAGGTTCAGAGAGCTCACAAGTTATGCAAAATGTTAAGAGCGGTCCACATCAAAATTACGCGGCCGCGGAAGGATCTCATGTGGACGCGGTGAAAATTATGCGGTCTGCAAAACAAGGTTTGACCCAGTCCCAGATGTGAAGAAAAGCGGACTGCGATCAAAATTACACGCCCGTGAAAGCAAGTGCATGGTCAGAATTACGCGATCGCGAAACCTCCGTAGGGGTATTTTTGTCCGAAAACTTTAGCTTAGTATAAATAGATCTTTTTCACATTTTTTAGGTGAAGTTTGGTTTTTGCTGAACACGTGAGGCGGCTAGATTTTCTGTTTTGGGCAATTTTGTATTAGATTCATCTTTTAACATTAGCTTTTCAATTTTTAATATAGTATTATGGATTTTATCTTTATTTCATCTTTGATTTCTGCTATTTCCATGAGTAGCTAAACCAATAGCTAGGGTTGTGACCCAACCTTAGTGGGGGTATTTGATGGGTCTTAAATTTTAGGGGTTAAATGTGTATGGGTTAGTCATATTTAGCCTAGTTCTTGCTAGAACTATTGAATTAGTGGTTGCAAACACTGATTTATGCCTCTATGACTTAGTCTCTACTTGAGAAAGAGGGACTAAGTGTAGGAAAACTAGGCTAACAAGGAATTGGGGTGAACTCAAAAAATTGATGGACCCAATTAAAGGGTTAAACCTAGATATAATGACACCTGACTTGAGCTAAAATCACTTGAATTGCATGAATACCCGTTTGGACTTGAGAAAGCCAAATTGAGCAATATCACTCAAAGTACTGAGAGGTATAGAGTGAGTACCCGGGTGTGATAGCTATATTACGACTCTAATTAATCACATAATTGTCCTAGATTTTTGTACCCATTAGATATCTACCTAGGTAGAAGTCACTACCCTAGTCCCTTTAAACCCGTGAAAATCAACAACAAAAATATTGTAATTAGTTTCAAATATTGCATGCTATAGAATAGAATTAGAAGTTGAAAACAATCCAATCATTTGTGGAAATGCAATTAAGAGCAAAACCCACATCTCTACTTAGATATAAACCTAACTCCAAACAAATTAACTCCCTGTGGATTCGATCCCCACCTTGTTGGGTAAAACTGCATCGACAATCCTCGCTACTCAATAGTAGTGCAGGCTTGGACACGATCAATGTGCACTGTAAAAATCATGTCATTAGGGGAAGCACACACATGTACACTACCTGTTAGCAAACATGAATTCAAATGTTGCAATTGTTCTTATTGTTATGTTTTAAACCAGCCTATAGGAATAAATGTCAATGAATTATCTTTCAATTCGCCTCAGCATATTTACTAGCAATCATGACTATAGGATTTTGATCACTTTATTTGCCATTGTCTTGCACTGTTCACTAGAAATCATGCCTATAGGACTAAGTATAATAATAAAATAAGCCCCAAGTCTTTACTATTTGAACCCTGCTTATGGGATACTGTCACCCGCCTAGAAAGCACGCCTATAGGGATAAAGCCTTAAAAATCATGCCCAATTGTCAATCGCTAGAAAACCTGCCCAGAGGATGTTTATTGACGACTTCACTACCTATTTACACGAATGATTAGATATCACGTCTATAAAACTTGCAGCACTCTAATTTGCCTATACGTCAGAAATTACTGCACTGCCTATATAATACTGAAATCCACAATCATATAGAGATCATGCCGATGGGACTTAACAATTCCAACACGCCTTAATACCATATATTGTCTAACCAGAAATCTGTTTGTGTGCTTTTCCTGCTATGTGTGGAGGTCACTTGAGCCCCTTTGTTGCAATTACGTGCAGTCCTATCTGTTTTTGATTGTCGCCTAGTTTTTATCATTTTGACCAACTGAGTTGAGTCTAGAACTACCAAATAGTAGGTCCAAAGCCTCCTGGGCCATAGGCATGGGACGGGTAGTGCATGCATAAGGCACGATTTAGAACCAACTAGTGCGCTTTAGGTAACAACATAAAGATAGTAATCGGGTAGCAGGAGATGATAGTCTGTGCCCGCTGAATAATACGAGTAATAACCCATCTTGAGGGAGTTGCAAAGTATTATTTATGTTGAACGGGGTGATCCTTTAGGCTAAAAAATTTAGGACCCCCTCTTGTCTTCAAATCAATTACTTGTGTTTATTTAAAATCTTTTAATAATGAATTTTCCAAACTTCTTGCTTTCTTTGTCTGACTAATTCATATAATTCGAGTTCAGCTGGGACCCACAGTTGTGGACCTCGAAGAGTGCCTAACATCTTCTCTTAAAGGTAATTTGAGCCCTCACCCAATCTTTGGTGACGCAAACTGGTTAAACTAGAGTCATTTGCAAATAGGTGCCCTAACGCACTTCAAACCCGTTAGGTGGCGACTCTCTCTTTTAACATCTTCCATAAAAGAGTTGTCACATGTCGAAACCCGATTTCGCAATAAAAAGGGGCGTGACACCGACAATTAGCCTCATATCCTTTAGAACCCTATTTCAAACCTCCACAATACTGACAACGATGCAAAAAACATGAAGACCTCCTAACTATTCACCCGAATCAACAAGTCACCTCTAACGCCACTGGGGCACACACCTCCCTAGCTAAAACTCAATAAGCACAACACGAATATGGCTAAATATGCAAGGAGAAACACATAAGAAAACTATCAAACAAGTCTGACATGCACAACTCCCTATCAATGGCATTCTACGAATCATTTTAACAAGGAAGAATCAAAGTATATGAACAAATTACAAGGATATCATCCTGATATAACTCCATCACAACACGCAACCCGGTTCAAACACATCAAATCACATGAAACCGTGAGGGTTTCACCCTCAACTCTGAATCAAAAGCGGAATACACATCATACTAACCGAGACCTTCTGCTAATTCAATTCCGGCAACAAAATCACAACACATACTGAACTCCCACACGAGTAGGGCATCTAAACCACAAATTGTAACCAACTATCCAAAAATCACATCAAAACCTACTGTAATGGGTAATAGAAAGTCACTTCTAGTTTTATAACTCTCAATAAAGAAATAAAACAAAACTATAGACACGAGCTACCACTATAAATCTCCCAATAGGGGTAGACACATAAGTAGAGTACAAAATCATGAAACTTACCCATATGTGAAGTAAAATAGTCACTCACCCCGATAAGCAGAACCGGAACCAAAACAAATGACGCTCCTCTAAAGCAAATCGAAACCATAACTGTACGACATCATCTAGTGCAGCGGCCTCAGCCTTACTGTAGAAAACACATTAAAGGAGCCAGACCTCCCCCTTTTAGGTGCCCTCTACTCGCCTGACATGCACCCCAAGCCGGCGGTGCAGGGATATCAGCAACTGAAGAAGCACTCATAGTCTGATTACCCCACTGTGACACATCTTCCTAGAGTCTGGGACAATCTCTCAACATGTGGCTGATATCTCCACACTCAAATCAACCTCTCTGCTGACGTGGTTGTGGAAGCTGTCCGGTTCGGGTACCCTGAGGCCTATAGGTACCTGAAACACCATGCGAAGGCTGAAGTGGAAACTGAACTGGCTTACGCAAAAAACTTCTCCCATGTCATACCCTGCCTCCAAAATAGGAACTAATAGGCCTCTCCGGTCTACGACCTATTAGCCTAACTACATTCTCTCTCCTAACCTCGCATGCCCTATAATCGGTGGGCAATCTCTACTACCTGCTGAAATGGAACATGTGACTCCAACTCCCGAGCCATGTTGAACCAGATATCATGACTGAGTCCTCCAGTGAACTTGTTGATTGCTCTATAACTGTAGAAACCAAAGTAGGCGCATGCTTGGACAATCTAATAAATACAACGGCATACTTTGACACTAACATAGTGCCCTGTTGCAGCTGTTCAAACGCCACACGCCATGCATCCCAAAAGGTCTAGGGAATAATATTTCTCAATAACATCCCTGAAACTAAAGCCATAAAAGTGAAGTTGCATCGACTGGACTACCCAACTCATACGCTCGCCACCACTGATATGCTGCTTCCTTAAGTTGGACCGTAGTAAAAGAAACCCCACTCATCTCCACAATATCCATAGTGTGGAGAATATGGTAGTACTCCCCTAGGAAGCCATGCACATTCTTTGAGGCCAAGCCACTGAAAGTAGGAGGGTAATACTTCTTGAACTTTGCAAGTCTAAGTTGTTCTACCTTATATATTGCTGCCCTAACCACGGGCTGAACTGGGATAACATGGTGTGTCGCCATGACACCTGGAGCCTGACCAATGTGGGCTCGCTACTCTAGGTTACGGGAGGCGGGAGTCTGAGCTCCTCCCCTGATATGTGAAGTAGCTAGTGCAACTGGAATCAACCCTACCTGAGCCAATATACCCAACATGCTCAGGAACTGTGATAAAGTCTCCTGAAGTCCTGGGATAACAACATGCGCCTCCGGTAACTGTCCCCCAACAGAAGCTACTGGAGGGTCCTCAATAGCTGCTCTAACATGTGTTCTAGCTGTAGCACGTGCTCCTCATCGGGCTCTGCCCCGACCTCTAGCAACACCAGCTCTGGGGGCAGTGTCATTGGTAACTACAGCTCATGCCCTCACCATTTGTGAGAGAATAGAATGACAAAGGTTCAAACTCCAAGATCAATAAACTCGCACGATAGGAATGAAGGAAGTGAAACTATCCTAATAGTTTCGTAGCCTCTCGAAGATAAGTACAGACGTCTCCGTACCGATCCTCAAGACTCTACTAAACTCGCTTATGACTCGTAGCACCTATGAACCTAGAGCTCTGTACCAACTTGTCACGACCCCAATTTCACCTAGTCTCTAAGACAAGTAAGCCTAACACTTACTAAATAAATAGAAGAATTCGACCATCAAATGAAAAATACGAGATAAAAATCTTATACAAATTACAATTTCCAAAACCGGTAGTACAAGTCATAAGCTCTATTGAGTTTGCTAGAGTAATCCCTAAATACAATTGTTTGGAATAGAATTAAACAATACAAGTACAATATTAGAAGGTACTCTGAGGCCTGCGAATGCGACGACAGGTTTACCTTGAGTTTCCACAGCTCGGCCAGCCAGCTAATAATCAACAACAACCGTGGCACCTGGATCTGCATAAAAATGTACAGAAGCGTAGTTTGAGTACACCACAGCGGTACCCAGTAAGTATCAAGACTAACCTTGATAGACTAGTGACGAGGGATAGTCAAGGCACTAACCGGACTAAACAACCTGAACAAATGTGAATAGAGAAAATGATATTTATATACAAATAAGCAGGATAAGGAATACCAAACAATACTTGCAAGGAGACACCAATAATAATAATAATATTCAACAAGAAATAGTCAAGTAATAATGTCGTAGAGTAAGACGAACATAGTCTAAGTCCGGTTAAATCAAAATAAGGAAAAACAAGTAACAACTCAATAAGAACAACCGCTTTCACACTAGATTTTGTTCAAGCATTTCCACGAGATACCGAACCTCATAATCACATCTCACGGGTCCCAATTCTTGAACCCTAATCACTTTGCATCTTGTGTCCACATTACAACTTATAACTGCACGGACAACTCTCGTGTCAATAGAACATTGCTCACGCAGAAGTCAAGTAGGCAAGAGTACGTATAATGGTTAGTGACGTCAGGAGTCATCTTTTAAAATCGATTTGGGTGATTTAACTACGTGTATGTTTGTGCAAGTTTCTACTACAATTCCAGTCAACAAATAAGAGCAGAGACAATGATTAGCACATAAGGAACGAACATCACAAAATGTATAGTCTAATAATAGCAGCAATGAAGTTTGAAGTAGCGACCAGCAAAACAAGATTAGCTACATAGAACTGAGCAAATAGAGCAACACGGAGGAAAATAACTAGTAGTTTGCTATGGAAAACAATAATCAGAGACAAGTTCACAGAAAAGAAGAAATGACAATAGATCCCTCCTGAGGTACCGCCTCGTAGTCTCAAATCATAAAATGAATCACAACAGCACATTAAAAAACATGTGCAAACAACAACAACCGCACAGCAGAAACCTCACAATAATATTCGCACGGAAAAAACCTCGTGCCACAATAACAACCGCACGGCATAAAACTCACAATAACAATCGCTAGGAAGAAACATCGTGCCACAATAACAACCGCACGACATAAACCTCGTGCCAACACAACACTGAATACAACAGCAACAATGACAATAACACAAGAATACAACAAGTAAATCAACTCAGGAACTTCAGAACACGAAGAGACGGAGGAGCGAGCTCACAAGGAAAAATACAACAGGAAATAATTGTAGAACATATGAATAGCTCAATAAGGAAGAGATACTGCGTAGCAACGATTCCACATAAGTATAATCCAACAATAAGAGGGATAACGTGAATCAATGACGTAAGTCAACAATGATAAGGGATAACAAAACTTCAATTAAGTTGAGAAATTACGGAAGAGATTCAACAAACTCAATTAAGGGTTAGCAGAGTGTGGGAAAGATAACTATAACTTCAAGCAAGGATAAGCAATTATGGAAAGGATAGCATAGAAATAAAACAAGCAACAACTTCAGTTAAGGCATATAAGATTTTAATCGGCAATAAGGGTAAGACATTGAGTAATTTATTCCAATTAGGACACGTAAGGGTAAATTTAATAAATTGGGGATTTAACATAACAAAGCAACTTCATATCTAATGGACATAAGGACCTAAGAGCCCTAAATGGTCAAATAATTAGCCCGAGCACGTACTCGTCACTTCGCGTATACATTCTTCGCATGACACAATTTGCACCAAAGACTCAAATCCTAAGGGGTAGTTCCCCCACATAAAGTTACGCAAGATACTTACCTCAAAGAAGCTAGACTGTTACTCTAAAATGACCTTCTCGAGTGAAACACCCGCCGGGCAACTCAAATCATACCAAAATAACTTCAAATCATAAATAAAACTCATAAAAAATAATTCTGGATAATAAAGCTTCGATCTTTAACAAAAACTAAAAAGTTAACCCCGGGTCCGCACCTTGAAACCCGATAAAATTCAAGAAACCCGAACATTCATTCCGATACGAGTTCAACATATCAAAATTATCAAATTTCTATACCAATTCTCCCCTCAAATCATCATTTTACATTTTGAAAGATTTTTTCAAAAATTCACATTTTTTCACTTTGATTCTCACCATTTTGATATTAAAACTCTAATAAAATCATGAAGTATACATTGAAATTGAACAAGGGCACTTACACAATGATTGTAGATGAAATTCCTCTCTCTCAAAATCGCCCACTCTCAGACCTAGTGTTTAAAAATATTACAAAAATGAAGTAAAAACCCGAATTATACAGCTGAAAACAAGTTGTAGATGTCGCATTTGCGATCCAGGATTCGCAGTTACGAACCCTAGCAAAAGCGAATAAGCCTTCACAATTGGGAACAAGAACATGGCTATAAAATGTCGCAATTGCGAACATTTCGCAATTGCGACTACACCAGAAACCAACAGTCTCCCTGACATAGAAATAAGCATAACTCTCTCATATGATGTCCGAATTCGACGATTCTTTTTTCTATGGCTCCGTAATTATGATACAGATCTAATGCTTCAATAAAAACTGAATTTGGAGCTCATTGCCTAATATGGAACCATTTATGCTTGAAAAAACGACGTCAAAGCATAAAAAATAAGCGCAACACAACCTAAACCTAGCCGAAACTCACCTTAGCTGCTCGGGATCTCGTTCGAACATACCAACAAGTCCCGTGACACAACACAGACCTACTCAAAGCCTCAAATAATGTCAAAAATACGAATCACGCCTCAAATCGAACTTAAGGAACTTTTAACTTCTACAACTCGCGCCGAATAGTATCAAATCAACCAAGAATGACGTCAAATTATACATGCAAGTCTCAAATGACATAAACGAGCTAATACAACTCTCAAAATTATTTTTCGACCCCGATATCACCAAAGTCAACTCTCGGGCAAGCCTCTCAACCTTTCAAAACTTCAACTTTTCATTTTTTGCCGAAATGCTTCAATTTAGCTTACGGACCTCCAATTCCAAATCCGGATGCACTCCTAAATCCAGAATCACCATACAAAACCGTTGGAATCATCAAAATACCATTTCGGATTCATCTACATAAAAGTCAAAACTCTGATCAACTCTTACCACTTACGCTTCTAAAACAAGAATCCTTCTTCCAGATTGACCCCGAATCATTCGAAAACCGAACTCGACCATACACACAAGTCATAACATATAATACGAAGCTGCTCGAGACCTTATGCCGCCGAACGGGATGCTAATTCTTAAAAAAATCGGCCGGGTCATTACAAATTGAGAGTCATAATCCAGGTATGTAAAATTGTTAAGAAAGCTATTACATAAGAATGGATTCGTAAAAGTAAGTGAATCATGATTCACAATATCTTCTTCTTCCAAGTCCTTATAGATCGTGTACCTTTTAATAATTATATTAGACTTCCTTAGGGCATATTCTATGAAGATTAATTTATTATTCTGATCATAGTAGTTGTAATATTGTTTCCTTTAAAAATAATTTTTTATTTGTGGATGTTTTTGCAGTAAAAAATTAACAATTACTCATTCTTGAAGTTAACATTGTGCCCTTTAAAAATAAAAATTTTAATTATGGGTCTTTTGCAGTATATGATTAACAATTACTTGTTCTTAAAGTTAATTCTCTAATTCACTTCGACTATGATATTTGAGCTTGGGAAATCATCCTCTCCGGCTTTGGTTATGGTTAAAAAAAGGATGATTATGACTTGAAGAACAAGGATCTTCCAACTTTAAATATAATAAAAGAATTAAAATTATCCAATTAATATTGAAACCAGATCATGACTATGTCTATGGCGCATAATTTGGTAAGGGTTTCTTTAGAAACTTGATTGATAATTTATATTTTTTTGGCTGTTCTTAACTTTGATTAGGTAATTATTTCTATATTTTTGTTTTCTACAAATAGTGTCTATTATTAGGTTTAGAAATAATAGTTATTAGAAGTCTTTATTTGAAACAAAAATTTTGTTACCATTTGTTTAGAAGAAAAAAGAGAGATAAAAAGCTAGAAAATACTAACCATAAATAATGATACTAACACATGATGAGTTAGCTTCATTGCTTCTGTTGGAAAACTTTTGTTGAGTATGGTTTATCCTTTAGTATTATTTTCATGAACTTAGGTTTTTTTCTTTAATTTTTGTTTTATAATGAAAAAATATATTTTAAATAATTTATTAATGTGATTATTAAAAAGCTTATACACATTGATATGGCATATGCGCAACGCGCATACCGAAGGACTAATATCTTTAATGATGTTAAGTACCAGCATTGAGATAAAGGGTAGAGATTAGAAGGGGCTGATTTGATGTACTAAAATAAAAGAGATTGAATAGTTGACGAAAAATGATTAATTGAGAACATTCAGGTCCCCAATTTTGCAAAAGCTGGGAGAGTAGAAGGTGACAGAGAAAGGAGGAAATTAAATATAGAGAAATAGCCATTTTGTAATAGAAAAAGGAATGAGGGTCATATTGGTATTAATTTATGAGTTAGGCTAATATTGATAATTTATTTGTTCTGAATCACCAAACAATAAAAAAGAATATCAAATAAATAAAATATCACAAAAATTATTAAAATAACATCCAGAAAATCAGATGTTAAGTTTGGACCTATAAGAATCATGAAACCTGAAAACTGAATGTCAAACCTTAGCTACCTTCGAATTTTGTGCATTCACACCAATTTGCAATAGCAATAGCATACAAGTCAACGATACACAAAGAATGAGAAAGAATCTAAACAAACAAGACAAGTCCATAGATTATAACACCAATTGACCACCAAGTCCTCATACGGTTCATTAGAATTTCTTTAAGAGAACATTTTTATTTAATTATTTTTGGAAAGATAACGTAAAGGGATATGATTCAAAATTTCTTTTTTGAAACTAAGGTTTCAATAACTACCAGAATTTATCACCAAAGAATTTTCTGATCTTTCCATCAGCTAAGGTATTGCAACAACGATAAGGTTTATTGTTAACTAATCACATGATCCTATATTGCACTTGGTTGCTGCCCAAGTTACTAAATTAAATTTTTTTGCTCACTTAATTTTTGGTCCAAGGTTTCTCTTTTCCGCTAAAATTTTCAAAATTACTAATTTCCTGAGACAAAAAAGTGTGCATTATCTCACTTCAAAAGTTTCCTAGTCAATACATAGATAATGAAACTAAATTATTACGAGTTGAGGATGGAGGAATATTGATTATCTGAAGGCACACAGAGTAGATAGGATCTCACAGGATGTGACGATTAGTGGCTTATGTAAACATAATTCAATCATTAACCTTCACATTTTAGCGGAGTTACTCATGAATATACAACTGTCGGCTGTAGCAGCGTGGTAATCTTGTGTTGACATGAACTCATGTAAGAAAAGAGCTCTTAGTGATGGATTACATATAGATATTCGTAACACGCAGTGAAGACAATAACATTCCCAGGCAGAATTTTTTGTGTTTAAAATTTATTTATATGTCAAAGATCGGATCTAAGACGTACCTGGTGAAGAGAGCCTCGTTTCAAAATTTATTCGATAGTGCGAAGACTCTATGTGTATCCACACCGAGACCGATCATTGCTATCAATTCTTTGATCAACGAAACCCGCGAACAAATTGAACGAAGAATATTGTGTTGAAGTTTTTCTCAAAAAACTTAACTCAATGTTAGAAGAACAAGAAACACTTTTATTGTAATTATATTTTCTCTCTTAGCTTGTGTTGCACTCTCACTTTCACAAAGTGTTTTTCTTCTCAAGAATTAATAATACAAATTTTGTTCCATCATCCTTTATGTTGCATCATTTATAAACTCTTTTCCTATTTGGTTGATGTAATGATTTACTTAGGGTAAGCTTTACCTAATTTTCGTAGGGAATTCCAATCCCAACCGATTGGGATTGACAGCACAGCCTTGGCCAGTCCTTATAGACTTTTCATAGCTAATCCAATTCATAATTGGATTACTATTTTCCGATAAAAATTTAAATCCAAAAGGGCTGAAGTTGGCGAAGATGTCCTTGTGGACTTTCACGTTAGTTATCCAATTCAAAATTGGATTCTAACTCAAAAATCTTTCATATTAATATTATATATATATTCATATATAAATAGATATTAAAATATATCACATAAATATTTAAATCAAGAGATATAATTTAATTTTCTATTTCAAATAGAAACCTTCAATTTGTTTATAGTATTAGTTATATTCTCTGTACTGAATATAATAATATTTTATTTGGATTAATAACTAAATTTATTTGCCTAATTAAATTCTTTAATTCAATTATCAAATAATAAGTTAATCAATCCTTTAGCAAAGATCAGAACACTCGTTAGTGTGCGACCCCATAGGTTCAATACTAAACTGGTAGTAAATCGATCATATTAATATACTAATCAAAGGTGGCGTCTAGCAACACTTCTTAACGACCGGATAACATGAAGTATACAATTTACTCTCAAGAACCAGTAAAAGAATAATGTAGTAATTCCTTCTGTCCTTATAGCTCTAGATCACCCTAGGATATGGTTCAAGTGTCAAATCCTAATAGGTGACCAACTATGTGTTCATGTCAAATATAATCGACCATTGAATGACCTAAGAAACTCATTTCTTCTTTCATTCAATTGCTCTGGCCAAGGTCTTAGTTTGGTAGTTTATAATTCATGACAACATGGAGCTTAAACTCATTACCAAGAGTTGACAGATTCCATCTTGACCAATCATTAATTCTACAAGTATTTAATCGTACCCAATATCCTTTCAACTATCGCCCTAGGGCAATATGTGTCTAGTATCAAAGCACAATAAATAACTTGTCAATTACTATGACGATCTCAAGTCAAAGGAAACTCTTACATCATATTCTTCAAGAGAATATCCTATTGACAGTTTATGGTAATTCTAACCATTAGGAATTATCCAATGAGACGGTTCAATGATCATATCTCTATATGCATCATCTATCTATGCGATTTAGTTAATGAGATCAACTAATTTTTATCCCATAAAGACGATCACATAAATATTGATCTAATCGGATTACTAATATCCAAATTAATAATCATATGATCAAGAACAAATTTAGATTTAACTATAAGAAACTTCACTCTCATTATCATGATCTCCATCACAATGTCAAGTCTCAAAAGTTTAATCAAGGACCTTATCAAGTTAATCAAACAATTAATAATAACTATGATAAAAAAAATCAAATGCCATATATTTTTATATCAAATGACGTTCACAAAAATATGTTCAAATCATTAAATATGATATTGGATCTAGGGCATATCTATTATATACCTAATAATCTACCACTTGCACTAGAGCCAATCGCTCTTGTACTTCATCTCCAATTTCCACTTGTGCTTGTCAAACTCCTTTGCGCCAAGAGCTTTAGTGAATGGGTCTGCAACATTTTCCTTTCCATCAACCTTTCGAATCTCGATGTCTCCATGTTCCAATATATCTCTTATCAACTGATACCTTCCCAGAATGTGTTTGGACTTTTGGTGTGATCTTTGCTCTTTTGCTTGAGCAACGGCTCCAGTATTGTCATACAACAGTGGAACCACACCTTCTATTGAAGGAACCACATCAAGTTCAGTTAAGAACTTTTTCATCCATACAGCTTCCTTAGAAGCTTCACTAGCTGCTATATACTCTGTTTCAGTCACTGAATTAGCTACTGTAGCTTGTTTGGAACTTTTCCAACTCATCGTACCACCATTTAAGGTGAATACATAACCAAAAATAGATTTGCTATCATCTCTATCTAAAGAGAAACTTGCATCAGTATAACCTTCAAGTTTCAACTCAGAATCTCCATAAATGAGGAATTGGTCTTTTGTCCTTCTTAAGTACTTAAGAATGGTCTTCACCACCTACTAATGTTCCTCACCAGGATTTGCCTGATATCGGCTAGTCACTCCAAGTGCATAAGCCGCATCAGGACGTGTATATGTCATGGTATACATGATAGCTCCCACTGCACTAGCATATGGGATCCTACTCATGCATTCTCTCTCTTAAGGTGTTTTAGGACAATCCTCCCTACTGAGAGTAATTCCAGTGCCTATCAGTTGATAGACTCTTTTGGAATTATCCATATTATATCTCTTTAAGATGATATCAATGTACAAAGACTGGAAAAGTCCAAGCAGCTTCCTAGATCTATCTCTATAGATCTTTATTCCTAATATATAAGTTGTTTCTCCCAAGTCTTTCATGGAGAACTGCTCAGATAGCCAAATCTTGATACTATGCAATGCCAGTATGTCATTCCCTATGAGCAATATATCATCAACATACAACACTAGGAATATAATTGTGCTCCAATTAACCTTTTTGTACACACAAGGTTCTTCTTCGCATCTAACAAAATTGAACTTTTCAATTGTCTTGTTAAGGCGAATATTCCAACTTCAAGAAGCTTGCTTTCATCCATAAATAGATCTTAGTAGCTTGCAAATTTTATTATGATCAGACGAAGATGTAAAACCTTCAGGTTGTATCATGTACACATCCTCTTCTAGCTCACCATTAAGGAAAGTTGTTTTCACATCCATTTGCCATATTTCATAATCATAGCATGCTGCTATAGAAAGCAAAATCCGAATTGATTTGAGCATTGCCATGGGAGAGAAAGTCTCGTCATAGTCGACTCCTTCTTTCTGACGATATCCCTTGGCAACAAGACGGGCTTTGTAGATCTCCACTTTTTTGTCTGCTCTTATCTTTTTCTTAAAAACCTATTTACAACCAATAGGTTTTATATCCTTTGAAGGTTCAACTAAAGTCCATACTTTATTTTCCTTCATGGATTCCTTTTAGGATTCCATGGTCTTTTACCATTTCTCATAATCAAAATTTCGTATAGCCTCTTCATAGGTCTTAGGGTCATCATCTTTATGATCAACCTCATTTGATACATCATTTTGTACCAGATTTAATTTAGTTGGTACATGACGTTCTCGTGTAGACCTTCTAAGAGGTACTTGTACAACCTGTTCACCTTGTGCTGGATTTGTTTGTGTTCAATTTGGTTTGGAACTGGTTCATTAACCTGTTCTTGAACTACATTTAGTTCTCGAACTTCAACCGTTGAAGATGGCAACTTCCTTGGCAACTTCAAAACATCCAATAAAGGTTCTTCAACTTGGGTCTTATGATCTTTATATTGTGTTGATTCATTAGTTTCTTGAACTTCATCAAGTTCTATTTCTCCATTACAATTTCCTTCTAAAAGAAATTCCCTTATCAAAAAGGTTGCTCCTCTGGCCACAAACACTTTATGGTCAGAACGGTGATAGAAATAATATCACATTGTTTCCTTGGGATACCCAATGAACCTACACTCATCAAATCTTGAGTCAAGTTTATCAGACTGTAGTCTCTTAATATAAGCTGGACAACCCCAAACTTTATTGTGTTTAAGGTTGGGCTTACGTCCTTTCCATATTTCATAGGTGTTGTAGAGACTGACTTAGTGGAAACTTTATTACTCCCTCTATTCCAATTTATATGAACCTATTTCCTTTTTGGTCCGTTCCAAAAAGAATGACCCTTTTCTAAATTTGATAACAATTTAACTTAAACTTACAATTCTACCCTTAATGAGAAGCTTTTATAACTACACAAATACTCTGGGGCCCTTTTTGCTTTATTTAGGATCACAAATTCCAAAAATCTTTATTTTTTCTTAAACTCCGTGCTCAGCCAAACAGGTTCACATAAATTGGAATAGAGGGAGTAAGTAAGTATGTTGCTGCTTCCAAAGAATATCCCCATAATTTAATTGGAAGATCAGCGAACCCCATCATAGATCTCACCATATCTAATAAAGTTCGATTTTTCCTTTCAGACACACTATTGCTGTGTTTTTCACCAAATTTCACAGATAAGGTTTAAATATTATAACAGACCTGTACCGGGCTCCGAAACCAAAATACGGGCCTGATACCAACAAGATCAAGTATTATTCACTTTCTAAAAACCATTATATTATTCAGTTAATAATTTTCTTCAAAAATTTAATTCTCGGGCTAGGGACCTCGAAATTTAATTCTGGGCATACGCCCACATCCCATATTTTACTACGTACCCTCCGCGACCGTCAAATTATGGAACCGAATCCATTTGCTCAAAATGTTGACCAAAGTCAATTTAAATCAATTTTTTTAAAGGCAAAGCTCAATATTGTTCTCAAATTTTCATATAAAGCTTTCCAGAAGCACGCTCGGACTGAGCACGCAAATTGAGGAGGAAGAAAATAAGGTTTTAAAGGTCTCGAAGACGGAATCGGATTCTAAAACGAAAGATGACCTTTTGGGTCATCACATAGGGCATATCTACTATATCCCTAACATTTAATATGTCTTTATAATTGCGTTATCCATGAGTAATACTATCCGTTTTGCCACGATGCATGATATTAAAATACTCTACCATAATTTAAGGATTGCTTCCTTATATATACTCTAATTTTTTTTCATATTTTGCTGAGATATAGAGCTGTCAAAATGGGTCAGTCAGCCCAAGCATCAGATCTTTGAATTTAGTGGGCTAGGACGGACCGATCCAATATTTGAATGAGCCATAACATGACTAGCCCAACCCCCCTAGGAGGGGTGTGAGCTAGGTCAGACTGACCCTTCAATTTTAAGTTTATTTTATATCGTTAATGATTTCGTCGTAACATTGTGCTATTCATGTGAAATTTTTTAATATTATTCAGAATAAAAGTTATTTCTAAACTATAACGACACGATAATACAAAAAGATTAATTGATGTAATGAAAAGTTTTTATTTTAAGAGAGAGTAACAATGTGAATCATCACTAGATTGGCGAATACGTATTATTTTCGATTTCTCGTGCAAATAAAGCTGTTAGTTTTGCAGGTCCTTGCTTCATTTCCACATTCCCTTCTTGTTTCCTGCAATTATTATTTAATGTTAATTTCATATCATTAGGAAAATAATTTGACCAAAACTTTTACACCTATTTTATTCTAAGGAACTAAAACTTTCACACAACTAGAAAATGACTTTTTCCGACTGAAATTTTGTGATCGGAAAAATATAATTATCTTTTTACAATTTTCAGATTGACATTTGCGACTGTGTCCGTCGAAAATATTGGCAGAAAACCGTCAAAAATATTTTCTACATTTCCGACCGTTTCTGTCAGAAAATAACAAAATTTTAAATAAATATTGGGACCAAATCGATTGCAAAACTCAATTTAATGAGGCCTGGCACGTTTGACTTCGTTGACTCATCTTTGTGATCGATTTGGTCGAAAAATTTAAATATTAAATTATTATTTTCGATCGATTTGGTCGCAAACCTTTTTAAAATAGCTGGTTTTTCCCAAAACAAAATTATTTGGCCTCTTTAGCTCTTTTCCTCGTCCTTTCCTCTTCTTCTTATTTTCCTTCTTCTCAATTGTTTCTTGCAGCAGCAGCGGGCAGCAGTGAACTCCGGCGACATTCTCTTCCTCTACACTCCAGTGGATGTGTTCTAGCTCTTCTCCATAGCAAGGTTAATCAAATTTATTATTAAAATTATTTAAGTATTTAGCAATCCATGATAGAAAATAGCTTGATGATAAATTTTATATTTCTCACAGTATATTGAATGACTTTTATTTTGAAATCATAAAAGTTGATTAGTTGGGTTAAAAATTATGTATTTCTCATAGCACACTTAAAATTTTGTATTTCTCATAAATTTTGTAATTCTAATAGCACACCTAAAAGTTGCTTAGTTGGGTTAAAATTATAAACTCATCCATTGTAGTTGGAATCAAGATTGGGAGGAACCTTATAGACTTTTAGTTTTCCTTTTACCACTCTTCCTCTTAGTAAAAATATTCACAAATGATAGTAATAACAAAAAAAAAAAAGCAAAAAAAGATTGGTGAAATTTGATGAAGCACGATCTAATGAATTGCAATCGCTTTAGTAAAAAAGATTTATGAGAATATAACTAGAGAATAGGTAACAATAAGCTAATATTTCTACTTTTTACACCTATACAAATAGAAGCCTTTGAAATTGAATTCTTTAAAATTTGATTCTTAAAAAATAACTTAATGCTTACTGCTCGTAACCTTTCAAAATAGGATCCTTTAAATGAATTTCATTGTTTTGTGTAGATGGAATTTGAGCATCGTAGATGGATGTATAATTCGAATCATCCGAATAGTACGGGGTTATGGAATGAATTTATAGAAGGGGTTGTTGGCTTTATTGCTAAAGCGAAGACACTTGATGATTTTCTTATTGAAAGGACAATTAGGTGCTCTTGTATAAAATGCAGTGTGTTAAATTAGTGGGACCAGATATTGTTACTGTTCATCTATATAAGAAGGAGTTTATAAAAAATTATTATATGTGGATTATTCATGGGGAGAGACATGTTAGTATAGATAATGCTGATTTTTAGAATTCTTTTCATGGTGAAGAAGAGAGTCCCTTAGCAGAGAATAATTTTGAAAATTCTCGACTTAATGAAATGATGAGGGATGCTTGCGAAATGTTCCCAGGGGCTCAATCCGAATCAAATGATGAGGCTAAGAGCTTCTTCAATGTCACGACCCTAATCTCCCTCCGTAGGATGTCGTGATGGCACCTAGACTGTATGACTAGGTAAGCCTAACATACATGAAAAATTCATATAAATAATAATAAAATTTCCAATTTAAACCAATAGCTATCAAAAGGGACTCCGCAATACAATTGAACATAACACCCAAAATCTGGTGATTCCGAGTCACAAGCTCTACACAAGTATACTGAAACATCTCTATACAATAATATCTATAAAAGGAGAATGAAATAGAAGCTAGATATAGGGTGGCTCTGAGGCCTGTGAACTCCGGTAGGTATACCTTGAAGTCTTCGATCCAAGCTCAACTCACGGATGCCTAGCCTAGTAAGAAGTATCTGGATCTGCACAAAAAGATGAGCAAAAGCGTAGTGTGAGTATACCACAAAGTATCCAGTAAATATCAAGCCTAACCTCAGTAGAGTGGTGATGAGGTCTGGTCAAAATACCTACTAGAATAAATAAGGAAATTGAACAGGTATAGTATAGTATAATAATAAAAACAATGGAAATGATACAATGAAGAAATATAACAAGATTAGCTACACTAAAATTAAGATAATTAAGACATCACGGAAGGAAACACATAATAAGAATGCCTAGAAAACAATGCAAACAAAACACAAGTGATGTAAATGAAAGGTATCAACAAGAATCACTACCGAGGTACTGCCTCGTAGTCTCATTTTACAAATCAAATCACAATCTTTCCTTACACCATCGCGGGAGCCTTGCATTTAGTTTTGAAATTTTTTCGAAATAGTTACCCGCATTTTATCCCACCTTATCACACCGCGTGGCTTCAAGTAGTTCCCCTACTAGCAACACGCGTATCAAGCCCACCTTATCTCACCGCATGCATATTAACCCCAATCCTTATACCACCACACACGTATCAATATCACAACATATCACAAATCACACCTCAAGTGCCCAAAATCACAACTTGCCAAAGAAGTCAACAACAATAATATTTTCACAATAAATAGCCCATGACTAAACCACAATATATATAAAAATTTCAATAATAGCAACCGAGAGCTCAACAAGAAAGGTATTTCAACAATTTACAACTTTGCCTCAATGTGAATCACGACCTTTATAGCTTCACGCCAAAATTCAACAATAAGATTCTCCAAAAAATAATAACTTCAAGTAAGGTAACTCAACAGTTAAATATTTAACAAGAAAATGAGAGAACAATAACTTCAGTTAAGCACGTAATGACAAAAGACAAGTAAGAGATGAGATAAGTATTTACAATATCAAGTAAATCACGCAAGGATAGATTAACGATGATGAAGATAACATATTATGACAATTCAATTAAAGGTATGAAAAGAATCTACATAACTTTAATCGGTCAATTACCACATTTAGCCTGTGTACCCACTCGTCACCTTGCGTACACGGCCTTCATGTACCACAATTAAACACAAAACAACACCAATCCTAAGGGATAATTCCCCCACATAAAGTTAGGCAAGACACTTACCTCAAACATGCTAACTCAATATGCTAGTAAGCCTTTTTGCAAATATCTAACTCCAAACGGCTCAAAACTAGCCAAATAAACTTTATACCATAAATATAAACCAAAGAAAACTATTCTGGATAATAAAGTTTTAATCTTTAAAGAAAACCAAAAGGACAACTAAAAAGTTCAATATCTGGCCCACATCTCGGAACCCCACCAAATTTACAAAATTCGAATACCCATTCAATAACGAGTCCAACCATACTAAAATTATTCAATTCCGATCTCAAATCGACCTTCAAATCTTCAAAATATAGTCTATGAAGTTTTCACAATTTTTCCCAACTTTTTTTTACCCAAAACATTAAACTAATGATAAAAACAATAATGTATTCATGTATTATAGCCAAATCCGAGTTAAAATCACTTACCCCGATCAATTCCTTGAAAATCCCTCTCAACATCACCACAAACCGAGCTCTCTAAGTTAAAAGATGAAGAATGAAATAAAACCCTCCTTTTGGAAATTAAATATTGCTGCCTAGTTATTGACTTTCGCGATCGCGGACAATCACTCACTGTCACAATTCCTATTTTACACACCGAGGGTATATAAGGGAGTTTTTTCAATTAAAGTGACATTATTCGAAATAGGATTAATTTATTCAATTTATCAGAGTCGCCACTTGGAATAGTTTATTTGGATGTCCCAAGTCACCGGTTTATTTTAAATCCCAAATCGAGAAAAATTCGACTTTCCTTTTGAAGTATGCGAACCAGAAATTCTAATTAAATAATTCTGTTTACCCGGAAGAAGGTGTTAGGCATTTCCGGGTTTCGTATTTCTAGCACGGTCGCTTAAACTATTACAATTGGCCTATTATCTGATTTTAATACATGTTCTAGCCTATGGTATAATTTGACTTATTAACCGCTTTTAATTATTTTTGGAAAGATTCAACGTTATTTAAAACACGCCTTGAACCACGCCACATGAAATGCACCCACGGTCCACGACACATTTTATTTAACGTTGTTGGAATTTGAATTTGGGTCACATGAAATGCACACCCGAGTTTAAGGAAGTTAATTCAAATTACGCGCCTAAAGCAACTACGCACTTTCAAATTTGCGAGGGCCATGTAAAATTCAACTAAATGGCGCGCCTCGATTTCTAAGAATTAAAATTAATTAAATGAAGGCCATGCATTTTGAGATTTTTATTTGGCACGACGCATCTCAATTTATTCTAACCCAAAGGATTTCTAAAATTAGTTTTTTTTGGGAGGGAGGGGGGCATAGCTATTGGTGTTATTCAATATGGCATGCCCCTAACTAATTAAAGGATTTGGATAATTGATTAAAGGCATAAGGAATTATTTTTTTTACAACGAAAGTCTGTACTAATACTTGGCGGATTCATAGTGGTAAGGACTAGCCCAATTACTTAAAACCAACTTGGGCCAGCAATGGCCATTAACAGAAAGAACTTATTCGAAATAAAAAAAAAACACATATATAGCAAAACATGTCATCCCCCTAGTCTCAAGTGCTTAGGCCTGAGCCCAAATTGAGCCCAAATTTAATAAATGGAGGAACACCCAGATATATGGACCCGAGATCGAATCCCTGCGGAGCCTAACCAATTTGGGCTCCAGAAACTCTGGGACCTAAACAAAACTTCATAGGATCCAAACTTAAAAAGATTTGCATTCATTAATGTAAGCATGAAACAACATGAACTAATTGAAATACAAAATGCGAAAAATTCAAAACACCCTTTATTTGAACACTTAAAAACTTTTGAAAAGACCATTTGAAACCTACTGACTAAACACGATGCCAGATAAATATAACATGAACAATAAGCTCTAAAGGCTATAAGACCAAATCACATGCCTAAGGAAAATCATTTTTCTGAAAATACAGGCACCGTTATTCCAGCATCTTTAATCAATCCAAATTCCCATACCAAATTACAAACAACCATGATGAGCTTTAAGCCTTAAATCAAAATTTCAATACAAGCAATAAATAAATAAAAACTTGGCATGTCAACTATTCTAAAGTTCAGCAATCAGAAATTTCCATAGGATCAGGCAGAGGATCAACTAAACACACCTTACACTACATAGAAAACTAATAGGATTCTCACAGAACTAAAATAATACAACACATGAATGAGACGAAGTAAAAGAGGAACAAAAGTCCAATAAAGCGAATCTTCCATTATATGTCCATGTTCAATTGCACATTCACACTTCACAGATTAACCAAAGTGCAGGTTGAGACCTGGAAACGAAAAGGGAAACCAAAAGAAGTGAAGAATTAGCAATTAACAGCAGCGGAAATCAGCTTAAAAACCAACAATGAAACAGTATCCTAGCAGCAGCTCAAATCAGACTTTACAAACATCAAAACACAAACCATTTTTACCCAAATGTAGGGTCTTTGAAACTTTCAGAAATTCTAGCTAACCAATGAAGATCAGAAAACCAGAAACCAGCAGAATTTGAGAAATTTTCAACAGAGGAGATGTAGGGATTTCAATGTTCTTCTAGAGTTTTCTCAAGCCTCAGCCGTTTCAGTTTTTTTAGAATTTTTAATCTCTAAAATCTGCCTTGTGAGTGAAGAAAGAGTGCTTTTATAGGCAAGCCTTAGGGCAACATAAAATGCATTCAGTTTTGCACTTAAATCCTTTTGGAATTTTTCTTTTTGCTCTCATGTCCTTAGTTTAAAAAACAGATTTTCAAATTAGTCTCAATCCCCACCTTCTAGGTAGCTTCCTATTCAGTTTTTAAAGATCCCCTACCTAGAATTCCTAGATTATCCCTTAAACCCCTGAAAATTACTTCAGTGAACCCAAATGGGTCAAATTGACCCAATAACTTAAACTAAATTGAACGGGCTTCATTTTGAAAATGCTCCAGAATTGAACCCAGGGTCCAACAAAATCAGGCATCAAATTATTTGAGGAAAAAGCAAAAACAGCAGCAATTTGGATAATTTCAAAATCTAATTAAATAACTGACCAACTAATGAACTAGAATTAACTAAATTAACAAATCGAAACTAAACTAATTAACAGACTCAATGCACTAATTAAAGAAAAAGGTTTAAAACTAACATGCCTAAAAACGACTCTTAAGAAACTTAAAAAAACAAAAACGAATCAAGAAGAAGAGAAATAAGCAGAAGATATAAAAAATGAAAGAAAATGAAGAAAAGATAACAAAAAAAAGGAAAAATACCTAAAAATGTCTCGGACAGTAAAGAATTGAAACGAGTCTTCAAATCTTCAAATTCAAGCCGAGTTTAACATTAATCGTGTGTTCTTATCAAGAACAGACGAATAAAATCCAACTAGACCCCAATCTTTACTGAAATCTCGATCTTGAAGGTTTTTGGGATTTTAGGGTTCGATTTTGATCTAAGATTCGAAGAAACCTAGGGGAATTTGAGGGAAACCAGTGCTGGATTTGGTGTGAGGGGGTCATGGGGTTTATGTGGTGTTGATTTGGGACTGGTCTGAGGCGGCGACGCCACCGAAGAACACTAGGGCGGCGCTAGGTTACGGAGGCGTCTCTGAAGATAGGGTGAAGTGAGAGAGACGAGTTAGAGAGGGGGGGGGGTAGGCTTTTAGGACAGTTATATATTAAAATGGGGCTCAGTTCCGGACCGTCCGATCAAGTGAGATCAACGGTTCTGATCAAAACAATTGAAACAACGTTGTTTGGTTCCTGAGTGGGATTTGGACCGGGTAACAGACGGGTTTTGGGCCGGTTCCGGTCGGGTTTGGATCGATTTTGGGGTAAAATAACTTGGGCCTGGGGATATTGATAAAAACAGCCCACTCAAGACTTCTCTTTCAATTCTTTTCTTTTCCTTTTCATTTCAAAACTCTTTTCCTTTTCAAAATTAAATTAAAAACCTAAATTAATCCCTAAATCAAACTATCCTACCAAATTAAATTAATTAGCTCTTAATAATAATTACCACAATTTAATTAAGTACCAAATTAAAATAAAACTACCAAAAATCGAAGCTAAAAATAAAAAATGCAAAAATAAGTTATTTTTTTGTAATTTTTTTATTTTTGTAAAACACTAAATTATTAATTAATCTAATAAATGTATAATTAAATCCTAAATGCAAATGCAATGTATTTTTTGTATTTTTTTTTATGATTTAAACAAGATTAAACATGCACACGAAAATGCAAACAATGAGGAATATTCTATAATAATTCCTAAATTAACAAATAATCAAAAGAAAAAAAAATCTAATTTTTTGAATTTTGTACGAGTAATTCATGTTAGGCAAAAATCACGTGCTCACAGCTGCCCCTTTTTGCTTGGAGACGCGAAGGGTTTTCGGGCAAAGATAAAATGAGCAATTATGAGGGATTTTTGCCCATTTGACACTCTATGAGAAGCATTTTTTCGAAAAGAGTCTGACCGAACCTTGCTTCAAAGGTTGCCTACATATCCTTGGCTATAAAGGAATCATGTCAGTGTAGTTCTGGAAGTTTTGGTAGCTAGGACTATCGAAAAGCTGTGATTTCACTGTAGCTACTGCTTGCTGAACTCCTTATTACACCAAAAATGAAAAATAAAAACTAACTAGCTAAACCTATCAACTAGAGTTACAAGATTCCTATCTATAAATCTTCTGAAGCCTGATCTTGAGTCTTGGCTGGTTCTTGCTGCAAACTCTGATCTGAATCTTGATGCTCATTAGCTATAAACCGCTGGTTCATTCTTCAGTTTTGGATCAAGGTGGGACACGCGAAGCTTGTGACTTCAATCATATCTTGAGCAGTCCGCATCCTTCTCCACATCAGCACTTTGAGTTCATTTTTTTGCTCTTTTTCTTCTTTTCTTTATTTTGGATTGAGACTCATTCTTTTGGTCGTCTCAGACCTTGTGCCTCAAGGCCAAATCTGCTCAGACACCAAAACAAACAAATGAACGAAATTTTTCTGCCCCAATTTTCACTAGGAAAATTTCGTGAGTTATCTGTAACTAAATCTAAACTATTTTTTTTTGAAAGTGATAAAATAAAGATTGTGTGTCTTTAGGAGGAAAGATTAGGGAATGGAGGCCCTATGTCTAAAAATCTCAACTAGGGATTGGAGCCCTATGTTGGCAAAAGGCGATTAGGGAATGGAGGCCCTATATCTAAAATCTCAACTAGGGATTGGAGCCCTATGTTAGCAAAAAGACGACTAGGGAATGAAGGCCTTATGTCTAAAAATTCCAACTCAGGGATTGGAGCCCTAATGTTGGCAAAAAAAGCAATTAGGGAATGGAGGCCCTATGTCTAAAATCTCAACTCAGGGATTGGAGCCCTAATGCTGGCAAAAAGGCCACTAAGGGATGGAGGCCTATGTCTAACAATCTCAACTCAGGGATTGGAGCCCTAATGTTGGCAAAAGGCAACTAGGGAATGGTGGCCCTATGTCTAAAAATCTCAACTTAGGGATTGGAGCCCTATGCTGGCAAAAGCATAAAGGTTGAGGTTGGAAATCCTAAGCTATCATTTTTTTTGAATTTTCTTCTTATTTCTCTTTTTCATTTCATTTTTCATTTCATTTTTTAGTAAAATGCAGGAAAGAATTTGGAGGAAACTTCCCTTTTGGGTTGATTATTGCTATAAAGTTGTTTGCTAGCTCTTGCACATCTCTTTTTTTCCTTTTTTTTGGCTGCACCTGCTTCTTGCACGGTTGCTTTCGATTGCACCTGTTTCAATTTTTCAAACAAAGAACAATTGTTAGTTTGAAACGGTGGTTGGTTTTGTGGCCTTTATTGTTTTTGATCACTTGATCTCGGCCAAACTCTTTTGGTGAGAACCTCTGCTGCTTGCTGGCTTCTCTGAAGATTAATATCTCTCCTAAAACCGAGGAACTCAACTTTCCAAACTTTCCAGAAGATGGTTCAACTGTGTGGGGCTTTTGACCTTGCATTTGTTTTCTTTTTTAATAACTCTGATTTCAGAGCATCAGTCATCATGGCCAGTCGGGATCGACTTGATGCACCCGCTGAGGCTGGGTACTTTTCTTTGGGCTTGGCTTTTATTAAGCAGAACCCTGTAAAACCAATCTTGCCAACTTTTCTTTGTATTATTTCGGAACAGAGTTAGACTGAAAGGGATTCAAGGAAAAATAAACAAAGGACAAGAAAATGAATTTAAGGAGAAGTGTCCCTTTCGGGGAGGAAAGAAGGACTTATCCAGAGTGCATGCAAACTTCAATAGACATGACATGCTTATTGGACTGGATACCCGATTTGCACAACTATCCAACTTCTCATAAACCCATTGTGACCCGTGTTTTAAAATCGAGAAACCTTGCCAGGACTCTTTCAATACCAATGGTGGTGAGGGGTTTCTTCTTTTCATCAACAATGCCTTTTGCGGGTTTTCACCAATTGACCTCTCTCATTTCTCTTCTCACCGTTGCCTTATAGTGTTCTTTACGAGTTTTCATTAACAACACTCTCTCATTTTCAATTTCTCTGCTTACTGTCGACTTACGATGCCCGTGGGTTTTCACTAATAAGATCTCTCATTTTATTTTTCTCATCTTGATTGTATCGGATCCAAACGGCTGCGTTCTCCGATTTTGAAAACCTTTCGCCGATTGATCGGAAGGACTTGAACAAGGTTTGGGTAAGAACAATTCGGATGAAATTACAACTTTGGAACCATTCAGGCGGGATCATCGCCGAACCATTATAACTTCTGCCCCAGTTTTACTTTTGGGGAATTTGGATTTTTATTTTGGTGTGACTGAAGTCGAATGTAGTTCAGGGAAACATTTTGTTTTGTTGTTTTCTTTTGTTTGTTTTTGTTTTGTTTTCTCTTTTTTTTGTTACAAGTGTCTTTGAGTTCCAAAGAGGGTAATGAAAGAAAGGTAATCGGCTCAAAGAGCTAGCAAAATATTGGAGTGTTTGGGGTAGCAAGAATAAAAGCCTTCATCATCCCAATCGGATAATGCTATTGCTGCAGAAGGATTAAACATAATACCTTTTGACTGCATCTACATTCACAGCTGTTTCAGGGTCATTCCCTTCAATGTCTCCCAGATACAATGCCTTTTTGGCAATAATTTTCTGATAATGTATGGACCTTTCTAGTTGGGAGCAAATTTTTCCTTTTGCTTCCTGATGATGGGGAAGAATACGCCTTAAAACGAGTTGCCCCACTTCAAAGTTTCTAGGCCGCACTTTTTTGTTGTAGGCACGGGCCATTCTTTGTTGATACAACTGCCCGTGGCAGACTACGACCATCCGCTTTTCATTGATCAGGGTTAACTGTTCCAAACGGGTTTTGACCCACTTAGTGTTTTCAATTTCAGCTTTAACAATGATCCATAGAGGAGGGATTTCAACTTCCACAGGTATTACGACTTCAGTACCATAAACCAAGAGGTACGGGGTTGCTCCGATCGATGTGCGCACCATGGTGCGATACCCCAATAATGCAAAAGGTAACTTTTCATGCCACTGCCTAGAACTTTGAATCATCTTTCTCAAAATCTTTTTGATGTTCTTGTTTGTTGCTTCGACAGCACCATTGGCTTTGGGATGATAAGGTAGAGTCCGATGCGCTATCTTGAATTGTTCACATATCTCCCTCATCAAATGACTATTCAAATTTGCAGCATTATCCGTAATGATAGTTGTAGGAATACTAAAACGGCAAATGAGGTTGGAATGCACGAAGTCTACTACAGCTTTCTTGGTGATAGATTTGAGGGTAATTGCTTCAACCCACTTTGTGAATTAGTCGATAGCGACCAATATGAATCTATGCACATTTGAAGCTTTCAGCTCAATTGGCCCAATGACGCCCATGCCCCAGGCAACAAATGGCCAAGGTGCTGACATGGGATGTAGTTCTGTAGGCAGCGCATGAATCAAATCACCGTGCACCTGACATTGATGACATTTTCGGACGAAACTAAAGTAGTCTTTTTCTATAGTCATCCAGTAATAACCCGCTCGAAGGATTTTCTTTTCCAAAACATACCGCACACTCTTGCGTGCACTTCATACATTATTTTTTCGGCCTCTTCGGCATCAATACATCTTAACAAGTTGAGATCCGAAGTTCTTTTGTACAAGACATCACCACTCATGAAGAAACCACTCGCGTGCCATCTAATGGTTCTCTTTTGGTCTCCACTGGCTTGCTTGGGGTAATATTTAGTTTTCAGAAATCTTTTGATATTGTGATACCATGGCTGAATATTTGGTTCTGCCTCAATCGTATTACAGTAACCGTGCCTTTCCCGGATTTGGATTTCCAATGGATCAATATGGGCATTGCCTGGGTATGGCAGCATCGAGGCCAAAGTAGCAAGTGCATCGGCCAGTTCATTATGACAACGAAGGATGTACCTGAACTCTATTGACTTGAACAACTTGCTAAAATCTTCCACATATTGCTTGTAGGGAATAAGTTTGACATCTCGAGTCTCCCATTCTCCTTGGGCTTGTCGTATAATCAGATCCAAATCTCCCATGATTAACAATTCTTTGACATCTTGGTCAATTGCCATGTTCATACCCATAATGCAGGCTTCATACTCGGCAGTGTTGTTTGTGCAGAAAACTCGAAACCGGGTGGTGGCTAGATAATGCTGACCAATAGGTGAGATCAAGATTGCCCCGAGTCCAATACCTTTTGCGTTTACCGCTCCATCAAAGAACATTTTCCAAGCTTTAGTATCTTCGGATATTGCCTCAACTAAATTTACCTCTTCATCCGGGAAGTAGGTGCTCAAAGGTTGGTATTCATCATCAACCGGGTTTTCTGCCAGGTGATCTGCTAACGCTTGGGCTTTCATTGTCGTGCGAGTAACGTAGACTATGTCAAATTCAGTGAGTAGGATCTGCCACTTTGCTAACCTTCCCGTGGGCATTGGTTTTTGGAATATGTACTTTAAAGGGTCCAACCTGGTGATGAGATAAGTGGTATAGGCCAACAAGTGATGCCTCAGCTTTTGAGATACCCAGGTCAGAGTGCAACAGGTCCTTTCCAACAGAGTATATTTAGCCTCATAGCTTGTGAACTTTTTACTCAAATAGTAGATCGCCTGCTCTTTCCTCCCGGTCACGTCATGTTATCCGAGGACGCAACCAAAGGAGTCTTCCAAGACTGTTAAATATAGGAACAAAGGTCTTCCCGGTTTAGGTGGGACCAAAACTGGCGGGTTCGACAGATATTCTTTGATTTTGTCAAAAGCTTCTTGGCACTCATATGTCCATTTGATTGCTGCATCTTTCTTTAATAGCTTGAAAATGGGTTCATATGTAGACGTCAACTGAGCAATGAATCGGCTGATGTAGTTCAATCTTCCCAACAAGCTCATAACATCTTTCTTGGTTCTTGGAGGAGGCAAATCTCGAATGGACTTTATCTTTGTTGGGTCCATCTCGATGCCCCTTCGACTGACTATGAATCCCAAAAGTTTGTTAGATGGAACCCCAAATGCACATTTGGCTGGGTTTAGCTTCAGATCATATTTACGCAGCCGCTCAAAGAATTTTCTCAAATCACGAACATGGTCATCCTGGGTCCTGGACTTGATGATCACGTCATCCACATACACCTTTATCTCTTGGTGCATCATGTCATGAAAAATGGCAGTCATGGCTCTCATGTAAGTTGCCCCGACATTCTTCAGACCAAAAGGCATGCCTCTATAACAGTATGTGCCCCAGGGTGTGGTAAAAGCTGTCTTTTCTGCATCTTCTTCATCCATCAACACCTGGTGATATCCTGTGTAACAATCCACGAAGGACTATATCCCATGTTTGGCGCAGTTATCAACAAGGATGTGGATGTTCGGCAAAGAGAAATTATCCTTAGGACTTGCTTTGTTCATATCTCTGTAATCCACACACACTCGGGTTTTCCCTTATTTCTTTGGCACTAGAACTACATTGGCTAACCATGTGGTGTATCGAACCACTCGGATCACCCCCACTTTCAACTATTTTATGACCTCTTCTTTAATTTTGTCACTGATATCGGTTTTAAACTTTCTTTGCTTTTGCTGGACAGGGGGACAATCAGGGTAAGTTGGCAACTTATGAACCACCAAATCAACACTTAGTCTTGGCATGTCATCATATGACCAAGCAAACACATCTTTGAACTCAAACAAAAGTTGGATCAATGTGTCCCGAGTTTCTTCATCTGTGTGAATGTTTATCGTGGTTTCCCTGATTTCTTCAGAACTACCCAAATTAACTGGCTCAGTATCATTTAAGTTCGACTTAGGTCTATTCTCAAATTGTTCCAATTCTTGATTTATTTTCCTAAAAGCCTCTTCTTCATCATATTCCGGTTCTTGGTTCATTATTTCACAGTTAGACAACGTGTTTGAATCTGGGCATGAAGTCTGCAAGCAAGTCATGTTATTTAAAGCAGCATTATTAGAACTGAAAGAATAAATAAAAGAGAAAAATAACAAAAATCAGAAAGAATAAAGAAAGATGAACGATGAAATATTGATTTCATTTCTTTGAATTTGAAGATGACAGGGTTTACATTGGGAATTAAAGACAGGAAAATAAAGAAAACATCCGAGTTACACCCTGAAATAACTCATGATATAGAAAAAGTGGTAGGACTAGACTACCAGGATTCCCTCCTGATTGGGAATGGAGTAGCCTTCCAATTTTGTAGTTTGGCACTGGGTCCCATATATAGCCCCTCAGCGGTGCTTGAGCCTTCCCCTGGTTGGACCATATGGGTTTCATACAGCATCTGCCTCATAGCCCCACAAAATTCTTCAATTTCCTCGGTCGTAAAGGCCTCATCTTCCTCTTCCTCATTGTACTTAGGCTTGACAAATGTCCTATAAATATGCAGAATCGGCTGAGGCAAAACCCAACCATTATTATTTCTTTCATCCACCCATTTTCCATCAGCTGATGTGGGTTGGAAACCTACCCCAAAGAACTTCTCACTAGCAGCCAGAATGATAGGTTTGACAATTCCTTGCAATAATTTCCCGAGCCCCTTCCCAGGTTTGTAACCACGTCTGATCATTTCTTTGGCCACCATAATTGATGCATTTGAAAGAAAGGGTTGAGGGCAAGGGTCTCCTTTTTTACATTGGTCCATGATCATAATCTCAAAAGCCTGATAGACTGTATGTTCACTTCCTTCTCTAGCTTCAAGACAAGGGACTGACGGGTCCCGATAAATCGATTGCTCATCTTCCCCGTGAACTACAATCTTCGAATATTCATGTTCGAATTTCACCATCTGGTGGAGAGTAGAAGGTACAACCCCTACTGCATGAATCCACGGCCTTCCCAAGAGGAAATTATAGGAAGTATCTATGTCCAAGACCAAAAAGGTCACCTCGAAGTCCACCGGGCCAATAGTCAGAATCAAATCAATCTCGCCTATTGTATCTCTCTTTATGCCATCAAAAGCACGCACACAGACGTTGTTAGGTCTGATTCTCTCAGTACCAATTTCTATGCGTTGCAGAGTTGAGAGAGGGAAAATATCTACCCTAGAACCACCATCTAGCATGACCCTTTTCACATAATACCCTTCGCATTTAACTGTCAGGTGAAGGGCTTTGTTGTGTGCAGCCCCTTCCAGGGGCAAATCGTTCTTGCTGAAAGAGATTTGATTGACTGCAAAAAACCTTTCTGCCATCCTCTCCAACTATTCTACAGTGGTTTCAATGGGTACGTTTGCTTCATTAAGAGTTTTGATCAACACTTCTTGATATTCAGTTGAATTCATTAGCAAAGACAACAAGGAGACTTGGGCAGGAGACTTTCGGAGCTAGTCGATTATCTCGTAGTCTGCCATTTTCATTTTCTGGAAGAACGCTTCTGCTTCTTCAGCACTCACTGGCTTCTTAGGTGGGAAACGCTTCTTTGTGGCATTATTCACTTCCTCTAGATTGAGGTACTTCTCAGTCGGGTTATTTTCCACAACTTCTCCCGAGATCTCTTTACCTTTGTACGTTACTACCACTTTATTGTAGTTCTATGGAACGACAGTGGGATTTTTCATGGGCCTTTGCGGTGCGCGGCTAATAACCACGGGCTCATTTAGCCTTGGTGGAGTTATCGGCCCCCGTACCACGTAGGTCCCTTTGGGCATATACATTTTAGCTCCCTTGTTTAGCTCAAACCTTCTAAGAGGACTCAATGACATCTGTTCTTTCTTATGGCCTCGAGGAACATAGAGAACGCCATCTTTGGAGGGCGCTGCCCTAGTTTCAGCTTCCGCTTTCTTTTCTGTATTCTGGGGGGGGTAGGTTTGCTCTTTTTCTCCCCCTTGTCTTGTCTCGCGGCAGCTTTTGACTTCTTTTCCCCATCGTCTATGGCAATGATGGCTTTTAGAGCTGGATCAAATTCTCTATCTTCACAGATCATTCCAATAACCGGCCCGTTCTTGTGAGCCGGTAATGGATTATTGGTTACATTAGGAACGTCTTCGTCCTTTAGCACTATTCTCTTTTGTTCTATAAGATTTTCCACAGCCCTCTTCAGGGTCCAATAGTCATCTGTATCATGCCCTTCTGCCCCTGAATTGTAGGCACATCGAGTACTAGCTCTGTAAAAGGGCGATGCTGGGTTCTGCCTGGTTTGGGATACAGGCTGCAACAAACCCATCTGAACAAGTTTGGGGAAAGGGCTGGAATAAGGCTCACCAATGGGTGTGAAGTTTGGTATCTTGGGTGGTTCCCGGGCACGGAAGTTGTTCTATAGAGGTCAGGGATTATAGTGAGCTTGGTGAGGAGGTTGATTTCTGGAAAATGGAGCTCGGTTTTGATTAAATTGTTGTTGTGGCCTAACGTAGGGTTGGGCATTCATCACTGCGTATGGCTGAGGAACCATAGCATAAGCCACATCTTGGTGGGGATAGTAATGTTATGAGGTTCTTTCAAAGAAAAGAGGTCTGGGTGGACAAGGTTTTCTTGCACTTGAAGTTGCCATTGCTGCTTCTTCCTTTTTCTTCCGATTTGCTACTCCTCCAGACCCGCCTTGGGTTGCTTGGGAGGTAGACCTTATAGCAGACTGACTCAAGATTTGCCCTGTTTTCAACCCATTTTCAACCATTTCATCGATTTTGATGGTTTCGACAAATGGCTTACCCATTGCAGACATCATGTTTTGATAATAATCAGCCTCTTGGGCTTGAGGGAAGACACTGACCATCTCTGTTTCATCCATTAGAGGTTTGACTCTGGCCGCTTGCTCGCGCCATTTGACAACATACTCTCGGAAGCTCTCCGAGGACTTTTTCTTTAGATTTGACAATGAATTCCTGTTAGGGGCGATGTCGATGTTATATTGAAAATGCCTGACAAGGTCCCGAGCTAGGTCATCCCAGATAGACCAACGAGATATATCCTGATCCATATACCATTCAGAAGCAATGCCGACCAAACTCTCTCCAAAGTAAGCCATGAGTAGCTCTTCTTTTCCGCCCGCTCCCCGCAGTTGGTTTCAGTACCTTTTGAGGTGGGCTATGGGATCCCCATGTCCGTCATATTTTTCAAACTTCGGGGTTTTGAAACCCAAGGGTAAATGTACGTGTGGGAACATGCACATGTCAGCGTAAGACATGCTCATTTTCCCACTCAGACCCTGTATATTTTTGAGACTTTGCTCCATGCTTCTCATCTTTCTGGTAATCTCCTCTTGTTCAGGGGTTTTTGCGATTTTCTCCTGCCCTGTGGTAAACTCGTACCGAGGAGGCTGAGGGTAAGCATTGGTAGTAAACTAGGTTGGTTCCATTGGGAAAGATGGTGCTTGAAATGTGAAGGAAGATGGATCGAAGCTAGGCCTGGGTAAAGCAGGTTGTGCCGTGGCTGAACAAGGTGGCGCGGTGAATATATTTGAAGCTGCACCTGAAGTTAACACCTGGGGGCGGGCCTCATAAGGTGTTCCAGCAAAGTGGGTTGAAATGGTAGGATATCCCAGTTGGGTATTTGGATAACTTATGGGGATGTTGGAGGTCCCACTTGCCCTGGGAAACAGCTCAGGCAATCCGGGTATTGCACTTGGTGGTTCTTTTCCATTTGCCCAGGCGTCCCACATTTCCATCATATAGAGACGCAGAATCCTATTTTCCGCAGCAGTTGCTGACTCAGAAGTTGGAATGGCCGAGATTGGACTATCCTCCGGAATAGGAACTGTTGGCAGAGGAATTTTTGAAGACATTTCAACACTTCTTTTTGACCTCGTGAAGTATGGATGTGAAGCCAGACTACCAAAAAACCAACTAACTTACTATAGAACCTGAACTTAACAATAGACAACAAACCGGTCAGTTTGGAGTAGTTAATCACATAGGTAATTGTACGTTGGGGGTGTGATGCACCTATACAGTTAAATGTGTTTCTACATGTTTCGCCACAGTTGCATGTTTCATCCCGGCTTTGCTTACTTTTTCCCCAATTTTCTTTTTTCCACTTTGGTTTTTTGTGCTTCTATTCCCATTTTCTGCTCTTTTCTTCCCTTTCTTTCCTTACTTTTTTTTCGTTTTTCTTTTGTTTTTTCTTTGGGTTCTTTCTTTTCAACATCCCTCTCTTATTTGAGTTATTTACAAAATTATGACCGGATCCGATGAGGATTGCCTATGTATCACGACGCCGCGTGAATCAGATCATTACGTAGTTCAAGAATAATAAATGCAAAAAATAAAGAAACAATTTTTTTGGAATTTTTAATTTTCATTAATAAAACTCCTAATCTTTTCTATTACAAAAGACTTCAAACTACTCATTTCTTGGAATTTTAAAACTACAAACAGACTCAAAGTACACTTTAAACTAAAAACTGATATACAGACTCGATAAATGAAAAATCATGAGTACATAAGTGCTTCGACTCTTGGGGCCCGCGGGACATCATTCGGTCTTGCCACGGGCCTACATGCGAGATCCCCTTGAAGCCACTCCAAATCACTCATTATTTGGCGGACAAATGTCATTACTGCAGCGAAAAAAGTGGTTTGAGTCATGTCCTCGCATGCGTGGCATTTCATGACGATGTAGTCGGCAATAGCTCTAACCCTCTCTTGGACAATACCCTTTTCCTGAAGCAAGCATCTGATTTGCTGATTCCGGGCTTCTAGCACCTGAGTGTCATGATGGCTTTGATTCTGCAACTATTGCATATCTTCCTCCATCTGAGCCATCAAAGCATAACAATGTTCCCTATCATCTTTAAAGTTCCTAGCCTATTTGGCCGCCTCATTTTCAAGGGTAGTTAGCTTTTTCTTCAGATTGGTGGTTGTCCCCTCATATTTTCTTTTCATTTGTCGCACAAACTCTACCCGCCCTTCTGCATTCTTTGCCAATTGTGCTCGGACTTTTGCTAGACTGACCTCAGATTTTTCTAGGTCATCTTGACACTTGAGTACTTTCTTTCTCAGACTACTTATTAGCCTTTCATCTGCTCGGCTTCTTTCCGGGTTTCTAGCAGCTATTCTCATTTTCTGGATCTGAGCTTTTAGAGCTTCGTTTTCCTGAGTTAGCTTCTTCTTTTCCCCTTCATCTGCGGCAGCTTGGATACTATTGCCAAATTTAAGGTCCCTGATTTGTCCCTCTAATTTATTTATTTTGGCCCTATAGCTTTCTTCTTTTGCCAACCAGTCCTACTGCTCCCGCGAGTTGTTAGTGAATTGTTGGACATGGGGTCTCTTAGCAGGTCTCTCGGGATCTCGGGGGATCTGAAACCTTTTACCGAACCAAATCATATAATTGGGGTCTACCTCACCTTTAGCTAGATCCCACACCATAGTCTTAGGTTCGAGAAATCTGCACTCATTCCAAACTTGGCAAACTCTTCCTTCTGGAAATACAGCCTTTGGGCCCAATTCGACGACATGTCCACTCAAACCTTTGTCATGGGGAACGGTTTGAAGCCTGCCCAGTTGGCGCAAAATCTTATGAAAAACATAGGGCTGAATGCTCCGGATACACATCAGGAGGAGATAACACACTTTGGTTGAGATGTATACAACTTCGGTGGCAGGGAGCCATCCGAACGTCCACTCAATTTTATCAGAAGTTAAAGAACTTAAGTGTGCAAACAAAATCTCGGTACCCTCTTGAAATTCAACACCCACCACTCGGCTTTCAAATTCTTCAATGCAATCCAAACTGGTCATGTCGTAGTTCATATACCCGACACGGTGGCAGAGATGTTCATGTATCCACAATTGTAGTAGTAGGTTACAGCCTTGGAAGAATTTTCCCCCTTACTCGAGAGATGGTCAAAGCTCGGTAAATCTCAGACAAGATCAAAAGAACTAGGGTGTCGTTAGCTTTCTTGATTGCGACATCAACCATTCCCATGAGGCCCAATTCTATGTTGTTGTCTTTTCGCGGACAGATTATAACACCTAAGAATGCTACTATAAAAACCAACCCCCGCCTTGCCTCCCATTTATCTTTATTTCTGGCATGGGTTAGACCAGTGTTCGGTGCTTCAAAACCTTGGGGATTGCCATAGCATTGGTACAAGAACTGGAAAGTGCGAAACCCTTCAGATAAATTCCCATCCTGAATATCCCGTCTAATACTCAACATATCCAGAAACTTGTGAGGAGATACTGGTCTTGGTGACACTAGGTACCGACTTCTAAGGTTTCCGTTAAGGCCGGCGTAACCCACAATTTCCTCTAGTGTGGGTGTGAGTTCAAAATCAGAAAAGCGGAACACATTGCGAGTCGGATCCCAAAAAGGTATCAAGGCTTCAATCACGTCCAATGTTGGCTTGATGTTTAAAAGTCCGACAAGACCACCCAAACCTTTTACCAAAGTTCCTCGGCTGATTTTTCCCAAGTCGTTCCACCACATGTGGAGCTGTAAGGGGATCTCCTTAAGAGCTGCGAAGGGTTTATTTTCATCTGTGCTCATCCTGCATATTTATTAGGGTGATTTAATTAAAAAAAAGATTATGACTCATTTTGACTCAAGAAAAAGTTATCACTTTTTTTTTTTCAAAATTTTCATAAAAAATTCGGCTTTGCAAATACGGCCTTTCAGCACTTCGGGGAAGAAGATTTTAAGGCTGTGTTTGCTAACCGGCCAAAAACCTTGAAAAAGCGACCAAAGGTGGCTGTTCTTGCAAAAACGGCCTTCCGACACTCTTTTGGGGACATTCGGCTATTTTAAACAAGAATGGCATCACCTTACTTATTTACAATAAAAAACTTTTTGTTCTTTTTGGGCTAATTTTGCAAAAAGGAAAGTTGGACCCCATGGGGGTTGTCTACGTATCCCACATCCGGTGAGAATCAAACTGGCGTAGTTCGGGCAGATTTGACAAAAATAAAAACAAAACCAACTATTTTTTAAAAAAACAAGATTTTCTTTTTCTTTTCCCTTTTTTTCAAAATTTCGGCAGAGTTTCGGTATATTTTTGGACATTGGTTTTTCAAAAACAAGCAATTATCTCTCTTAGCCCTCACATTGATTTTCTTTTTCCCAACTTTTCTATTATTATTCATAAGCCGGTCAACATGTAAATCCGAAGCAAATAAATGCACAAGTAGCAAGTAGGATGGATCAGAATGGTCTTTTCATTTCGGGTACACCTGTCCTAGACAGACCCAACCCCTGTGTTGAGTATCCAAAGTCAAATGCATGTGATGCAAACAAACGTTCCTACTAGGGATCCGGCATGAGTTTTTGTTATACTAGGTTTAAAACCTGGGTGTATTATTTTAGACCTAGCTTACCCGAGCGGACAGCTCGAGCTGGGGGGGGCAGCGTACCGGGAATACGGAAGCTTCACCGGCTTTGCAACTTGTCCGAACCTCGTTCTAAAATTGGATAAGACTCTAAATAGAAGAGAAGTCACACGAAGTGCACACTTCCCAGATAATTTAGAAGACTCAGGGAGAAGAAGGGTTTTGTAACAGTTTATATATACAATACAAGCAATATCAAAGCGGCAATTAGCACATTAGGCCCAACATGTAAAAATCAGATAAAACAAGCCAACTACAACAGTTATTCCAAGCTCCAATTCATAAACCCTGAACCAAAGTTCTGGGTTCCTAACCCCAGCAGAGTCGCCAGAGCTGTCACACCTCTTTTTTTACACACCCGAGGGTATATAAGGGAGTTTTTCCAATTAAAGTGATATTATTCGAAATGGGATTAATTTATTCAATTCATCAGAGTCGCCACTTGGAATAGTTTATTTGGGTGTCTCAAGTCACCGGTTTATTTTAAATCCCAAATCGAGGAAAATTCTACTTTCCCTTTGAAGTCTGCGAACCAGAAATTCTAAGTAAGGAATTCTGTTAACCTGGGAGAAGGTGTTAGGCATTCCCAGGTTCCGTGGTTCTAGCACGGTCGCTTAAACTATTACAATTGGCCTATTATCTGATTTTAATACATGTTCTAGCCTATAGTATTATCACGACCCCAACCCCGGTCATGATGGCGCCCAACACACTGCTAGGCAAGCCCGACCATTCAACAACATTATCCCAAATTCTTATTCAGATTATAGATAAATATCACAGAGAATTTACTAAGTCATCACTTTCAAGTGTATAATTAATAATAAAATCTGCGGAAATTCAACTAAAATACCACACCATAGCCCAATAGAATCCGGTGTCACGAATATGAGCCTCTAATATAGAATATCCACCTATTACAAGTCTGTCTAGGAAAAATACGGAATAAAAGATAGAGATGGAGGGGGGAGATCAAGGCTGCGAACGCCATGCAGCTACCTCAATACTCCCGGATACTGCTGCTCAGTTAAACAAACCCTCACTCAGCCTGTGGTGTACCTGGATCTGCACGCAAGGTGCAGGGAGTAATGTGAGTACTCCGACCCAGTGAGTAATAAACATAAATAAAGGCTAAGAGTAAGAAATCATGGAAAAATACAAAGTAAAGTATAACTGGTAGTTCAGAACAATAAATAGTAAAGCAACAAGTCAATTAAATTAGAGTACCAAATACTGAGACAAGTATAACAGATAAAAACAAATGCATGAGTGCAATGCAATGCATATGATGGTACACTCTATGCATGAGTGCGATGCAATGCATATGATGATACTCTCTAGTACCCACTGCGGCGTGCAGCCTGAGCCATCCATTTTATTTATCGTCGAAGACGCTCACTGGGGGTGTGTACAAACTCCGGAGGGGCTCCTACAGCCCAAGCGCAATATCAAGCCATCTCGTGGCATCAAATCTAGGCCCTCGGCCTCATATCAATATCAGTATAATCACCCAAGCTCTCGGCCTCAATATTAATGTATTCAACCAGGCCCTCGGCCTCAATATCAGTGTAATCAACAGGCTCTCGGCCTCAATATCAATATAATACTGCTGCGGTGCGCAGCCCGATCCATGCTCAGTCCAAAAGTCATCATAAGCCCCTTGGGCATTTGTAAAATAGTAGTTCTCAGCCCGAAATATCATTTAGAAATTTCATTTAAGTTTTCAAATCTTAGAAAGATGGTTGAGTTTGCAAAACAGTATTTAAAACCTTGGACTGAGATCAAATGATATGTATGCATGCGAAAACAGTGATGTCAATCCCTGAAGGATTCAAATAATTGGCAAGAAGCCCAAATGTAACAATTAAATCCAAGTAAGGATGATTCTCAATTTAGTTCAAGTAGAAAACACGGTAAAAACATCTCTCGGAACGGACCAAGTCACAATCCCTAATGGTGCTCTACCCCACGCCCGTTATCCGACGTGCAAGTCACCTCAATATAGCGTGACGATGTGAAATTCCGGGGTTTCAAACCCTCAGGACATCATTTACATCAATTACTCACCTCGAACCGGCTAATCCTCTAGCTCGTGATGCCTTTGTCTCTCAAATTGACCTCCGAATGCCTCGAATCTAGCCACAATAATTCGATTCAGTTAATAAAAATTATAGGAATTAATTCCATATGGAATTCTACATTTTTCATCAAAAATTCGAAATTACACTCAAAATTTGCCCGTGGGGCCAACATCTCGGAACCTGGCAAAAGTTACAAAATATGAAATCCCATCCATCCACGAGTCCAACCATACAAATTTTACCAAAATCCGACAAAAATTTGGCCTCCAAATCTAGAATTTTTGTTTTTGAAAGGTTTACAATTTTCTCCAATTTCTTCCATTTGATTCACTAATTCATGATGAAAATAACCATGGAATCATTAAATATAATCACTTTTAGATATAGAACACTTACCCCAATCCATATGGTTAAAATCACTTCGAAAATCGCTTCAATCCGAGTTCCATAGCTCAAAAAATGAGAAAACTCTCGGACTCCCGAATTATACACTGTCCAGGAATTTTCGGGGGTACTGTTCATACGTTTTTACTGTTCACGGGGTACTGTTCATGGGGTACTGTTTCTGCAATTTTCTGCAATTTTTCCTAAGTTCGAAATCACCCCAAGACACCTCCGAAACACTCCCGAGCCCTCGGGGCTCCTAACCTAACATATACACTAACTCAACAACATCCTACGAACTTAACTGTGCGATCAAATCGCCAAAATAATGTCATATACCATGAATTAAGCTTTAAAATCCAAGAATTCTTTCAAATTTCATAAAACATCAAATTTTCCATTTTGAGTCCAAAACACGTCAAACGACGTCCATTTTCAACCAAACTTTACAGAAAGTGCTTAAACCATATATAAGACATGTACCGAGCACCGGAACTAAAATACGGGCCCGATATCATCACTTTCTAATCATATTTCATTTTCATTTTCCTTAATTATTTTCGGAAAATAATTTTACTCAAAAATTCATTTCTTGGGACTGGGACCTCAGAATTCGATGATTCTTATTCCTATGAGTCACAAATAATGATACGAACATAGCCCTTCAGTCAAAATTTAATTCAGAGCTCATTTGCTCAGTTCAATACCCATTTCACTCGTTAAACAATTAACTCATGTTTCGTATCAAAAACCCAATCGCGACTTGATGAAATTAGACCAAACTTTCCAGATCAGTCCTATAATTCATTATCAAAATTCCAGAAGTCTTGAAATCAAATTTCGATCTCTAGAACTAAAAATGGACCTTTGGATCATTACATGCTTATGCTCAAAACAACAAAATCTTCCAAAAACTCTTCCAAAACTTATCCGAGCCTCATGGGACCCCGACCAAAAATGCCAATATAATTCATCACATTATTCAAACTTCTTCCAATCATCAAAATACCTCAAACAACATCAAATTACCCAAAACTCATCGAATTCAAGCCTAAGTTTCCAAAAACTTCCGAAATACTCTTTCGATCAAAAACCCGACCAAACGATGTCCAAATAACCTGAAATTTCGCACACACATCACAAATGACATAATGAAGCTATATCAACTCTCGGAATTCCATTATGACTAATATCAAAATCTCGCCTATCAATCGGAATTCGCCGAAATACTAACTTCGCCAATTCAAGCCTAATTCTACACCGGACCTCCAAAACCAATTCCAATCACACTCCTAAGTCATAAATCACCTAACGGAGCTAATCAAATCATAAAAATTCCAATCCGAGATCAAATACACATAAGTCAAATTTTGGTCAAACATTTCAAATTTCAAGCTTCAACTGAGAACTATTCTTCCAAATTCATTCTGATTAACCTGAAACCCAACACCAATGATTTACATAAGTTATAATACACCACACGGGGCAAGTAATGCCCAAGAACTAGCGAGCGAAGTGCAAAAGCTCAAAACGACCGATCGGGTCGTTACATCCTCCCCCACTTAAACACACGTTCGTCCTCGAACGTACTCAGAGTTGTTCTAAAAGCCAACCAATAGTTGAATAACTTTACCATGCATATACCCGGGGTGATCCTATATCACCCTATCTCATATAGGTCCGATAACACAATGTAACTGAACTTTCACAATCCAACCTAGCACATAAACCTTAGAACCACATTTTCACTTCTGAAATCATCTATAAGATTAGAATCTCACATCTATACTTTGAATAAGTCCGAACAAGCTGTATTCACCCATACCTGCATCGTCAGGTGCAATTATATGACATACCACATAACTCAAACATATGTAGAGATAAATTCCATTCATAGCAGTTGTACGCAACAACCGAATACAGGTAGAAAGCCTTTTATCAACTAAAGTCTCATTCCAGCACTTTCATATACTGCTAATGACAATGAAACACGCAATAGGCCATAACCATTTCCCAGATCAACCATTCATGAAGCCATTTTTTTTTGGCAAATACCAAAGCAAATTTCTAAGCCGAACCTCGATATTATCCTTCCAACATGCTAAAATTGAATCCGTTGTATTCATTGATGATCCGAACGATCTCATCTAATTCAACACAATTACTCTTCCCGCTCGACTTCCATTGTGAAACTCCGATAGAACCGCACCATAGGTACCTATAACCAACAGATCGTAATGTCTCATAACACTGAAAGGTAACGCATAGATCCCCATAATTGCTAATAGCTCAAAACAACCGAAGCAACACATTCTTCGCCAACAGCAACTCGAAGTCAACAAAACCATCTCGATGTCAGACACATACCCCATATTGGTCTACCAAGGGACCATACATCAACTCCAGTTACACACAACCGATAAATAATCCTTCGAAGGTCCACAATGACTGAATCATAGAACATACTAATATCTGACTAACTTACCCACATTTTGCCATCCACAATCACAATCTGACCTGTATATGAGAACTCCTAGTCTCCAAGTCCATAAAACACGTGAATTACCATATCTGATCCCAATTCCGCCACTCTCATATATAACTCACCTCTAGTACCCAATCACTTCACGAGAGATACAAAAACATTCTTCTGTGCCACCAAGCAAACTCGAATATCAACGGTCAATCTAGCCAGAAAGTGCCGCAATACTACCGAAGTGCCATCCACTTTATCATGTTACCCTTTTTCTGAACATATACTATCGTCAAATCACTTCTAATTAGAAATATCATTCCCTTAACCATCTGAGGCTACCCGCTGCCTAAGAGTTTTATGAACTTCCTTTCAGAACTGAATTGTAAATCTACACACGCAAATCTCGATCCTCCACTACATACTGCACATACCATACCATCCTGGTATAACACGAGAACTTCATCTGCTTTCCGAGCCACACGAATCTACGTACTCAACTAATCAAGAACTTTTCATTGGTCCCATCTAGAAGAAAAGTCACTACACATCCCATGCTCTGCATGCCCATAGAAAATATACATCTCCAAACCGTGGTAAAAACATCAAGAACTCTCCGAATTCCCTTTGCACAAATCAGACCTGCCAGGACTGAATCCTTCTAACTCGGCCAAGCTAAGCAAGCCATCAAAACCCAAGAGCATTGCTGCAAAATACTTGTAAGAGCTCATTACCTCGAACACGCACAAGGAGTTAATCATATCCTTACCATACTGATTTGGTCTACTATCAAGCTATTCCATCTATCTAATTTCCTTCTGATTCATTTTCAACTTGATATTCCCTCTTGCTTTAGCACCACAATTCCGCAGTCCAGGCTCACTACACGAGACCCAAGCACAAGACCACACTGTCTAAGACCCATAAGCCGCTGAATACTCTCTCAAATATTCCCAGAAACACCACATTCCAGAATACTTTAGTCTGAAGAACTTCCTGCGAATCTAAATCAGTTACCTTTACTTTCCTGATACTGATACATAGAATCCCATAATTAACATAAAAATACTACAAGTCTTGACCTCTTCCAATGAAAATACAGTCTCTAACCACATACAAAACCTTAAGATACCCGATTGTTCCCTGTAGAATCTTGAACACATTAGAACCATTCTTGAAAGTCATTCACTCTTATTCAAACTGCAACTTACCTGACCTAACGAACAGAACCACCTGTGCCTCATTAGCACTCCGATACCGCAAAATGTGACCTCATTCTAATATAACCAAGCAACTTCTTACTATATGCACCGAGCATTCGTTACCAACCACAACTCAAGTCATTCCCCGATTCTCGTACACCCATAAAGCATAACATAGACTTTATTGAAATTTCCTTTACTCGAGCCACAACTGATTTACAAATACGCCTCAAACTGGAACCATTAGAGCACATAATCGTGCAATCAACTATTCAATAGCGGACTCCCCCACTTGGCTCGAAGCCATAGATCAACACACGCTCAATAACTCATAACGATTATACTCTATTGATGCCATGATACCATAATGAGATTAAACTCAAATCTTTTATAAGCTTGTGAAAACACAGATCATCTAGAATTTTAACTCTTCTGCAAATGTCGCATTCCACTCTCGCAACAGTTACACCCACTCACTAAGCAACCCAATTTAAGTTGCAACACATATCTTTCACTCGCAAATCTAACAGACACATAAGGATCGTACAACCTCAGAACACTTCGCAGGAGATAACCCACCTTCTTCGCCTTAAACTAACATTTATGTATACCTTCCACCGTCAGAACCATTACGCAGTCACTTAGTCTTCCTGAGTCTGAACTCATACAACAACATGAAATTTACTTCACTTTAGGACACATGAAAAGACTCTTTGCACAACCATAACTTGGGGCTATACCTCAAATCAAGATGGATACATCTTGCAGTACTAACATACTCATCACATAGTTATCCAGCCATCACTCCCACTAATAGGGACACTACTGAACATATAAGTTCAAAAATACTTGCTCACACAATCAGCACCTCGGTGCTCAAGCTATAGGCAAAGATCCAACCTCAAGTCCTTCAGACTGGCCCACCATAAACTCACAGAGATTACACCTCGCCCCTCGATCGGGGAATCACAAACCATCAAGGCATATTTGATACTGAGCGCTCATGCGCGCATACGAACGCGTGGAAGGAATTTCAAAAGTTTCTTTTCAAGATGAATCAAGGACGCACGATAAGAATTCAAGAATGTAAAGTTTTCCTAAAGGTTCTGCAGCCTCTCGAGGATAAATACAGACGTCTCCGTACCGATCCGCGAGACTCTACTAAACCGGCTCATGACTCGTGAGACCAATTAACCTAGGCTCTGATACCAACTTATCATGACCCAATTTCGGTCATGATGGCGCCCAACACACTGCTAGGCAAGCTCGACCATTCAACAACATTATCCCAAATTCTTATTCAGATTATAGATAAATATCACAGAGAATTTACTAAGTCATCACTTTCAAGTGTATAATTAATAATAAAATCTGCGGAAATTCAACTAAAATACCACACCATAGCCCAATAGAATCCGGTGTCACGAATATGAGCCTCTAATATAGAATATCCACCTATTACAAGTCTGTCTAGGAAAAATACGGAATAAAAGATAGAGATGGAGGGGAGATATCAAGGCTTTGAACGCCATGCAGCTACCTCAATACTCCCGAATACTGCTGCTCAGTTAAACAAACCCTCTCTCAGCCTGTGGTGTACCTGGGTCTGCACGCAAGGTGTAGGGAGTAATGTGAGTACTCCGACCCAGTGAGTAATAAACATAAATAAAGGCTGAGAATAAGAAATCATGGAAAAATACAAAGTAAACTATAACTGGCAGTTTAGAACAACAAATAGTGAAGCAACAAGTCAATTAAATCAGAGTACCAAATACTGAGACAGGTATAACAGATAAAAACAAATGCATAAGTGCAATGCAATGCATATGATGGTACACTCCATGCATGAGTGCAATGCAATGCATATGATGGTACTCTCTAGTACCCACTGCGGCGTGCAGCCCCAGCCATCCATTTTATTTATCGTCGACGGTGCTCACTGGGGGTATGTACAGACTCCGGAGGGGCTCCTATAGCCCAAGCGCAATATCAAGCCATCTCGTGGCATCAAATCTAGTCCCTCGGCCTCATATCAATATTAGTATAATCACCCAGGATCTCGGCCTCAATATCAATGTAATCAACCAGGCCCTCGGCCTCAATATCAATGTAATCAACCAGGCTCTCGGCCTCAATATCAATATAACACTGCTGCGGCGCGCAACCCGATCCATGCTCAGTCCAGAAATCATCATAAGCCCCTTGGGCATTTGTAAAATAGTAGTTCTCAGCCCGAAATATCATTTAGAAATTTCATTTAAGTTTTCAAATCTTAGAAAGATGGTTGAGTTTGCAAAACAGTATTTAAAACCTTGGATTGAGATCAAATGATATGCATGTATGCGAAAACAGTGATGTCAATCCCTGAAGGATTCAAATAATTGGCAAGAAGCCCAAATGTAACAATTAAATCCAAGTAAGGATGATTCTCAATTTAGTTCAAGTAGAAAACACGGTAAAAATTTCTCTCGGGACGGACCAAGTCACAATCCCCAATGGTGCTCTACCCCACACCCGTTATCCGACGTGCAAGTCACCTCAATATAGTGTGACGATGTGAAATTCCGGGGTTTCAAACCCTCAGGACATCATTTACATCAATTACTCACCTCGAACCGGCTAATCCTCTAGCTCGTGATGCCTTTGTCTCTCAAATCGACCTCCGAATGCCTCAAATCTAGCTACAATAATTCGATTCAGTTAATAAAAATTATAGGAATTAATTCCATATGGAATTCTACATTTTTCATCAAAAATCCAAAATTACACTCAAAATTTGCCCGTGGGGCCCACATCTCGGAACCCGGCAAAAGTTACAAAATATGAAATCCCATCCAACCACGAGTCCAACCATACAAATTTTACCAAAATCCGACAAAAATTCGGCCTCCAAATCTAGAATTTTCGTTTTTGAAAGGTTTACAATTTTCTCCAATTTCTTCCATTTGATTCACTAATTCATGATGAAAATAACCATGTAATCATTAAATATAATCACTTTTAGATATAGAACACTTACCCCAATCCATATGGTAAAAATCACTTCGAAAATCGCTTCAATCCGAGCTCCATAACTCAAAAAATGAGAAAACTCTCGGACTCCTGAATTATACACTGTCTAGGAATTTTCGGGGGTACTGTTCATACGTTTTTACTGTTCACGGGGTACTGTTTCTGCAATTTTCTGTAATTTTTTCTAAGTCCGAAATCACTCCAAGACACCTCCGAAACACTCCCGAGCCCTCGGGGCTCCTAACCTAACATATACACTAACTCAACAACATCCTACGAACTTAACCGTGTGATCAAATCGCTAAAAATAACGTCATATACCATGAATTAAGCTTTAAAATCCAAGAATTCTTTCAAATTTCATAAAACATCAATTTTCCATTTTGAGTCCGAAACACGTCAAACGACGTCCCTTTTCAACCAAACTTTACAGAAAGTGCTTAAACCATATATAAGACCTGTACCGGGCACCGGAACTAAAATATGGGCCCGATATCATCACTTTCTAATACACTAACTCAACAACATCCTACGAACTTAACCGTGTGATCAAATAGCTAAAAATAACGTCATATACCAAGAATTAAGCTTTAAAATCCAAGAATTCTTTCAAATTTCATAAAACATCAATTTTCCATTTTGAGTCTGAAACACGTCAAACGACGTCCCTTTTCAACCAAACTTTACAGAAAGTGCTTAAACCATATATAAGACCTGTACCGGGCACCGGAACTAAAATATGGGCCCGATATCATCACTTTCTAATCATATTTCATTTTCATTTTCCTTAATTATTTTCGAAAAACAATTTTACTCAAAAATTCATTTCTCGGGTCTGGGACCTAGGAATTCGATGATTCTTGTTCCTATGAGTCACAAATAATGATACGAACGTATCCCTTCAGTCGAAACTCAATTCGGAGCTCATTTGCTCAGTTCAATACCCATTTTACTCGTTAAACAATTAACTCATGTTTCGTGTCAAAAACCCAATCGCGACTAGATGAAATTAGACCAAACTCTCCAGATCAGTCCTATAATTCATTATCAAAATTCCAGAAGTCTTGAAATCAAATTTTGATCTCTAGAACTAAAATGAACCTTTGGATCATTACATGCTTATGCTCAAAACGGCAAAATCTTCCAAAAACTCTTCCAAAACTTATCCGAGCCTCATGGGACCCCGACCAAAAATGCCAACATAATTCATCACATTATTCAAACCTCTTCCAATCATCAAAACACCTCAAACAATATCAAATTACCCAAAACTCATCGAATTCAAGCCTAAGTTTCCAAAAACTTCCGAAATACTCTTTCGATCAAAAACCCGACCAAACGATGTCCAAATAACCTGAAATTTCGCACACACATCAAAAATGACATAATGAAGCTATAGCAACTCTCAGAATTTCATTCTGACTATTATATCAAAATCTCGCCTATCAACCGGAATTCGCCGAAATACTAACTTCGCCAATTCAAGCCTAATTCTACACCGGACCTCCAAAATCAATTCCGATCACACTCCTAAGTCATAAATCACCTAACGGAGATAATCAAATCATAAAAATTCCAATCCGAGATCAAATACACATAAGTCAAATTTTGGTCAAACATTTCAAATTTCAAGCTTCAACTGAGAACTGTTCTTCCAAATTCATTCTGATTAACCTGAAACCCAACACCAATGATTTACATAAGTCATAATACATCACACGGGGCAAGTAATGCCCAAGAACTGGCGAGCAAAGTGCAAAAGCTCAAAATGATCGGTCGGGTCGTTACAGGTATAATTTGACTTATTAACCGCTTTTAATTATTTTTAGGAAGATTCAACGTTTTTTAAAATACACCTTGAATAACGCCACATGAAATTCACCCGCGGTTCACGACACATTTTATTTAACATCGTTGAGATTTGGATTTGGGTCAGATGAATTGCACACCCGAGTTTAAGGAAGTTATTTTAAATTACCCGTCTAAAGCAACTACGCACTTTCAAATTTGCGAGGGCCATGGAAAATTCAACAAATGGCACGCCTCAATTTCTAAGGATTAAAATTAATAAAATGAAGGCCATGCATTTTGAGATTTTTATTTGGTACGGCGCATCTCAATTTGTTCTAACCCAAAGGATTTCTGAAATTAGTTATTTTGGGGGGGGGGGCATAGCTATTGGTGTTATTCAATATGGCACGCTCGTAACTAATTAAAGGATTTGGTTAATTGATTAAAGGCATAAGGAATTTTTTTTTACAACGAAAGTCTGTACTAATACTTGGCGGATTCATAGTGGTAAGGACTAACCCAATTACTTGAAACTAACTTGGGCCAGCAATGGCCATCAACAGAAAGAACTTGTTCGAAATAAAATAAAAAACGCACATATAGCAAAGCATGTCATTCCCCTAGTTCAAGTGCTTTCAAGGCTTGGGCCCAAATTGAGCCAAAATTTAATAAATGGAGGAACACCCAGACATATGGACTCGAGATCGAATCCCGGCGGAGCCAAACCAATTTGGGCTCCAGAAACTCTGGACCCTAAACAAAATTTCCTTGGATCCAAACTTAAAAAGATTTGCATTCATTAATGTAAGCAAGAAACAACATGAACTAATTGAAATACAAAATGCGAAAAATTCAAAACACCCTTTATTTGAACCCTTAAAAACTTTTGAAAAGACCATTTGAAACCTACTGACTAAACACAATGCCAGATAAATATAACACGAACAATAAGCTCTAAAGCCTATAAGACCAAATCACATGCCTAAGAAAAATTATTTTTTCTGAATTCAATACATGCAGCGTTATTCCAGCATCTTTAATCAATCCAAATTTCCATACCAAATTACAAACAACCATGATGAGCTTTAAGCCTTAAATCAAAATTTCAATACAAGTAATGAACAAAAAAAACTTGGCATGTCAACTATTTTAAAGTTCAAAAATCAGAAATTTCCATAGGATTACGCAGAGGATCAGCTATACACACCTTACACTACATAGAAAACTTATAGGATTATCACAGAATTAAAATAATACAACCCATTAATGAGACGAAGTAAAAGAGGAACAAAAGTCCAATAAAACGAATCTTCCATTATATGTCCATGTTCAATTGCACATTCACACCTCACAGATTAACCAAAGTGCAGGTTGATACCTAGAAACGAAAAAGGAAACCAAAAGAGGTGAAGAATTAGCAATTAGCAGCAACAGAAATCAGCTTAAAAACCAATAATGAAACAGTATCCTAGCAGCAGCTCAAACTTGACTTTAAAAAACTCAAAACACAAACCATTTTTACCCAAATGTTGGGTCTTTGAAACTTTCAGAAATTCTAGCTAACCAATGAAGATCAGAAAACCAGAAACCAGCAGAATTTGAGCAATTTTCAATAGAAGAGATGTAGGGATTTCAATGTTCTTCTAGAGTTTTCTCAAGGCTCAGCCGTTTCAGTTTTTTCAGAATTTTTAATCTCTAAAATCTACCTTGTGAGTGAAGAAAGAGTGCCTTTATAGGCAAGCCTTAGGGCAGCATAAAATGCATTCAGTTTTGCACTTAAATCCTTTTAGTATATTTCTTTTTTCTCTCATGTCCTTAGTTTAAAAAATAGATTTTCAAATTAGTCCCAATCCCCACCTTCTAGGCAGCTTCCTATTCAGTTTTTAAAGATTCCTCTGTCTAGAATTCCTAGACTACCCCTTAAACCCCTGAAAATCACTTCAGTGAACCCAAATGGGTCAAATTGACCCAATAACTTAAACTAAATTGAATGGGCTACATTTTGAAAATGGGTCAGAATTGAACCCAGGGCCCAACAAAATCAGGCATCAAATTATTTGAGGAAAAAGCAAAAACAGAAGCAATTCGGATAATTTCAAAATCTAATTAAATGACTACCAACTAATGCACTAGAATTAACTAAATTAACAAATCGAAACTAAACTAATTAACATACTAAATGCACTAATTAAAGAAAAAGGTTTAAAACTAACATGCCTAAAAACGACTCTTAAGAAACTGAAAAAAAAACGAATCAAGAAGAAGAGAAAGAAGCAGAAGATAGAAAAAATGAAAGAAAAATGAACAAAAGATAACAAAAGAAAAAGGAAAAATACCTAAAAATGTCTCGGACAGTAAAGAATTGAAACGAGTCTTCAAATCTTCAAATTCAAGCCGAGTTTGACTAATCGTGTGTTCTAATCAAGAACACATGAATAAAATCCAACTAAACCCCAATCTTTACTGAAATCTCGATCTTGAAGGTTTTTGGGATTTTAGGGTTCGATTTTGATCTATGATTCGAAAAAACCTAGGGGGATTCGAGGGAAACCAGTGCTGGATTTGGTGTGAGGGGGTCATGGGGTTTATGTGGTGTTGATTTGGGACTGGTCTAAGGCTGCGCCGCCACCGGAGAACACTAGGGCGGCGCTAGGGTTATGGAGGCGTCTCTGAAGATAGGGTGAAGTGAGAGCGACGAGTTAGAGAAGGGGGGGATAGGCTTTTAGGACAATTATACATTAAAATGGGGCTCAGTTCGGACCGTCCGATCAAGTGAGATCAACGGTTCTGATCAAAACAATTGAAATGGCATCGTTTGGTTCCTGAGTGGGGTTTGGACCGGGTAACAGATGGGTTTTGGGCCGATTCTGGTCGGGTTTGGACCGATTTTGAGGCAAAATAACTTGGGCCTGGGATATTGATAAAAATAGTCCACTCAAAACTTCTCTTTCAATTCTTTTCTTTTCCTTTTCATTTCAGAACTCTTTTCCTTTTCAAAATTAAAATAAAAACCTAAATTAATACCTAAATCAAATTAACCTACCAAATTAAATTAATTAGCTCTAAATAATAATTACCACAATTTAATTAAATACAAAATTAAAAGAAAACTACCAAAATTCGAAGCTAAAAACAAAAAATGCAAAAATAAGTTATTTTTTTGTGATTTTTTCATTTTTGTAAAACACTAAATTACTAATTAATCTAAAAATATAAAATTAAATAATAAATGCAATGTATTTTTTGTATTTTTTTATGATTTAAACAAGATTAAACTGCATACGAAAATGCAAATAATCAGGAAAATTCTACAATAATTCCTAAATTAATAAATAATCAAAAGAAAAAAAAATCTAATTTTTGGAATTCTGTAGGAATAATTCATGTGAGGCAAAAATCACGTACTCACACTCACGATTGCAGAGAACAAATCTTCCCCAGCTCACAAAACCTCCTTCGCGATAGCGTGAAGCCCGTCATGAACACGAAGACCAGCTTCCTCAACTTACACGATCGCGTCCCAGGCCACACGATCGCGAAGAACATCGCATGCCACAACCCTAGGCTTTCCTTCCTTATACGCGAACGCGGTCCTACTCACGCATTCGCGATGCACAATCTCCTTAACCTCCGGGATCACACCCATGATTTCGCGAATGCGAAAAATAAAATTCCATCAGTCCCTAAGGACTCTATACGATCGCTAGAGAATCTTCGCGAACGCGTAGAAGGAAACCAGAATAGGAAAAACCAGCAGTCCTATTTCAAGAATAAAAGGTCTGAACTCAATTCAAAATACGCCTGGGGTCCCCGAGACCATGTCCGAACGTACCAACAAGTCCTGAAACATGATACGAACTCGCTCGAAGCCTCAAATCGCATCAAACAACACTAAAACCACGAATCGCTCATCAATTTAAACCTAATGAAGTTATTTTACTTCTAACTTCTAAAACTAATGCCGAAACATATCAAACCAAATTCAATTGACCTCGAATTTTGCACACAAGTCATAATTGACACAACGGAACTATTCCAAATTCCGGAACCGAAATGTCGACCCGATATCAATAAAGTCAACTCCCCGTCAAGCTTCTCAACCTTCCAAACCTTCAACTTTCTAACTTTTGCCAATTCAAGCCGAAACGACCTACAGACCTCCAAATCAATATTCAGTCATGCTTCTAAGTCCAAAATCACTATATAGAACTATTGGAACCATCAAAACTTCATTCTAGAGTCGTCTATACAAAAGTCAAATTTCGGTCAACTTTTTCAACTTAAACTTCCAACTTTGGGACTAAGTGTCCTATTTCACTTCGAAACGCATGCGAAACCAAAATCAAATACCCCAGAAAGTCACATAGCCATAATATAACATAGAGGAGACAATAAATAAAGAAATGAGGCTAAAATACTATAAAACGACCCGTCGGGTCGTTGCATCCTCCCACTCTTAAAACAAATGTTCGTCCTCGAACGAGTATAGAGACACACCTGAAGTGATGAAAAGATAAGGATAATGCCTATGCATGTCATGCTCGGTCTCCCAAGTGGCCTCCTCGACTAGTTGACCCCTCTACTGAACCTTCATTGAAGCAATGCTCTTTGACCTAAACTTTCGGACTTGCCTGTCCAATATGGCCATTGGCTCCTCAATATAAGACTAATCCTTGTCCAATCGGACTGATCTGAAATCTAACACATGGGATGGATCACCGTGATACTTCTGAAGCATAGAAATATGAAATACTGGATGAACTGCAGCTAGACCAGGTGTCAAGGTAATCTTGTAGGCTACCTCACCAATCCTCTCAAGAATCTCAAAAGCTCAAGACTACTTTGACTACAACCCTAGTATTGGTGCTGCCCACGGGCTTGAGGTCTTACATTATGTACTGTTATGTATTACGTATTGGCCTTGGCACGGTATTGATGCAAGACGGTAGGGTAATTGCCTACGCGTCTAGACAACTAAAGGTTAATTAGAAGAATTATCCTGTCTACGACCTGGAATTAGCAGCATTGTTCATGCCTTGAAGATTTGGAGGCACTATTTATACGATGTCCTTTATGAGGTCTATACTGACCATCGGAGTCTCCAACATTTGTTCAAACAGAAAAATCTTAACTTGCGGCAGTGTAGATTGTTAGAGTTGCTTAAGGATAATGATATCACCATTCTATATCATCCTGGGAATGCCACGTAGTGGCTGATGCCTTGAGTCAAAAGGTAAAGAGTTTGGGCAGTTTAGCATATCTACAGGTAGCGGAGAGGCTATTGGCATTGGATGTACATGCCTTGGCCGAACAATTTGTTAGGTTGGATGTTTCAGAGCCCAGTCGAGTTCTGGCTTGCGTGATTTCTTGGTCTTTTTTATATGATCGCATTAGAGAGTGCTAGTATGATGAACTCCATTTGCTTATCCTTAAGGACACAGTACAACACGGCGATGGCAAGAAGGTGTCTATCGGAGATGACGGTGTGTTGCGGATGCAGGGCTGATTATGTAAGCCCAATATGGATGGGTTACGGGAGTTGATTCTCTATGAGGCCCACAGTTCGCAGTACTCCATTCATCTGGGTGCCGCTAAGATGTATCAGGATCTGAGGAAGCTCTATTGGTGGAGAAGAATGAAGAAGGACATAGTGGAGTATGTTTCTCGATGCCTAAATTGTCAGCAGGTGAAATATGAGCACCAGAGGCCAGGTGGGTTTATTCAAAGGCTTGAGATTCCCGAGTGGAAATGGGAGCAAGTTAGCATGGAATTCATTGTTAGGCGCCCATGGACTCAGAAGAAATTTGACATTGTATGGGTGATTGTGGATAGGTTGACCAAGTTGGCTCATTTCATCCCGATGGTGACCACGCGATCGCAAAGAACATTGTGTGTCCCAGACCCAACCTCTCATTCCTTATACGCAAACGTGGTCCAGCTCACGTGTTCGCGATGCACAAGCTCCACAACCTCTGCGGTCGCACCCCTGACTTCGCGAACGCAAAGAGTAAAATTTCGTCAGTCCCTAAGGATTCTATGCGATCGTGGGAGAATCTTCGTGAACGTATAGAAGAAACCAGAACAGGAAAAACCAACAGTCCTATTTCAAGAACAAAAGGTCCGAATTCAATCCGAAACACGCCCTGGTTCCTGGTTCCTAAAACATGGTACGAAGTCGCTTGAAGCCTCAAATCACATCAACAATACTAAAACCACGAATCACACATCCATTCAAGTCTAATGAACTTCTAACTTCTAAAACTAATGCTGAAACATACCAAACCAACTCCAATTAACCTCAAATTTTGCACACAAGTCATAATTTACACAAGGGACCTATTCCAACTTTTAAAACTAAATGGACCCGATATCAATAAAGTCAACTTCCGGTCAAACTTCTCACCCTTCCAAACCTTCAACTTTCTAACTTTTGTCAATTCAAGCTGAAACGACCTACAGACCTCCAAATCAATATTACATGCTCCTAAATCCAAAATCACCATATGGAGCTATTAAAAACATCAAAACTCCATTCCGAAGTCTTCTATACAAAATTCAAACTTCGGTCAACCTTTTCAACTTAAACTTTCAATTTTGGGACTAAGTATCCCATTTCACTCCGAAACTCACTCGAAACCAAAATCAAACACCCCGGTAAGTCAGATAACTACAATACAAGATAAAGGAGGCAATATATAGGGGAATGGGGCTAAAATACTCAAAATGACTGGCCGGGTCATTGCATTCAAGTAGTTAGAGGAATCTAGTTATCCATTTTAGGGGAATCTAGTTTTCCGCAGTTAAATTACTAAGAATTGAATCGGATAATTCTATTTCTTAAGCGGGCATGAATTCTATCATTGGCTTTATGAATGAACTTAATTCGATAAAGATTGACCTACCCAAAGATTTTTACACGTCAAAGAAATTGGTTTCCAAGTTGGGTCTTTCATTGGAGAGGATTGATTGTTTTGAGAAAGGTTGTACGTTATTCTATTAGGATGATGCAACTTTAGAAAATTACAAATTTTGTAACCAACCTCGTTACAAATAAATCACAAATGCAGGCGATACACTACTTATCCCTTATACCAAGGTTAAAGAGGTTGTATGCATAAATGAGCTCTGCTCCTCATATGAGATGTCACTATGAAATAGAAGGCTAGATGGTGAGCTATATCATCCATCAGATGGAGAAGCATGGATGCACTTTGATAGGGTATTCCTAGACTTTGCTAGTGAACCGAGAAATGTTAAGTTGAGATTATGTGTTGATGGATTCACTTCATTTGCGGTGTCTGCTGCACCATATTCATGTTGGCCAGTGTTTGTTACGCCATATAATCTGCCACCTGAATTGTGTATGACAAGTCAATATTTTTTTATAACTTGTATTGTTCCAGGTCCACACAATACAAAAAAATTGATTGATGTATACATGCATCCCCTGATTGATGAGTTAAAGTTATTGTGGCATCAAGGTGTGGAAACATACGATGTATCAATTATGAAAAACTTCAGACTTCGTGCTGCTTTAATGTGGACTATATATGATTTTTTCGCTTATAGAATGATATCCAGGTGGTCAACTACCGTAATGTTAGCTTGCCCGACTTGTATGGTAAACACAAAGGCATTCACTTTGAACCATGGAGGCAAGAACACATGGTTTGATTATCATCGCCGCTTCTTGCCAATAGATCATGAGTTTAGGAGAAATACTAGTGCATTTATGAAGAACAAAACTGATTATGAGGAGCCACCGCATGTTTTGTCGCTTGAAGAAATTTGGAACAGAGTTAAAAATGTACCTAAGGTAATAGAGTATGCATTGTCTCATAGGATACCGAGTGTAAGGCCCCAAAACATTTTGCTAAGCAATTTAAGGTTTTGTGGTGCCAAGGTAGGCTAATATATTGTATTTTCAAAGTTTTTGGGTCGAACAGTGCGTTGGGGAGTTGAAATTTTTCAATCTCGCGTCGCCCAGCTTGTATCATGCTAGACCGTGCTATATCCCTCACGAGGCCAGGTCTGTAGCACTCTAGACCATGTTATATCCCTCGAGAAGCCTGGTCTATAGCTCGCTACAGAGCCTGCCTAGCCTGGTTTGAAGCTCGTTACAGAGGGTGCCTAGCCTGGTCTGTAGCCCAGTCCGGAATTTAGAGGGTCCATTCTTCTATCTTTATAACCCGACCTTATCTCGTTAAATAGACGCAAAAGATCATTTTTAAAGGGAATATCTGATATTTTTAGAGAGAGGAAGTGTCCTATAGTGAGAGGGTAAATCCCTAAGCTAATTATTCGTCAAAATCTTGCTGAAGCCTTGAAATCCAACAAGAAATCCATCAAGTTCTTCATCTAAGAGGTAAGGTTCCATACCCTAGTTTTCAATTTCGAATTTGGGTAGAAGATGATTGATTGGGAGTATGACTCTTGGGTTCCAGAGTATTATTTATACATGCATGTACCGATAAGGTTTGTGGGAAGATTGTTGAGCTTAAATGGGTAAAGATTAGATTGTGAAGTGAAGGAAATCTTGTGGAAAAACCTTGTAATCAAAATTGCACTTCTAGTATTTGATAATATGCTCAAATGAGCTGAGACCATGAATATCTTCCTAATTTGTGTTCAATTTTGTTATTTCACAAAATAGATTTGGATTGCTAGAATTTCTAGAATGTTGTAGTAATTTAAGGAAAGCTCAAACAAGGTATGTATGGCTAAAACCCCCTCTTCTTATAATTGAACCCCATGTGTTCGTGCAATTAGTGTAAGTTCCAAATTGATCGCGATAGGAATTGCTATTCCGAATGTGCTTGTGTTGAGAAATATATGTGCAATAAATGTTCTAATGCTTTCATCGTGATTATCTTATTATTTGAGGATGTGTTAAAAATATAAAATATGTACTACAAATGCCTAGACTTCAAGCCAAATTCTAATAAGTATTATTATGTCAAATTGTGTGAAAAGCCTCTATGTGCCTTATATTCTAAATTGCTCACATGTGTGATCAAAATCTTGAATGAAAGGTCTTGTTGTTGTTGATATGATAATGGGGAATGTGGAAAAGAACTTGAGTTATGAAATGCGGCAAGTGCCAAGAGTGATATAACAATTGTGGACACTAGTGCCGATGAACTGAAAGACGTGAAAGAAATATGAAATGAGATGATTGATAGAAAATGATAATGTATCGGGCGAGACGGCCTAGCCGATCGGGCCGTGATCAGATACCATATCGCACACATGGTGGTAACTGTGTTGGAAATTGGAACTGGAATTTGAGAATGAAATTGTGATTATGGTTGATGTCTTAAATGAGACAACCTAGCCGATCGGGTCGTGATCAGACTCCGCGTAAAAATGCGGTGGTATTGTGGATGATGGTGTAACAGTATTAAAGGTGTCCCAATCTAAAGCTATGAAAAATTTACTTGAAAGCTTATGTGATTCTTAATTTTATGTTGTGATTTTGTTTTAGGTTTTTATTAATTTTATGATTACTTCCTTCTTATATTATTGTTCATTCTAATAAGATAATGTTTAGTTATATATACTAGTACCATTCAACGAGACTAACATCCCTTTTACCGGGGGCGCTGTGTCTTAAATGGATGCAGGTGGTTCCATAGCGGGCAATATTGATCAGTGTTAGCAGTACATCCTCCTCCCAGCAGTTTTGGTGAGCCCCATTCCATTTCGGGGTTATGCATCTTTTGTCCCTTATGTATTATACTTGAGGTATAGCCGAGGCCTTATTGCCGGCACTTTTGTAGTACTCTTTTGTATCTATTTAGAGGCTCGGTAGATACTATTTGGATTGTATATGGGTGTTGGAAAGGTCAACGATTTATGTTGTGTCTTAGACTCTTGTTTCTCTCAATCATAAGGATGTGTGTATTTTGAAACTTAACAATAACGTAAATAATGACACAATTTAGTATTATTTGCATGTTCTTCCTATTGTTTAAATTAATGAAAACATGCCTCCTCTTGACCATAGGTGAGTTGGGTAGAAAGTGTCTAAAAGGCTTGCTCGACGGGGTTTACTCGATTGAGCGTCGGTCGCGCTTCCCGAGATTGGAGCGTGACACCGGGGTATGGTGTAACACGCAAATGGACAAAATAGAGTATATTATTGGAGTTACCTTATTGGAAGCACAATCTTGTTCGGCATAATATTGATGTCATGTATATTGAGAATAACATTTTTGAAAACTTGTTTAATACTGTGATGGATGTCAGCAATAAGACAAAATATAACTTGAAGGCCAAGATAAATTTGAAAGAATATTGTAGGCAAAGTGAGTTTATTATGTTCTTCTCTTTTGTTTTAATTGCAGACTAACTGTGTATGGGAGCATCAGCATGAATTTAGCTAAATGCTAATTTCGAGAAGATAGCTCAGATAAGGATTAAAGATACTTATTTTGTTGCTCGAAGAGGTGGCACCAAGCCTGAATGATTCCGTTAAAATGTCTGGCTTCAACTTTTGGAGAAGTGGAACACCGATTAATGGAAACAAAAGAGTGAAAAAGGAAAGGCAAATAGAGCCTCCAGTAACGGTAGGTCGTTGCTCACAGGAGGTTCAATTAGTTTTGAGGCCCATTGATTAAGATTGGTAATTTATTTATAAAATTTTACTTAATCTTACTTATATGTGATCGAACATATAATAAACTCATATTTTTAATTTTGACAAATAAAGGCACATAGGGAAATGTGTCTCATGTTATTGTCTTTGAGGAGACACATAAGAAAAAAGAAGGAGGATGGTTGAACTGCGTATTTGTCTAATTACCATTTGTATCTACAATTCAATAGTTACTAACTTATATTCAAACATGCAACAAATACATCTTGTGTCAACTATATTCGTTTGCACAACGAATACAATGTGTATCAAATGTATTCATTCGTGTAATGAATACAATATGACTGTATACAGGTGTATACAAAGGATACAACATGTATCGACTATATTTGTTCACGCAAAAAATACAACTAAAGCGAAATACAGAAATACAGAAAGATAAAATATTCTTATTGAGAGTCGAACTCAAGACCTTCGCTAACTAAAGAGGCACTCTAATCAACTGAACTACGAGAACTTGTTGCTCTCTTGTTTCAGTTCAAAACAATTAATCTCTTATTTTATATATTTTCTATAAGATTCAAATATAGCTATGAATGGTAACTTTGATGAAGGTATAGCTACGAATAGTAAATACAGTGTAAATATTTGATGTCTCGCGTAATTTTCCCTTTGTGATATAGGTTGAATGATTTGTTGTTTGATTTTACAGGGGTGTAGCTTAAAACACAGTAGAATTCTGTTGTATTTTACCAAAATTTACGGCTGATTTTTGACCACTTTGGTCGGAAACTGAACTTGAAAATTCTCAGTTTTACGAGTAAAGTGGTCGAAATATTTTAATTAGCTTTTTAATTTCCAACAGATTCGGTCGGAACATCTGAATATAATTATAATTAATTATTTAAAGTACCGACCAAATCGGTCGAAATATTAATTATTTAATTAATATTTATGTTAACTATGCGACAGAATCAGTTGCAAACTTATAGACCAAAATGGTCGCAAACTTTTACTTTATTCGGTCATATCGACTTTTCCCAGAACAGTCAGAAGTTTCTGATTTGATTTGGTCATAAATATTTTACAGCCATCATTTTTCGACCCCTTGAAATCCGTTGGAAATAATAGATTTCCGATCAATGAATTTGGTGATCGAAAATTTGACATTTTCTAGTACTGTCACAAAATACTGTAATAGATTATTGTATAATATAAAAGAGGAGGACAATATCCAGTTAATTAAACTGATAATATCACAAAATGATAAAAGGAGCTTAATATTCAAACTCCTCCTCAAAAAACATCTACAAGTACTTATACGTAGCAAATACCAATACATCTTCAAGTACCTTTCAATCCGCTTGTGATACATTTGTTTTAGCATTTTCACTAAAAATCTACAATTCATATGTAGTGTTAATTAGTTAATCATTAATAAAAATTAACAATATTTGAATTCACATAAAAATATTATCACTTTGAATTTGGGTAATTCATGCAATCAATCTCGAGTAGCAACAAGTGTTTGGACATTTTCGTGATGGATGCAATTTCTATATTTGGTGAGAATCGGACTATCAATGCTGAATGTTGATTCTGATGCTACTATAATAATCGGGATACTAAGTACATCACGAGCTAATACCGAAAGATCAAGATATTTTCCAGAACAATCCTTCCAATACTTGACGACATCTGTCTCTTGAAACTTTTCAAGTTCAAGCTTGGGATCCTCAAAATAAATGTCTAATTCCGACTATTTATCAGTAGAAGCATATTCATTCTCAAAAGCTTTGAATTCGTATGAAGTTAAAAACTTATAATAATAATAATAATAATAATAATAATAATAATCATAACAATAATAATTATGTAACGACCCATCCGGTCATTTCGAGAGTTGTATTCATGTTCCCCCATTTTCTGCTTCTTTTGTGTTCCGCAACTATATTATGACATATCGGGTTAGCTGGTTCGGGTCCTGAGAGATTTTGGAGTGAATTGAGACACTTAATCTCTTAATTGAAAACTTAAGTTGGAAAAGTTGACCGGATGTTGACTTACGTATAAACGACCTCATATTTGAATTTTAATGGTTCTGTTAGCTCCTTTAGGTGATTTTGGACTTAGAAGCGTGTCCGGGTTGCGTTTTGGAGGTCCGTAGTAGAATTAGACTTGAAATGCCGAAAGTTAGAATTTCAAAAAGTTTGACCGGGAGTGGATTTTTTGATATCGGGGTTGGATTGGATTTCCGAAAGTTGGACTAGGTCCGTGGTCATTTATGATTTGTGTGCAAAATTTGAGGTCAATCGGATATGATTTGATATGTATTGACGTCGTTTGTAGAATTTTGAAATTTCAAAGTTCATTAGGCTTGAATCCGTGTGTAATTCGTATTTTTGATATTGTTTGAGGTGGTTTGAGGATTCGACTAAGTTCGTATGATGTTTTGTGACTTGTTGTATCTTTGGTTGAGGTCCTGAGGGCCTCGGGTGAGTTTCGGGTGATTAATGGATCATTTTTTGAATTTGAGTCATAGCCGATATCTGCTGCTGTATTTTTCTGGTTTCCTCTTACGCGTTCGCGAGAGGAGCCTCACGTTCACGAAGAGTGTTTGTGAGCTGGGGAGATTTTTGTTCTATGCGTTCGCGAAGGAGAGGACACAAACACAAAGGTATGGCTGTGTGTGCATCGCGAACACGTAGGTGGTGTTGCGTTCGCGAAGAAGAGTTAGGCAGCTGGGGACCCCACGTCCTTGGTTTATGCATTCGCAAGGTAAGGGTCGCATTCGCGAAGGTCAGAGTTTGTAAAGATTCGCGTTCACGAAGCATTAGTCGCGTTCGCGAAGAGTAAAGCTGAGGGGCAGTCTGAGTTGGTCAACGCGAGAGGACGGTCGAGTTCGTGAAGAAGGAAATCTGGGCAGATAGTATTAATTTTCAAAAATGAGGGCTTGAACCCATTTTTCATATTTTAAGCTAGAGACCACAGATTTAGGCAATTTTTGAAGAGATTTTCGTGGAGTAGATTGGGGTAAGTGATTCTATTTGACTTTTGGTTAAATCCCATAATTATATCTTTAATTTTATCATCTAATTCGTGATTTGGGTTGAGAAATTGGGGAAAAAGAGGAAGAACTCTTGAGTTACGAGTTTGAGGTTTTGAATGGGGTTTTGTTATCGAATTTGAGTAAATTTGGTATGGTTAGACTCGTGAGTGAATGAGCTTTCAGATTTTGTGATTTTTGTCGGATTTCGAGACGGGGGCACGGGGCCTGGTTCAGGCTAATTTCGGATTTTTTGGCAATAATTTAGTACTTTTCTTGTGGAATTGATCCTTTTAGCCTATATTGACTGTATTGTACTACTTGTGGCTATAATTGGGACATTTGGAGACTGATTTGAGAGGCAAAGGCATTTCGGAGTAGAGAATTGCTCGTTTAAAAGTAAGTAACGCTTTCAAACTTGGTTATGGGGATTCGAAACCCCAAATTATGTGTTATGTGATTGGTGTTGAGGTGACGTACATGCCAAGTGACGGGCGTGCGGGCGTGTACCGTGAGAATTATGACCTGGATGATTCCATGTCACAGTATAGTGATTCTATCTTGTTGATTTCCATGTTTTTACCATGTGATAAAGTAATTGAGCTGTCAATCATGCTACATATCATATTTAGGCTTTATGCCGGTATTGTTGGGACCCACATAGTGATCGTTTCTTGCTGTCATCTCACTGATTTTATTGATATTTCGTACTCAGTCATGTACATGCATTGCATATCATATCTCAGTCTCAGTTGTTATTTATTGATACATCATACCATTGTTACGGGCTAGTTTTCATGACATTGTGAGCCTGTGAGTGAGACTGGAGAGATTGATGATTGAGTGAGGCCGAGAGCCTGATTATGAGTGATAGTTATGGGATCGAGTTTCATGCCACAACAGTTGTATGGTTTGTGATAGAGCTTTAGCTGTAGGAGCCCCTACAGAGTCTATACACATCCCTAGTGAGTGTGGTTGATATTATTGAGGGATGGATCTTCCCTGGACATGGATCTTGTCTGAAGTACTTGATTCCTAGAGTTGGATCTTCTCCACAAGTTTGGATTGGACTTCCTCGGTACTGTGTGACTTATAGTCAGTGATGTATATATTCCGGGATGGATCTTCCCTGGGTCGTATGGGTCATATACAATATCGAGTGGTTGAGCATTTGAGAGTGTGAGAACATGAGGTTGACAGCAGGGTGTATCACATACAACATGTGCATTGGCATGTAGAGATAACAAAGTTATATTCTTTATACTATTTAGATCTGCTTTACTTTACTGTTTTGAGTTGCCTATTTAATTTGAAAGCATGCCTCGTTTCTGCACAGTTATTTCTATTTTATCTGTACCGGTTAAGTTCGTCACTACCTTTCAGTCCAAAGTTTGGACTCATTACTTACTAAATTGGATCTACTCACGTTACTCCCTGCACCTCGTGTGCAGATCCAGGTGCTTCTGGTCACGGCGGCGGTTTCTAATAGAGGCTTCAGAGCTTGGAGACTATAAAGGTAGTTGCACGGCATTCGCAGGCCTTGGCTCTCCTTCTTTATCTCTATTGTATTTCAGATTTATTCTTTAAATACTATAGTGGACTGTATTCGGATTTAGACACTCATGTACTCAGTGACATTCCGGTTTTGGGTTGGATTGTATCGTATTTTAGGATTTATTCTATTTTCAAAAAGGTTTCTTCACTGTAAATTGCTTCCATCTTCATTTTCAAAGTTATATTGCTGTGATGAGTTGTTAAGTAGAGGCTGACCTAGTTTTACGATAGGCGCCATCACGACTGTTGATTTTGGTTGTGACAACAACAACAGCAATAACAACAATAAGAAGAAGAAGAGGAGGAGGAGGAGGAAGAGGAGGAAAAAGAAGAAGAAATATGAGATATAATTAGAAATTGTTCAATTTACAACGAGATGAAATTACTTATATCAAATATCTTGGGTCCTTTTACTTTGGATTTATGTCTTTCTTTACTTGATGTCGTCAAAATTATACTAGAAGAAGCAATTGCCACGTTTTGCTTGTTTGCATAATCATTATAGAGCTTGTGCAATTTTTTCTTCACGTCCTCTAACTTTTCTTGTGAAGAAATAAAATCAAACTTAGAGTAACAGAACTTTAAAAATTGCTACTTCATGCGAAGATCAAGAATTTCTCCAAATGCAAGTACTTCACTATATAGCTTTCAATTTTTCAAACTTTTCACGTATTTTTGAAGTCATCTCCTTAATAATTTTATCTTTATTGTTCAAGTTCTCTTTGAGTATGCACTCAATTTCCAAAGGTGGTTGGATAACTTGAAGCAGAAATCAAGTTAGTTGCTTCATAAAAAGCTCTAAAAATTCACATATTGTCTCTACCCTTCTCTATTGATTGAATGTAGGACAATAAATATAATTTCTATCAATAAAACGTAGACTAACAAAAATATTTTCATACTGGAGTGCACTTTCATGAATTAAATATGTCGAGTTCCATCTAGTTGATACATCCAAATGCAAGCCAATATTTTTTTCATTTCCAACTTCCCTAATACATTGCTCAAACTTTTTTTCCTTCTCGAATCTGATCCCTTATCATACTTAACATTTTTCCTAATTGCAAACAAGGAATCACTAGCTAGTTTCAAACTTTCTTGGGTAGCCTGGTGCACTAAGCTCCCGCTATGCGCAGGGTCAGTGGAAGGGTCGGACCACAAGTGCATATTGTACGCAGTCTTACCTTGCGTTTCTGCAAGAGGTTGTTTCCACGGCTCGAACCCTTGACCTCCTGGTCACATGGCAGCAACTTCACCAGTTACACCAAGGCTCCCCTTCTAGATTTAAACCTTCTTGAACAATTAAATTCAAAATATGAGCAGAACAACGTACATGTATAAACTCCCAATTACATAACAAACTCTCTTACAAACCAAGATGCCCTTTTAAAATATTTTGAAAGGTTTCATTGGCAGTAGCATTATCCAAAGTGATTGAAAAAACCTTCATATCAACCTCTAATTTTCATCGACATATTGGGCAGTTATACAACTACATCCCTCATAATTAGATGATTTTAACCAATTAGAAGTCAAACATACTCTAATTTGTCCTACTATCTAGTATACTCTCTCTTGACATCTGCAATACAAGTGTTCCTAGAAGGCATCATAACATCTGGACTTATATAACTCATTCAAGCCTTAATTCCATCGTATTCAACAAAAGAATACGACAAATTATGCTTAATAATAGCTTCAACTTCCATGTTGTGTCCATTGATCAATTTTTCTAGACTGTAGTTTACCTTCGTGATTCATGATCATTTGACCCTTATCATGTACTTTAAGCATTGGACACTGATATTTATGACGATGCAAATGTAAAGTTCCATAGTTTTTACTTTTAAGGTCAGGAGTTGAATAAACCTTAAATGGTACTTTACACCCGTTACATTGTGCCGGTTCAATTTCATCTTTAGCTCTGCCAATTCTGATGAAGTAGTGCCATACGTTTGATGTTAACTTAATTCTGTTCTGTTGTGGTTCTTCATGATCATTTACCTACTCACTATGTTTATGGGTGCTATTTGCAGCCTCCGTTGATCTTCCTACAATGAAGTAAACAAGAAATAACCAAAAAAGAAATATTATAAAAGAATTAGTGAATTTGCTCGCGCTTCGCGCACCTTAAACTTTATTTTTTATCAATTTACTAAATGCAAAAGAAATAAAAAAATTAAATTTAAAAATAAATATATATAGTTGGACATTCACAAAAAATAATTCAAAATCAAATATATAAGTGTCACGACCCGAATTTCCCACCGTTAGTGATGGCACCTAACTCTTGAATGCTAGGCAAGCCAATGGATATGGTTTTAACACATTAACCTTTAATCAAAACAGAAATAAATAATAATTAAAGCTAAACATATATAAAGTGTGGAAATTTTATAACAGTTTAAAACTCTAAAACACGACTACCCCAATGATCTGGTGTCACAATCCACGAATGTCTAAGAGTTTCTACAAATACTGGATTAAAGGAAAATACATCTGTTTATCGGAATGAAAGAAAACAGGAACTAAAATAGAGGAAAGCGGACTCCATGGTCTGCGAACGCCGGCATATCTACCTTGGGTCTCCTGTGGACTGAAGGCAGCAACCCAAACTCTACTCACAAGGTCCGGCACCGAAATCTGCATAATAAGTGCAGAGTGCAGTATCAATACAACCAACTCATGTACTGGTAAGTGCCGAGCCTAACCTCGGCGAAGTAGTGACGAGGCTAGGACACGACAAACAACATAAACCTGTGTAGTTAAACAATATACTAACAAAATAACAAATAATAGAAGTTAAGCAGAAGTGTACGAGAAAGGGGCAACATGCTATGAGGGTTCCAACATACAGAATCACAACAGTAAAGGAATCTAAACATCTAGAACACTTGAACCAATAACAACAAATAAACACAGCAAACAGAAAGTGCATGACATCACCCTTCGTGCTTTTACTCTCAATTCTCACCATGCAATTAATAATCGGCACGTGCACAGCATCACCCTTCGTGCTTTATCACTCTTCCTCACCATATGAATAATAGAAATGTGCACGGTATCACCCTTCCTGCTTTATCAGTCCTCCTCACCATATGAATAATATAATTGTGCACGACATCACCCTTCGTGCTTTATCACTCTTCCTCACCTTAAGCAACAAAAGAAACAATAACAACCAGGCAAGGGCATCGCAATCAAACAACTTTGTTTCATCATTTACTTCACAATAGAAATCTCAACTTGAGCTAATACTCTCCCAATATCCAAATCAGGAACAATATAGTAAAACTTGTTAACATAAACAATAACTAGCTTAAGCAGGAATAATATGTATAAAGAAACACAACTGTCACAAGTATAGAACTCACTCGCATGTTATGACCCGACAACGATGTATAAATACTCGTCACCACACCTATACGTCGTACTAAACAACTAACAATTAGCAAATAGGGCAAACAATACATAATCCCTCAAGCTAAGTTAGCCACAACACTTACCTCAATTCTACGGTCACAATCAAACCTCAATTACCGCTTTTCCCTTAGTTTCCACTTCCAATCCACCCGAATCTATTCATAATTAACTTAATAACATCAATAAATGCTAGAGAAATAAATTCCAATGCTTAATTTTAGTATTCCCAATGTTTTTCCCAAAAAGTCAAAAATCGACCTCGGGCCCGCTTGGTCAAAATTTGAAGTTCGGACCAAAACCCGATTATCCATTCACCCCCGAGCCCGGATATACAATTGGTTTTAGAATCTGACTTCAATTTGAGGTCTAAATCCCCAAATTTCGAAATTCCTAAATTCTACCCAAAAATACCCAATTTCCCATGAAAATCCCTAGATTTTGTGATGAACTCTTGTAAAAAGATGGAATAGATTGAAATAAATGAGTTAGAAATTGTTTACCTTTGATTTGGGGGAAGAACTACTCCTTGGAAAATCGCCTCTTGAAGTTTAGGGTTTGAAACTTTTAGAAATAAGCTGAAAATCCCGTCCAAAACTCATTTTGAACAGTTGCAGGTATTGCATTTACGATCACAGGTTCGCAAATATGAACTTGCAAATGCGACCAATACTTCGCAAATGTGAAGCTTGGCCAGGCATGCTGCCTTCAGAAATGCGAACAAATGTTCGCAATTGTGACCACTATTCAAGTCGCATTTGCGACGATGAACTTCGCAAATGCGAAGGTCCCCTGCCCAGCCTCTTTATCGCAAATGTGAAGGGTCTTCGCAAATGCGATGCTCGCATTTGCGATCCAAACTTCGCAAATGCGAATTCTGCAGACCTGCAATATACCAGAAAATTTCCTTAAGTCCAAAACACTCCGTAGCATATCCAAAACTCACCCGAGCCCTCGGGACTCCAAATCAAACATGCACACAAGTCTAAAATATCATATGGACTTGTTCGTGCGATCAAATCGTCAAAATAACATCTTAAACAATGAATTTAACACCAGAACTAATAGAATTTTCAAGATAGTTCAAACTTCGTATTTTCTCAACCAAAGGTCTGAATCAAGTCAAACACTTCCGATTCTCACCAATTTTTATAGATATAGTTTAAATATTATAACGGGCCTGCACCGAGCTCCGGAACATTAATACGGGCCCGATATCGACAAGTCCAAACATTAATCAATTTCCATAAATTCCTTATATTTTCAGTTAACAGTTTTCAACAAAAGTTCATTTCTCGGGCTAGGGATCTCGGAATTCGATTCTGGGCGTAAACGCCCAGGTTCTATATTTTACTACGGACCTTGCGGGACCATCAAATCACGAGTCCAGGTCTAGTTTGATTTCCTCAAAATGTTGACCGAAGTCAACTTAATTCAATTTTAAAGGCAAAAATTTAGCATTTCCTCAAATTTTCATATAAAGGCTTTCCGGAAGCGTGCCCGGACTGCGCACTCAGATCAAGGAGAAATAAAATGAGGTCTTGAAGGCCTCCGAACCCCAAATTGGGTTCTAAAACACGAGATAACCTTTTGGGTCATCACATTCTCCACCTCTAAAACAACCGTTCGTCCTCGAACGGACGTAGAAAAGTACCTGAGTTGGTAAACAAATGGGGATATCTACTCCGCATATCAGAGTTGGACTCCCAGTTAGCTGCCTCAACACGCTGACCTCTCCACTGCACACGAACCGAAGGAAAATTCTTTGATCTAAACTAACGAACCCGCCGATCTAGAATAACAACTAGCTCCTCCTCATAGGTCAAGACAGTGTTGAAGTATAACACGTGGGATAGATCGTCGTGATACTTCCGAAGCATGGACACATGAAACACTAGATGCACAGCTGATAAACCCGGTGGCAACGCAAGTCTGTAAGCCACCTCTCCCACTCGATCAAGGATTTCAAAAGGCCCGATGAACCTAGGCTTAGTTTGCCCTTCTTCCCAAATCTCATCATGCCCTTCATAGGCGACACCCGAAGCAACACTCGCTCTCCGACCATGAATGCCACATCACAAACCTTATGGTCGGCGTAACTCTTTTGCCTGGACTGAGCTGTACGAAGCTTATCCTAAATAATCTTAACCTTATCCAAGGCATCATGTACTAAATTTGTACCCAATAATAGAGCCTCCCTCGGCTCAAACCACTCAACCGGCGATCGACACTATCTACCATGTAATGCCTCATAGGGGGCCATATGGATGCTCGACTGATAACTGTTGTCGTAGGCAAACTCTGCTAACGGAAAGAAATGATCCCAAGAACCTCCAAAGTCAATAACACATGCTCGGAGCATATCCTCCAAAATCTGAATAGTACGCTTGTCACACCTCCTTTTTCCGCCCCCGCGGGGGGTGAAGGGAGTTTTTCCAATTAAAGGACAATCGAAACGGGATTTGTTTATTTATTTCAGAGTCGCCACTTGGGAGATTTAGGGTGTCCCAAGTCACCAATTTTAATCCCGAATCGAGGAAAAGAATGACTCTATATTACAGTCTGCGTACCAGAAATCCGGATAAGGAATTCTGTTAACCCGGGAGAAGGTGTTAGGCATTCCCGAGTTCCGTGGTTCTAGCACGGTCGCTCAACTGTTATATTCGGCTTGATTATCTGATTTTATACAAGTATGAACTTATGTGCAAATTTTGACTTTTAACCGCTTTATTATTTTTACAAGAGTGTGAACATTGCTTAAAACACGTCTTTGGACTGCGTCACAATCAATGTACCCGTGATTAGAAATACATTTCGAATCCGTCGAGATTTGGATTTGGGTCACATAAATGTGCACCCGAGTTTAAGAAGGTAAGGTTTATTAAAGCGTATCCTAAAGAGACTAACGTGTTGTTATTTTAGGAGGGTTGTGAGATTTGCTAAGCAACCCGTCCTGGAAACTAAATGCTTCAATAATATACATTTAACGAGGGCCCCGCACCTGCGCGTTTTGTTTATTTTCATCGAGGCTCGTCTCGTCCTTATTTTAAAAGGATATCCTATAGCAACTACGTTTCTTGTGGTGTTTGTCTCTACTAATTGAAAACAGTAAATAACCTTAATCGATTACATGCTTGCGAGCTTACTTATAACAGGATTTAACATGCTTTTACAGAATAATAAAACGTGACTGCGATTATGGACAACTAGTTGAAAATTATGGGCCCAAACCTAGCTCATGCGAGATGGCCAGACTTGGGCCCCTGTTTTTTTCGATATGGGCCTAACTGATTTGTTTCGATTTGGGCTCGGCCTTCATGAGGTTGAGGTCTAGAACTGATTCTTTGTTCTGTGAAATGAGTTTATCAATTTATATGTGACAATCTGGCAAAAGGAGAAAGAACTTTAACTAAAGTGGATAGTTTTCCTATTTGGCCTACATTAGAGAATATACTACACCCTCAGACTAAGTCTAAAAATACAACTTATTACACTGGGAATGTTTTTCACCTAACAGCATACATACATGACTAGCATTCATTAACCTAAATTGATATACTGAGTATGTAGGCTACTTCTATTATCCAAACGAAATGTAACTGTTTCATGACATTTAATGCAACAGTTCATGTATACATAAAAGCAATCTGCAGGTCCTTTCTTTTGCATTCATGCTCAAACTTGCAGTTACATTGGTGGTATTAATTGTGTACCTGGTATAGAGGACAAAGAAGAAAGGAGTGATCAGCTGGGCAGTATGTAGTAAACACAGCAACAGCAGATACACAGCAACAGCACAGCAACAAACCAACAATCGAATGTTTTCCACAGCCCTCAGACAACCAACAATATTTCCCAGAAAAAGAGTACCAGCAAATAGTCGAGTACCAAACCAGTGAACCCAGAAAAGAATGATGAAACAACAGCAACAAACAGAGTATTCAATGCAGCAACACTATCAATTCAACAACCAGAAGTAGTTCAGTCAATGCAAACACAGAACTTGGCCAAGACAGCTTGACCAAAATGCACTCTTATACAACTTTCAGACAGTGTTTGGTTGCAATGTCTTACTGGAACTCTCTTATGTTTTCAATCTTTTCTTTTAATTCACAAACCTTTCTTAAGACTTAAAGATTCCAGCCTCAAGACTCAAAATTCTTCCCTTTTCTCAAGACTAAAAGTTCAGCCCCTTTTAAGTTCTCAAATGGCCTATTTATAGGCCAAATAAACCAGTGCAGCTGAGCTGCCTGCCCTGCCAATTGGCAGAATACCCATACCCTTTAAGCCCATGCCTAAGCATCTTTGGTGCCAGCCATTGGTTCCCCACGCCTGGTTTTGTTTAATCAAGAGTGATGGGCTCATTTTATTATTCATTTTAAGCCCCATACCCTTGTGTCTTGTTCCCCATTAGTATTAGTTTAATCTCAATTAGTACCCTACTTGTCAGCTTCATTTAAACTAATCTTTCTGTCCTTTTTAACACCCCAGAATACCCCTGCTTAACCTTGATTATTACTGCCCTGCCTATTGCAGCATCAGGGCACTTTGGGCTTTGAACATTCGATTTCAGAACGGCCCCAGCCTGGCCTTTTAATTGTTTACACTGTAGTTACAAACTAACATTCATGGGTAATGCCCAACATTCAAATCACAATACAGGCTCATTAGTCATGCGACATTATTAGCTCATTCGATTCATTAGTTATAGAAAACTAATCGACGACATTTATCGAGTCGACTATACTAATTATAGCAGGTAATAATCAGTCGCTCGTATAAACAATACGTTCAGGGACCTAAGGGGTATCAGACAACTTTTGTTAAATTACTGGGCCTATATGAATTAGTTCATTTGACGACTAATCTAACTGACGATCATGTTTATCACAGAGTGTATTCAGAACACAAACAGAAGACAATCGACCAAATAAAAGGCCTTTAACAGAGATGGAAGAAATCTGAATGAAAAATAACAACATAACAAACAAACACAACGGAACATGCTGACAACTTAATTATAACTAAAACAAAAGAAAGGAAAACTTACCAAAAAGGTTTGAAATAAAAAATGACCCAAATTCTGATTCAACTTCGAACCCTTGAGGCCGAACAAACTTTAATCAGGGTGTTCTCACATGAGAACACCTTGATTAAGGTCTATTAGACCTCAAACCCTTGTCAAGACCGGCCGGATTCCCCAGGTGCATGTGTTCTAAGGTCTGGATTTCCAGATCTGATTTTTAGGGAGTTGTGGGTAGATTCGGACCAAACCAAGCTTGGTTTGGTCACGAGGAAGGTCAGGGGAGTGTCTGATACAAAGATGGTGAGGTTTGGTGTAGATCGAGTTTTGTCTCGAATCTTCAAATCCAGATTCGAGACGATAGGAGATGATTCGAGGTTCGTGGTTAGTGGATTCGTGTTCAGGGGAGTGAGGGGGTCTTAGGGTGTTCGGGAGGTGGCCACCGGCGTTCATGCCGCCGGGTTTTGGTGGAAGGGAAACTAGGGCGGCTTGCTATGGTTTGGGGGTTTCAGGTTGGGGAAGGAGACGAGTGAGGGGTGGGGTTCGGATAGGGGGTGCGGGGTGTAAGGGAAGGTTTATATATGGATTGAGGGTTTAGATCCTGGCCGTTGGATCAATTGAGATCAAGGGCCAGGATCTACTCATTGAGGAGAGACGACGTCGTTCGGGAGCTGATAGTGGGTTAAGACCGGGTAGGGGATTGGATCGGGTCATGTTGACGGGTTTAGAGGAGGGCCTGGATCCTTTGGATCAATGGGGTTGGACGACTTAGATCATCTTGCCTGAAACGACGTCGTTGAGGCGAGTTGAACAGCAGGATCTGGACCGTTCGTTTGAATCAGATCAACGGCTTTGGTAGGGACGCCGATACGACGTCGTTTGAGTCCGTGTTTGGGCAGGCTCGTCTTGGATTGGATCAGTATTTTGGTTTTGGGCCTTGTTTCGGGGCCCAAATCAGATTTTCCTTTTCCCCTCTCCCTTTTTTTTAAAATTAAACAAAAATTCCTAAAACAATGTAAAAATTAAAATAAACCTACACACATATTGAGTGACACCCACAACGATAAACACACATAAAATAAAAAATAAAATAAAATAAAAATGGTTAGATCGCGGTTTAGAACGAACGATGCACACATACACATATTTTTTTGAATTTTCTTTTAACGACAGGCATTTTTGTATTTTTGTTTGATAATGACTAGATGCAAAATGGACAGTCCTACAAATGACTAATAACACATGTCACGAAAACTTGAACAATTGAAACCATTTGTCACTTATTTTTATTTTCTTTTGGAGTGATTGTCGGTGAAGCAAAAATCACGTGCTTACAGCTGCCCCTCTTTGCACGAAGACACGAAGGGTTTTCGCGCAAAGATAAAGCGAGCGATTTTTGCCCGTCTGAATACTCCGTGTGAAGCATTTTTTGAAAAAGATTTGACCGAACCTTTGCTTCAGAGGTTTCCTACATATCCTGGGCTGAACAGGAATCAGGTCAATGTAGTTCGGGAAATTTTGGTAGCTGGGACTACCGTGTGACTGTAGTGCTTGCTGTTGTTGTGCGCTGTTGTATGCTGCTGTAGGATGTTACTACTCAACCGATCTCCCTGTTACATTGCTCTAAAAGGAAAAACAAGAAGCTAAGCTAGACTGAGGATCATGAAATCTTGTCCATCTTCAACTTGTTCTTGCTGCCTTGCTTTCTTGTCGGCTAACGCTTTCCTCTGATGCCTTTATCTTGTGACTTTGGGAGATGACGCCGGTCCTTCGCTGACGTTTGAATGCCAGTTTTCATCACTTTGCTTGATTCGCTGGGAACATGGCTTTCTTCTTTAAATCTTCCACTGGTTTCTTCAGTGGTATGACTCTTCATCAGTATTGTCATACTGGGCATGCTACAATGTTTCCGAACTGCTTCTTCTGAGACGCGTTCTTTCTTCCTTTTGAATGGTGGGCGACCTAGAACTTAAAAGTATTCCCGCATTATACTGGTGGGCGACCTAGAACTTAAATGTATTCCCGCATTATACTGGTGGGCGACCTAGAACTTAAAAAGTATTCCCGCATTATACTGGTGGGCGACCTAGAACTTAAAAGTATTCCCGCATTATACTGGTGGGCGACCTAGAACTTAAAAAGTATTCCCGCATTATACTGGTGGGCGACCTAGAACTTAAAAGTATTCCCGCATTATACTGGTGGGCGACCTAGAACTTAAAAGTATTCCCGCATTATACTGGTGGGCGACCTAGAACTTAAATGTATTCCCGCATTATACTGGTGGGCGACCTAGAACTTAAATGTATTCCCGCATTATACTGGTGGGCGACCTAGAACTTAAATGTATTCCCGCATTATACTGGTGGGCGACCTAGAACTTAAATGTATTCCCGCATTATACTGGTGGGCGACCTAGAACTTAAAAGTATTCCCGCATTATACTGGTGGGCGACCTAGAACTTAAATGTATTCCCGCATTATACTGGTGGGCGACCTAGAACTTAAATGTATTCCCGCATTATACTGGTGGGCGACCTAGAACTTAAAAGTATTCCCGCATTATACTGGTGGGCGACCTAGAACTTAAATGTATTCCCGCATTATACTGGTGGGCGACCTAGAACTTAAATGTATTCCCGCATTATACTGGTGGGCGACCTAGAACTTAAATGTATTCCCGCATTATACTGGTGGGCGACCTAGAACTTAAATGTATTCCCGCATTATACTGGTGGGCGACCTAGAACTTAAATGTATTCCCGCATTATACTGGTGGGCGACCTAGAACTTAAATGTATTCCCGCATTATACTGGTGGGCGACCTAGAACTTAAATGTATTCCCGCATTATACTGGTGGGCGACCTAGAACTTAAATGTATTCCCGCATTATACTGGTGGGCGACCTAGAACTTAAATGTATTCCCGCATTATACTGGTGGGCGACCTAGAACTTAAATGTATTGAAATTGCTTCCCCATTTTTTCGAGAAAATTTTCGACAATCGGCAGAAAATTTTCTGCCCCGGTTTTTGGTGACTTCCATGGCGTTGCATCTTGCTGCCCTCATCAATCCTCTGTTCCCCTGCAACAGACAAAAGGATTTGGTCAGTTTTAATCGTGGTGGTAGAGGGTGCCTTTCTGGCGAGCAATTTTTCTCTCTTCCTCTTTTCTTGCTCTTTGTCCCCATAATTGGTTGGCGGGCAAAGTTGCCTGTTGGGGGTCTCTAGCCTGCTGGGGATTGGTTTTCAATTTATCCCCTTTTCTGCTTTCTCTTTAAACACATGATGTGGGAGTCTGCTTCTAACTCCCGAAACCACTCCCTTTTGGAGCTTACTTCTTCCAAAATTTCCGGGCACAATCCCTGCATTGCCTGGGACCGGCCTTTAAGACTGTTTGTATTATCCTGCATTGGATGAATTCCCCTTCAGTTTCTGGTAGTAAGCTTTGAAAAATCCTTTCAAGACACATTTTAGGGAAACAAATAAAAGATATGGAAAGGAGAAAATCTTTCTGAACCAATATTTTTTGTGGGAGGAGACAATCAAAAGAACTTATCTGGAGGACATGACTGGTCCCCGTGATCATGACGTGCACCATAGATTCCCGACCCAGTCTATTTGTATCAATCGATTTGCCGGATGGTCTGACTTGCTGGGGATGATAAATGACTGTCCATGCTGTTGCAAATGTGGTAGCTTTTGTTGATTCGTCTTGTCGCCTCATAGTGCCCTTCGAGGGGTTTTCACTAATGAGACTCTCTCTTTTCTCTCATCTCCCGGCGCCTTATGGTGCCTGTGAAGGTTTTCACCAATAAGACTCTCTCATTTCATTTCTTTCGAGGAATCGGGGCGTTGTAGATACGACCCTCTCTTCTGGAGATTCCTTTGACTATCAATTCATTCCCAGTCTCACGATCCTCTTCTTTGCTGGGGATTGGTGTATTATTCTCGGTCTTATTTGCCTGACTCGACATCTCTTGAACATTGATCGGGAGGTCTTTTGGACGTTGATGTTGGTTTTGGTGCGGAGTTAAAGAAAGTCTATGAAAAATGAAAATAATTTGATGGGTGGTGCGCTACAACTTTTGGAATCAAATCTTTGTTGGAACTTAAAACATAACCTCTGCCCCAGTTTTCTTGCTTGGGGAATTTATTTTTTACACTTATGTTGCGTTATGTGCGTTACGCACGCTGTGCCTATTATGCACACCATTATGCATCCTATATTTACTATGATGCATACTATGACCGAGCAGTGAGGCGCCTACGTATCCTCTTTAAGGAATCAGGTCAAACGTAGTTCCCACGGTTTTGTATTTCTTGTGATTTTATCTTCTTTTTTTTTCCTTCTTTTCATTTTTCTTTTCTTTTCTTTTCTCTTTTCTCTTTTTCATATCTTTCCCATTAGTGATTCCAAAAGAGGGGTATTGAAAGAATTGCTTAAGGCTCAAAGGGGGAAGCGAGGGTTAAAAGTGTTTGGATAGAAGAAAGAATTGCCTCCGTCATCTCATTATTCAACAAATGCCAAATACAAACAAATAAACCAAAAATTGCCATAATTAAAGAAATTACGCATAATATCTCTTGACTGCATCTGAATTGATAGCCATGTCGACACATCTACCTTCGACATCTGTCAAACACAAAGCACCGTTGGACAATATTCTGGTCACGATATAAGGCCCTTGCCAATTTGGGGCGAATTTGCCTTTTGCCTCGACCTGATGTGGGAGGATCTTCTTTAATACCTGCTGCCCTACTTCAAATTTCCTAGGGCGCACCTTCTTATTATACGCTCTTGCCATTCTCTTCTGGTACAGCTGACCATGGCACACTGCTGCCAATCTTTTCTCATCTATCAGGCTCAACTGTTCCAAGCGAGCTTTGATCCATTCATCATCATCAATTCCGGCTTCAGCGACAATTCGGAGGGACGGAATTTCGACCTCCGCTGGTATCACGGCCTCAGTTCCATACACCAACAAATAAGGAGTTGTGCCTATGGAAGTCCGGACGGTAGTGCGGTAACCCAACAAGGCAAAGGGTAATTTCTCGTGCCATTGTCTGGACCCTTCCACCATTTTTCGCAGTATCTTCTTGATATTCTTATTGGCTGCTTCGACTGCTCCATTTGCCTTAGGACGATATGGGGTGGAATTGCGGTGTGTAATCTTGAATTGTTGGCATACCTCTCTCATCAAGCTGCTATTAAGATTCGCACCGTTATCCGTGATGATCACTTTTGGGATCCCAAATCTGCAGATGATATGGGAGTGAACAAAGTCCACCACTGCCTTCTTGGTTACTGATTTGAAGGTTTTAGCCTCAACCCATTTGGTGAAGTAATCAATGGTCACTAGAATGAACCTATGACCGTTGGACGCTGCTGGCTCGATGGGCCCAATGACATCCATGCCCCATGCTACAAACGGCCAGGGTGCTGACATCGTATGTAACTCTGTTGGCGGAGAATGAATCAAGTCTCCATGTATCTGGCACTGATGGCATTTCCTCACGAAAGTGATACAGTCGTGTTCCATGGTGAGCCAATAACACCCTGTTCGAAGGATTTTTCTTGCCAATACATATCCACTCATGTGTGGCCCACAAACTCCAGCATGTACTTCTGCCATAACCGTTGTTGACTGCCTGGCATCTATGCATCTCAACAATCCCAGATCCGGGGTTCTTTTGTACAATATTCCCCCACTGAGGAAGAAACCATTCGACAAACGCCGGAGGGCTCTTTTTTGGTCTCCAGAGGCATGTTCTGGATATATCCCCATCCTGAGGTATTCCTTGATATCATGAAACCAGGGTTCGCCATCTGCTTCCTCTTCTATGGTATTGCAGTAGGCGTGCTGATCACGGACCTGGATGTGCAGAGGATCAACATACATTTTGTCAGGGTGGTGCAGCATTGATGCCAAGGTGGCCAAGGCATCCGCAACCTCATTGTGAACTCTCGGGATGTGTTTGAACTTCACCGATCGAAATTGCTTGCTCAGATCATGCAAGCATTGTCGGTATGGTATGAGCTTTAGATCTCGTGTTTCCCATTCACCCTGAATTTGATGTACCAAGAGGTCCGAGTCTCCCAAGACCAAGACGTCTTGGACATCCATGTCAGCAGCCAAGCGCAGACCCAGAATGCAAGCCTCATATTCGGCCATATTGTTGGTGCAATAGAAGCGTAGTTGAGCCGTAACAGGATAATGCCGTCCTGTTTCAGAAATGAGTACTGCTCCTATTCCAACCCCTTTTGCGTTTGCAGCTCCATCGAAGAAAAGCTTCCAACCCGGTTCCTCAGGTAATTCCAACTCATTCGTATGCATCACCTCTTCGTCAGGAAAATACGTTCTTAAGGGCTCGTATTTTTCATCAACGGGATTCTCTGCCAAATGGTCTGCCAGTGCCTGGGCTTTCATGGCTGTCCTCGTCACATAGACGATATCAAACTCGGTGAGCAGAATTTGCCATTTTGCCAACCTTCCCGTGGGCATAGGTTTCTGAAATATATATTTCAATGGGTCCAAACGGGATATGAGATACGTAGTATATGAAGACAGGTAGTGCTTCAATTTCTGAGCTACCCAAGTTAGGGCGCAGCATGTTTTCTCGAGTTGAGTGTACTTGACCTCATGCACTGTAAATTTCTTACTGAGATAGTAGATGGCCTGCTCCTTCCTTCCTGTGTCATCATGTTGCCCCAGTACACAACCAAATGAATTTTCCAAGACCGTCAGGTAAAGGATTAGGGGTTTCCCGGGCTTAGGCGGGACCAATACGGGTGGATTAGACAGATACCCTTTGATTTGGTCGAAGGCCTCCTGACACTCTGCTGTCCAACCTACCGCAGCATCCTTTCTCAGCAGCCGAAATATGGGCTCACAAGTTGCTGTGAGTTGAGCGATGAACCTGCTGATATAATTGAGTCTACCCAGCAAACTCATTACCTCTGTTTTGTTCCTTGGTGGTGGCAAATCTCGGATGGATTCAATTTTGGATGGGTCTAACTCAATCCCCCGTCGACTGACGATGAATCCTAGCAACTTTCCTGATGGAACCCCGAATGCGCATTTGGCCGGGTTAAGCTTGATATCATACCTCCGGAGTCTTTGGAAAAATCTCCTTAGGTCTGCTACATGGTCCTCCTGACGCCAAGATTTGATGATCACATCATCGACGTACACCTCAATTTCCTTGTGTATCATGTCATGAAACACCGCAGTCATTGCTCGCATGTACGTCGCCCCGGCGTTCTTTAACCCGAATGGCATTACCCGATAGCAGTAGGTTCCCCATGGCGTAATAAACGCTGTCTTCTCAGCATCCTCCTCGTCCATTAGGATCTGATGATAACCCGCATAGCAATCCACAAAGGATCCGATCTCGCGCCCAGCGCAGTTATCGATCAGGATATGAATGTTGGGTAGCGGGAAATTGTCCTTGGGACTTGCTTTGTTGAGGTTGCGGTAATCAACGCATACACTGATTTTTCCATCCTTCTTTGGGACCGGTACCACATTGGCCAACCACTCGGGATATCGAGTGACCCGAATGACCTTTGATTGCAACTGCTTGATCACTTCTTCTTTGATCTTTACACTCATTTCTGTTTTAAATTTTCTTAGTTTTTGCTTGACCGGAGGGTATGCCGGGTCAGTGGGTAATTTGTGAACCACTAAATTGGTGCTTAATCCAGGCATATCATCATATGACCATGCAAAAACATCTTTGAATTCCCTGAGAGTTTTGATCAATTCTGCTCTGACATTCGGCTCAATGTGGATGCTAATTTTGGTCTCTTGGACGTTATCAGCGTCTCCTAAATTCACAGCCTCGGTGTCATTTAGGTTAGGCTTGGGTTTCTCTTCAAATTGGCACAGTTCTCTGTTTATTTCTTCGAAGGCTTCACCTTCGTCACATTCAGATTCATCGTCACAAACGACCTTTTGCATCATTGAGTCGGTTTCAGATTGATTTATTAGACTAGGTCGAAGATCCGCTGTGCATGCCATGTCATTAGAACCAGTAAAAAGAGAACTGTTCAGAAAGAAAAAGAACAAGACAAAAATTAAAATGAGACAAAAGAAGAGAACTTTATTAAATTTGCGGGATAAAAGGGTTCACACTTTTACAAAAACGAAAGTAAAATTTGGATTACACCCTTGAATAATCCGATCAAACAAACAAACAAACAAAACATTAATCAAAGCCTACTACCAAGACTCCCCTCGGACAGGAAGAGGAGTAACCGTCCAATTGTTGGTCTTGGCCTCAGGCCCCACAAATTGTATCTCTGCTCTGCTGGAACCTTCTCCAGCTTCCACCATACTGACATCCGCGAATAGCCTCTCAAAACTCTGATTCAGGTCTTCATTTATACCGATCAAAGGTCCTCGAATCTTTGGGATCGCTGACCCCTTGGCACTTGCTTTAACAAAAGACCTTGAGAGGCGTGGCACTGGTTTAGGCAGAAACCAGACCCTCTTCTTCATTTTTCGCGCTTGCTTCCTGTCTGCTGCGGTTGGTTTGAACCCCAACCCGAAAGTTTCCAGATTCTTAGGAAGGGAGACAGGTTGGACTATCCCTTGCAGTTCAACTCCCAAGCCTCTTCCCGGCACAAATCCATTGCCCAGCATTTCTGAGACCATCATGACCGTTGCGGCAGCTACCCTAGGGTGTGGGATGATTTCTCCTTCAGAAATTTTGTTGGCCGACCCTGTATTGAAAATCTGGTAGACCCAAGGACCTTTGTCATTAGTGGTCTCTATGAAAGGCACAATGGTTCCACCCATGGTGCATGTTGTATCCTCGCCGTGCAACACGACCTCTTGTCTTTCCCACTCGAACTTCACTGTCTGATGTAGGGTGGAAGGCACCGCTTTAGCTGCATGAATCCAGGGTCGTCCTAACAGCAAGTTGTAAGATACCGTGGCGTCCAACACCTGGAATTCCATGGTAAATAGGACCGGACCAATGGTTAATTCAAGTACAACATCCCCCACAGTGGCGGTTCCGTTTCCGTCAAACCCCCGGACACAGATGCTATTCTCCCGGATTCTTCCACGGTCAATCTTTAACTGGTCCAGGGTGGATAATGGACAAATATTGGCGCTTGAGCCGTTATCCACCAATACTCGAGTTACCACCGAGTCTTCACATTTGACAGCTAGGTATAGAGCTTTGTTATGCTCCGTACCTTCCACCGGCAGGTCATCATCTGAGAATGTTACCCTGTTCACCTCGAAAATCTTGCTGGCAATGGTTTCCAGGTGGTTTACAGAAATCTCACTGGGTACATGGGCCTCGTTCAATATCTTTAACAGGGCCCGACGATGTTCCTCGGAATGGAGGAGTAATGACAATAGTGAGATCTGGGCAGGTGTTTTTCTCAGCTGCTCAACCACAGAATAGTCTTGTACTTTCATCTTCCTCAGGAATTCTTCAGCCTCTTCTTCTGACACTGGCTTCTTGGTTGCCACTGGGTTGGTTTTTCTTAACTCCACCGGAGCAAAACATCGACCTGATCGAGTCAGCCCTTGCGCTTCACAACTGACTTCTTCCACCTGTTTTCCTTGGTACGTCACCACTGCCTTTTCATATTTCCAGGGCACAGCCCTGCTGTCAATCATCGGCAGTTGGACCACCGGCTTTATGGTCACCCGTTCTCTACATACCCCTTTCAACATGACTGCCGGTGTGGGCAGGATCCCTGGTATTACCAACTTGCTTGGCTCGGGTTTGCTTGCTATGACGGACGGGCTCTTCCCCAATATCACTACCGGCTTGACGCCTTCTCCCTGCGACTGTACACTCGTTCCTCCACTGGTTAAGACTTCTTTCGGGGCGGCTTGGATCATCATCACTATTTGTGAGGGTTTTCTTAATTCTCCTCCCTCACACACCAACTCAATCATGTGAGTTTCGTGGTGCGCTGGCAGTGGGTTTTGGTTGATGTTAGGAGCCTCCGGTGTCTGGACCTCGATCTTATTGGTGTCAATAAGATCCTGTATGGCATGCCTTAACTTCCAGCACTTCTCGGTATCGTGCCCGAGCATCCCTGAACAGTATTCACAACTGATTGAACGATCCAAATTCTGAGGCGGGGGATTTGGTTCCCGAGTATGGACAGGACTAACCAAACCCAATTGCCGCAGCTTGTGGAACACAGCGGTGTAGGTTTCTCCCAGTTCGGTGAAGGTTCTTTGCTTCCGCAACCTGTCATTCCTAGCATCTGGATTTCCCCGGAAACCTGCCCCTGAAGGGTTTCTATATGCCCTTGGTGGAGGGTAGGTGTTTTGTGGTGGTGCATATATGTTCTGGGGAGCCGGTGCGCGCCATTGTGGGCGAACCGGAGGCTGAGTGTATACCTGGGCTTGGTGTACGGAACAATGTGGTTCTCGAGGTGGATAGAAATTTTGTGGTGGGTTGTATGGGTAGTTTGACCTGTGAGGCCTGGGTTGGTTGTAATGCGGCCTGCCAGCCCGGGACCAACTGCCTGCCTCGATCGTGGCAACCTCTTCTTTCTTTCTTCTCAATGCACCTCCCGTGCCACTTTGAATATCCTGGGTTGTGGACTTAAGTGCCGAATAGTTCAAAATCTTGTCCGACCTCAAACCTTCTTCTATCATGACCCCTATTTTGACCACCTCGTTGAAAGATTTTCCAACCGTTGTCACCAAGTGACCAAAGTAGGTTGGATCCAATGTCTGCAAAAAATAGTCCACCATCTCTCCCTCTCTCATGGGAGGATCGACTCTAGCTGCTTGTTCTCTCCAGCGGAACCCGAACTCGCGAAAACTTTCCCCGGGTTTCTTCCCAGTTCTCAATAACGTGAGACGGTCAGGGACTATCTCCAGATTGTGCTGGAAATGACCTGTAAAAGCCTGCGCCAGATCATCCCACGTGTACCACCTGCTGAAATCTTGCCTGGTATACCATTCCAGTGCAGATCCACTCAGACTTTGGCCGAAATAAGCTATCAAAAGCTCATCCTTGCCTCCTGCCCCTCTCATTTTGCTACAGAATCCCCGCAAATGTGCCATGGGATCACCGTGCCCTTCATATAAATCAAACTTGGGCATCTTGAACCCAGCCGGGAGTTGGACATCTGGGAAAGGGCACAGATCTTTGTATGCCACGCTGACTTGATTGCCCAGCCCGTGCAAGTTCCTGAAGGATTGCTCCAGGCTTTTGAACTTTCTCAACACTTCATCCTGTTCAGGGGCCTTAACCGGCTTCTCAACCTCTGCCGGTACTTCCAAATGGGGATTGTAAGCCTGTGGTTCGGGTGCATGGAATGTAGGCTCAGGGGGATAGTATTGGGTATCGTGAGCCTGAAACAATGGCTCACTAGTCGTTCGCTGCAAAGGGGCTGATGTAGGTCCCACAAAAATGGGAATATTGGGCGCTGGGAGAGGTTGATGGGGTGGTGGAGCTTGGGAATCATGAGGGCTTCTTTCTTGATGATAGAGGGGATTTGGGCGGCTTGTGGAAGGGCCAGAGTGAGGGTACTCCGGCATGTGTCCCAGTGTTTCAGGACTCTTTTGTGTTTTGGCTAGGGCTAGTTGCATTGCATTCATTTCTAGTCCCATCCTTTCAATCTTTTCCATCGCTTCTTTTAACAACTGGCTCATCGGCCTTTCTTCTTCATTGCTATTCTCCGAAGTAGTCATGCTTGATGCTATCGGTCCTTTGGATCTGGTTTGGTATGAATGTGTTGCCAGAATTCTTTAACAACTAACTGTCTGGTATCAGACAACAACAAACTTTGTTAGTGTTAGAGCTTAACAGATTTGATCATAACACATAGAGGATGCAATGCACCTAGGCAGTTAACCGTTTCTACATGCTTTGCTTCAAACAACATGCGTCATCTAGGTTTGCTCATTTGTCTCTTTAAAGTATTTTGCGAAACCCTGCGTTTTATTTTATTTACAATTTATTTTCTTTATTTATCAAAAGCGGTCGAATCTTATGGGGATTGCCTACGTATCACGTCCCCGCGTGAATCAGACCAGGCGTAGTTCTGCCATGAGGCTAACATTTATAAAAGAAAATGAACAAACATTACATTTGAAAACTTTGTAAAACAATGTCTTGAAATACACATCAAAGAAAATGAACAACATTACATTTGAAAACTTTGTAAAAACAATGTCTTGAAACACACGCATTCAAATTGAAATAAAACGATACAATTCTTAACATCTCATAACGTGCCCCACTTTCCACTTGTGTTGTAAATTATTAGATCATTTGCTCAAGGCGGGGCTTGACCCGGATGTCCTCCCAATGTTCGATACATCCTTTCCAACTCCACTGCTAGATGACGGGCAAAGGTGGGTGCATGCTCGGTAAACCTTTCATAATCCATGCCTTGGCAGTTTACATAACTTTGAGAGGTGTAGACCGCCAGGTCGTGGATCTGTGCCCTGAAATCTTGGAGACGTTGGCCTTGATCCTGCAATTGCTGCTGGCGAGTGGTGGCTACATCTCGGATACGGCCTTCACGATCTAGGGCTGACTCTAATAGAGCTCGAAGTCTGGCCTGCTCTAACCTCATCTGCGCTCTTTCTCTCTCAGTGTCCGCTTGTTGATGCTCTCTGTATCTTCTTGCCTCTTCTAGTTGTGCACGAAGTTGGTCTCCTGATCGTATCCAATGGTCTTTTTCCTTCTCGAATTGTGCCCTGTCTTTTTCGGATTGCCTATTTTGGCGTTCCTTATCAGATCTGGCTTCTTCGTTTAATTGTTGGACTCTTTCTTTTGCTTTGCTCAACGCCCTTTCTTTTGCAGCAAGAATGGAATCATAATCCTACATTCTTTCAAAAAGTTTGGCGATGGTTTTTTGATCCTTCCAATTCCTCATTGGCGTTTCAGAAGCCTTTTTCATTTTCAGGAATCGAGCATGAAGACTTTCATTCTCACAGGCTAGACTCTTCTTCTCGCCTTCAGCTTCTTGTGCTTGCAAATCCTTCTCCAGACTGAGGTTCCTTAGATTTTCCTTTAGGGCGTGGATAGTTGCTTTGTACCCCTTCTCTTTTTCTCCCCAAATCAACCGCTCTTGGATTTTATCATTGAAGTTTTGAATATGGGGTCTTTTAATCTGCCTTTTCAGCTCAGGTTCTGGTACATCGTCCACGCGAGACCGTTTCTCGAACCACCTTGCATATCCGGGATTTAACTCACCCTTTGTGGTGTCTGGGACTTGAGTATCGCTTTTTAAGTATCGACACCCATTCCACATCTGTTGAAGTAACGCCTCAGGGATAGTGGCCTCTGGGTGTAATTCGATTTCTTGTGTGCTCAAATCTTCATCATCGGGGACTACCTGATATCTTCCTAGTTGCCTTAAGACTCTCAATGGCGCGTACGGCTGGATGCTTCTCAATCCCAATAGTAGCAAATAACTTTTTGAGTTTGACATATGTATCACTTCCCTCATTGGTAGCCATCCCAAAGTCCATTCAATTTGATTTGCCGTTAGAGCCCTTAGCCGAGATACCCATGCTTCTGTCCCTTCTGGAACCTGATAATTTTTCACTCTTTCCTCATAACCCTCGATGTAATTATCGTTGTTTGGCCTGTACTGTATGATCTTGGGCTGTTGTTGGAGATGTTCAATCAGCCACATTTGCAACAAAATTTCGCATCCTTCGAAGACTTTCGCTCCTGCTTTACATAAAGTCAAAGCCCGATAAATGTCTGAGAGAATGATGGGGACAATGGTGTGGTTTTCCTTGGAGGTGAGGATTTGCACAACTTTTGCGGTGCGAATATCGATTGTTCGTTCTTTGTTCGGGAAGACCATGATTCCTAGAAAAGCCACCATGAAGGCGAAACGACGGTGAACCTGCCATGCGTCTTTGTCTTGTTTGTTAGTAAGGCCTTTCTCATGAATTTCGAACCCATCTGACTTTCCGAACCTTGAATACAAAAAGTTGAAAGAACAACATCCGTTGATGACATTGCTTTTCCTGATTTGACTGCTGATGTTCAGAAGACCGAAGAATCGATGTACCGAGGGAGCCTTCGTAAATATCAAGCTTTGATTCCTTAAACTTCCGTCAAAACCAACATATCCGGCTACCTCCTCTAATGTAGGAGTGAGCTCGAAGTCAGAAAAACGAAAGACATTGTGAACAGGGTCCCAAAAAGTCACTAATGCCGCAATCAGATCCCCGCGGGGTTTTACCTTCATAATGTCCGGGAGATTTCCGAGATGCTTGATGACCCACTTTTGACCATCTTCGCCTAATTCACACCACCACATTTGAAGCTGGAATAAAAACTCCTCTGTATTTGCGGAGAAAGGGTTTTGTGTGGTGCTCATTTTGTATCTGAAATTTTAATTTAATAAAGTTAAGACTTATTTCGAAAACATACTCCAATCATTTTCAGTCAAACTATTTCAAGACTCAAAACTATATATATATATATATTTTTATTTTTATTTTTGGGAATTTTTTCAAATTATTTTCAAGATTTGATACCTTTATTTCAAAATTTGAAAACTATATATTTTTTATGTATATATATATTCTATTTTTTTCATTTTCTTTTTATTTATGAAGACCTATTTTATTCCTCAGCTCTCATCATAATTTATTTAAACCGGTCAGCAAGCATGTTCGAAGCAAGTGAATGCGCATATAGCAAGTAGGATGCATCAGGATGGTCTTTTTATTTCGGGTTCACCTGTCCTAGACAGACCCAACCCCTGTGTTGAGTCCCCTAAGTCAAATGCACGTGATGCAAATAAACGTTCCTACTAGGGATCCGGTACATGGCTGAGTTATTCTAAGTGTAAGACCTGAGGTTGATTGTTCTAGACCTGGCTTACCCAAACGGACAGTTTGAGCCGAAGTGGGGGCAACGTACCGGGAGCACGAAAGTCTGCCTGGCCTAGTTACTTGTCCCAACTCCGTCTTATTTGGTATGACTTTAACAGAAAGGTGGGTCACACGCACGTGTACACCATAAATTCAGAAGACTCAGAGAGAAGGTTTCGTAGCAGTTTTATATACACAATTCAGATAATATTAAAACGGTAAAAGCACCATTTAGCACATTAAGCATATATCATCTAAAAATCAGATAATAAATAAAGCCAAATAATAACAATTATTCTAAGCTCGAATTCTTAACCCTGAACCAGTGGCTCTGGGTTGCAGATCCCCAGCAGAGTCGCCAGAGCTGTCACACCTCCTTTTTCCGCGCCCGCAGGGGCGCGAGGGAGTTTTTTCCAATTAAAGGACAATCGAAACGGGATTTGTTTATTTATTTCAGAGTCGCCACTTGGGAGATTTAGGGTGTCCCAAGTCACCAATTTTAATCCCGAATCGAGGAAAAGAATGACTCTATATTACAGTCTGCGTACCAGAAATCCGGATAAGGAATTCTGTTAACCCGGGAGAAGGTGTTAGGCATTCCCGAGTTCCGTGGTTCTAGCACGGTCGCTCAACTGTTATATTCGGCTTGATTATCTGATTTTATACAAGTATGAACTTATGTGCAAATTTTGACTTTTAACCGCTTTATTATTTACTGTTATTTTATCAAGAATTGCAACGTCGTGAAAACATATCTCGAACCACGTTACATCAATGCACCCATGGTTGTTGACATATTTCGACTCGGTTGAGATTTGGATTTGGGTCACATAAATGTGCACCCGAGTTTAAGAAGGTAAGGTTTATTAAAGCGTATCCTAAAGAGACTAACGTGTTGTTATTTTAGGAGGGTTGTGAGATTTGCTAAGCAACCCGTCCTGGAAACTAAATGCTTCAATAATATACATTTAACGAGGGCCCCGCACCTGCGCGTTTTGTTTATTTTCATCGAGGCTCGTCTCGTCCTTATTTTAAAAGGATATCCTATAGCAACTACGTTTCTTGTGGTGTTTGTCTCTACTAATTGAAAACAGTAAATAGCCTTAATCGATTACATGCTTGCGAGCTTACTTATAACAGGATTTAACATGCTTTTACAGAATAATAAAACGTGACTGCGATTATGGACAACTAGTCGAAAATTATGGGCCCAAACCTAGCTCATGTGAGATGGCCAGACTTGGGCCCCTGTTTTTTTCGATATGGGCCTAACTGATTTGTTTCGATTTGGGCTCGGCCTTCATGAGGTTGAGGCCTAGAACTGATTCTTTGTTCTGTGAAATGAGTTTATCAATTTATATGTGACAATCTGGCAAAAGGAGAAAGAACTTTAACTAAAGTGGATAGTTTTCCTATTTGGCCTACATTAGAGAATATACTACACCCTCAGACTAAGTCTAAAAATACAACTTATTACACTGGGAATGTTTTTCACCTAACAGCATACATACATGACTAGCATTCATTAACCTACATTGATATACTAAGTATGTAGGCTACTTCTATTATCCAAACGAAATGTAACTGTTTCATGACATTTAATGTAACAGTTCATGTATACATAAAAGCAATCTGCAGGTCCTTTCTTTTGCATTCATGCTCAAACTTGCAGTTACATTGGTGGTATTAATTGTGTACCTGGTATAGAGGACAAAGAAGAAAGGAGTGATCAGCTGGGCAGTATGCAGTAAACACAGCAACAGCAGATACACAGCAACAGCACAACAACAAACCAACAATCGAATGTTTTCCACAGCCCTCAGACAACCAACAATATTTCCCAGAAAAAGAGTACCAGCAAATAGTCGAGTACCAAACCAGTGAACCCAGAAAAGAATGATGAAACAACAGCAACAAACAGAGTATTCAATGCAGCAACACTATCAATTCAACAACCAGAAGTAGTTCAGTCAATGCAAACACAGAACTTGGCCAAGACAGCTTGACCAAAATGCACTCTTATACAACTTTCAGACAGTGTTTGGTTGCAATGTCTTACTGGAACTCTCTTATGTTTTCAATCTTTTCTTTTAATTCACAAACCTTTCTTAAGACTTAAAGATTCCAGCCTCAAGACTCAAAATTCTTCCCTTTTCTCAAGACTAAAAGTTCAGCCCCTTTTAAGTTCTCAAATGGCCTATTTATAGGCCAAATGAACCAGTGCAGCTGAGCTGCCTGCCCTGCCAATTGGCAGAATACCCATACCCTTTAAGCCCATGCCTAAGCATCTTTGGTGCCAGCCATTGGTTCCCCACGCCTGGTTTTGTTTAATCAAGAGTGATGGGCTCATTTTATTATTCATTTTAAGCCCCATACCCTTGTGTCTTGTTCCCCATTAGTATTAGTTTAATCTCAATTAGTACCCTACTTGTCAGCTTCATTTAAACTAATCTTTCTGTCCTTTTTAACACCCCAGAATACCCCTGCTTAACCTTGATTATTACTGCCCTGCCTATTGCAGCATCAGGGCACTTTGGGCTTTGAACATTCGATTTCAGAACGGCCCCAGCCTGGCCTTTTAATTGTTTACACTGTAGTTACAAACTAACATTCATGGGTAATGCCCAACATTCAAATCACAATACAGGCTCATTAGTCATGCGACATTATTAGCTCATTCGATTCATTAGTTATAGAAAACTAATCGACGACATTTATCGAGTCGACTATACTAATTATAGCAGGTAATAATCAGTCGCTCGTATAAACAATACGTTCAGGGACCTAAGGGGTATCAGACAACTTTTGTTAAATTACTGGGCCTATATGAATTAGTTCATTTGACGACTAATCTAACTGACGATCATGTTTATCACAGAGTGTATTCAGAACACAAACAGAAGACAATCGACCAAATAAAAGGCCTTTAACAGAGATGGAAGAAATCTGAATGAAAAATAACAACATAACAAACAAACACAACGGAACATGCTGACAACTTAATTAGAACTAAAACAAAAGAAAGGAAAACTTACCAAAAAGGTTTGAAATCAAAAATGACCCAAATTCTGATTCAACTTCGAACCCTTGAGGCCGAACAAACTTTAATCAGGGTGTTCTCACATGAGAACACCTTGATTAAGGTCTATTAGACCTCAAACCCTTGTCAAGACTGGCCGGGTTCCCCAGGTGCATGTGTCCTAAGGTCTGGATTTCCAGATCTGATTTTTAGGGAGTTGTGGGTAGATTCGGACCAAACCAAGCTTGGTTTGGTCACGAGGAAGGTTAGGGGAGTGTCTGATACAAAGATGGTGAGATTTGGTGTAGATCGAGTTTTGTCTCGAATCTTCAAATCCAGATTCGAGACGATAGGAGATGATTCGAGGTTCGTGGTTAGTGGATTCGTGTTCAGGGGAGTGAGGGGGTCTTAGGGTGTTCGGGAGGTGGCCACCGGCGTTCATGCCGCCGGGTTTTGGTGGAAGGGAAACTAGGGCGGCTTGCTAGGGTTTGGGGGTTTCAGGTTGGGGAAGGAGACGAGTGAGGGGTGGGGTTCGGATAGGGGGTGCGGGGTGTAAGGGAAGGTTTATATATGGATTGAGGGTTTAGATCCTGGCCGTTGGATCAATTGAGATCAAGGGCCAGGATCTACTCATTGAGGAGAGACGACGTCGTTCGGGAGCTGATAGTGGGTTAAGACCGGGTAGGGGATTGGATCGGGTCATGTTGACGGGTTTAGAGGAGGGCCTGGATCCGTTGGATCAATGGGGTTGGACGGCTTAGATCATCTTGCCTGAAACGACGTCGTTGAGGCGAGTTGAACAGCCTGATCTGGACCGTTCGTTTGAATCAGATCAACGGCTTTGGTAGGGACGCCGATACGGCGTCGTTTGAGTCCGTGTTTGGGCAGGCTCGTCTTGGACTGGATCAGTATTTTGGTTTTGGGCCTTGTTTCGGGGCCCAAATCAGATTTTCCTTTTCCCCTCTCCCTTTTTTTTAAAATTAAACAAAAATTCCTAAAACAATGTAAAAATTAAAATAAACCTACACACATATTGAGTGACACCCACAACGATAAACACACATAAAATAAAAAATAAAATAAAATAAAAATGGTTAGATCGCGGTTTAGAACGAACGATGCACACATACACATATTTTTTTGAATTTTCTTTTAACGACAGGCATTTTTGTATTTTTGTTTGATAATGACTAGATACAAAATGGACAGTCCTACAAACGACTAATAACACATGTCACGAAAACTTGAACAATTGAAACCATTTGTCACTTATTTTTATTTTCTTTTGAAGTGATTGTCGGTGAAGCAAAAATCACGTGCTTACAACGCTCGAACTGTCCGTTCGTCTAAGGATGAAATGTTGTGCTTAACTCGACCCGTGTACCCAACTCACGTTGTACTGCCCTCCAGAAATGCAAGGTAAATTGTGTACCTCAGCCAAAAATGATAGACATGGGCACACCATGAAGATGAATGATCTCCCGGATGTAGATCTCAGCCAACCGCTCCTAGGAATAGGAAACTGCCACAAGAATGAAATGCGCTGACTTAGTCAGCCTATCCACAATAACCCACACTACATCAATTCCTCTGAGTCTGTGGGAGTCCAACAACGAAGTCCATAGTGATACGCTCCCACTTCCACTCAGGAATTTCAATATTCTGAAGCAAGTCACCAGGTCTTTGATGCTCATACTTTACCTGCTGACAATTCAAACACCAAGCTACATACGCAACAATATCCTTCTTCATCCTCCTCCACTAATAATGATGTTGCAAGTCCTGATGCATCTTAGTGGCACCCGGATAGATAGATATCGGGAACTATGGGCCTCCTCTAGAATAACTCACGAAGTCCATCCATATTAGGCACACAAACTCGACCCTACATTCTCAAAACCCCGTCATCTCCAACTGTAACCTTCTTGGCACCTCTATGCCTCACTGTGTCCCTAAGGACAAGCAAATGAGGATCATTATACTGCTGATATCTGATACGCTCAAATAATGAAGAATGAGAGATTGTGCAATCTAGAACATGGTTGGGATCAGAAACATCCAACCTCATGAACTAATTGAATAAAGCCTGAATATCCAAAGAAAGCGGTCTCTCACCAACTGGAATATACGCAAGGCTGCCCATACTGACTGACTTCCTACTCAAAGCATCGGCCACTACATTGGCCTTCCCAAGATGATACAAGATGGTGATATCATAGTCTTTCAATAGCTCCAACCACCTCCTCTACCTCAAATTTAGATCTTTCTGCTTGAACAAGTATTGCAAACTCTTGTGATCCGTGAACACCTCACACAACACGCCATATAAATAATGCCTCCAAATCTTTAGCGCGTGAACAATGGCTGCTAGCTCCAAATCATGAACTGGATAATTATTCTCGTGAATCTTCAACTGTCGCAAAGCATATGCAATAACCTTGCCATTATGCATCAACATCACACCAAGTCCAATACGATATGCGTCACAATATACTGTATATGGCCCTGAACCTATGGGCAATACCAACATCCGCGCCATAGTCAAAGCTGACTTCAGCTTCTGAAAGCTCACCTCACACTCGTCCGACCACCTAAACAGGACACCCTTCTAGGTCAACCTAGTCATCGGGGCTGCTATTGATGAGAATCCCTCCACAAACCGACAATAATAACCCACCAAGCCTAGGAAACTCCGGATCTCTGCAGCTAATGTGGGTCTAGGCCAGTCCTTGACTGTTTCAATATTCTTAGGATCCACCTGAATACCCTCTGCTGATACAACATGACCCAAGAAAGCAACTGAACTCAACAAAAACTCACATTTCGAAAACTTAGCGTATAACTAGTTGTGTCTTAGAGTCTGAAGGAATACTCGAAGATGCTGCTCATGCTCCTCTCAGTTGCGGGAATAGATCAAGATATCATCAATGAAAACAATTACAAAGGAGTACAGATAGGGCTTGAACACCCGGTTCATCAAATTCATATATGTTGTTGGGGCATTGGTCAACCCAAATGACATCACTAAAAACTCATAATGCCTATATCGAATGCGAAAAGCTGTCTTAGGGACATCAGATTCCTTAATCCTCAACTGATGGTATCCAGATCTCAAATCAGTCTTCGAAAACACTTTGGCACCCTGAAGCTGATCAAATAATTCATCAATCCTTGGCAATGGATACTTGTTCTTGATGGTGACCTTGTTTAGCTACCGATAATATATACACATCCTCATCGACCCATCCTTCTTCTTAACAAACAACACCGGCGCACCCCAGGGCGAGACACTAGGCCTGATAAAGCCTTTGTCAAGTAAGTGTTGCAACTGTTCTTTCAAATCTTTCAACTCTGGCGGGGCCATACGATTTGGCGGAATAAAAATGGGCTAAGTGCCCGGAGCCAAATCAATGCAAAAGTCAATATCCCTGCCAGGTGGCATCCCCGGCAGATCTGCAGGAAATACCTCTGGAAACTCCCGAAAAACTAGTGCAGAATCCATAGAAGGAACCTCAACACTAGAGTCACGAACATAAGACAAACACCCCTTCTCGGCCATACGCCGAGCCTTCATATACGAGATAACCTTGTTGGTAGAATGACCAGGAGTCCCTTTCCACTCTAATCAAGGCAACCCCGGCAATGCTAAGGTCACAGTCTTGGCGTGACAATCCAATATGGCATGATAGGGTGACAGCCAATCCATCCCTAAAAGGGCATTAAAATCACTATATCGAGAAATGGGAGGTCTACACTAGTCTCAAGACCCTCAATAATAACCACACACGAACGATAGACACGATCTACAATACTAGAATCACCCATCGGTGAGTACACATATACGGGCGCACTCAAAGAATCACGAGGCACAACCAAATATGAAGCAAAATAAGAAGACACATAGGAGTATGTAGACCCTGGATCAAACAGACCTGAAGCATCTCTACTACAAACCAGAACAGTACTTGTGATAACTGCATCGAAGGACTCAGCCTCAGGCCTGGCTGGGAAAGTATAACATTTGGGCTGGGCCCTACCACTCTGTACTACATCCCTGGGTCAGCATGTTGCTGGATGGCCTCCACCTCTAGCGGTCTGACCTCCACCTCTAACACATCAACCTCCACTTATAGCTGCCTGACCCCTACCTCTAGCTGGATGAGCGGGCGGTGGAACGTCAGGTGCCAGAACAATGGCACGAGACCCCTGATGTTGAGAACTGCTCAAGGCTCGAGGGAAAAATCTAGCAATATGCCTCGTATCGCCACAAGTATAACAAGACGTCGGCTGCTGAGAATACTGACCTTGGAACTAACCCTAACGGCCTGATTAACCACCCTAAAGACTTTGGAGCGAAGGTGCACTGATAGGAGCTGGTGGTGCACTGTAGAGTAGCTGATCAGAATACTGCATATGAGGGTCACGACCACTTGGAGCACCATGAGAAGCCTGAAGTGCTGAATGAAATGGCTTGGGAAGATGGCCTCTAGTAAAAGAATCACTGCCTCTAGACGAGGCACCACGAACCTGCTAGAATAATGAAGACTTTTGTTAGACCCCTGACCATTCCCCTGAGCTAACACCATCTCAACTCGCCTGGCCACATTGGTTGCATCCTGAAAAGAAATCTCGCTCTCGGTCTCCTTAGCCATCTGCAATCTAATAGACTGAGCAAGTCCCTCAATAAACCTCCTCACCCTCTCTCTCTCTCTCTTTCTCTCTCTCTCTCTCTCGGTGGGAGTATAAGAAGAGCATGACAATCCAAATCAATAAACCTCGTCTCGTACTGAGTGACAGTCATAGAACCCTACTGAAGACGCTCGAACCGCCTGTAGTACTTCTCTCTCTGATTGACGGGAAGGAACTTCTCGAGAAATAGTTGAGTGAACTGGTCCCAAGTCAAAGCAGGTGACCCAGCTGGTCTGGCCAAACAATAATCTCTCCACCATTTCTTGGCGGAGCCTGATTGACGAAAAGCAGCAAAGCCGACCCCATCGGTCTCCACTATCCCCATGTTCTGTAGATCCTCGTGACAACTATCCAAATAATCCTAGCGATCCTCTGAAGATGTACCGCCATAGGTTGTAGTGAAAAGTTTGGTGAACTTATCCAATCTCCACAAAACATCAGAAGACATAGCTGATCCATCACTGGTTTGAGCTACAACACCCAGTGGAACTACCCCAACTGGATGGGTTGTTGGAGTCAGAAACTGGGGAGCCATCTGCTCCGGAGTGCGAGTAGTGGGAGTCTATGCTCCTCCCCCAGCTCGAGAGACGGTTGGTGCTACAAGAAGCATGCCAGCCTGAGTAACACTCTCCATAAGGCCCACTAGATGGACTAAAGCGTCCTGAAGTACCGGAGTAGAGATGAACCCCTACGGAGCCTGAACTGGCTCTGTTGGAACGGTCTGGGACGGAACCTCATCATCAAACTCTACCTGAGGCTCCGCCGCTGGTGTTGCTGCTCTAGGATGAGCCCTGCCCCTGCCTCAGCCTCTAGCACTGCCTCGTCCTCGTCCTCTGTCCCTCGTAGGAGCTACCACTAGGGGCTCAGGCTGCTGATCAGTTGATGAAGCGGTACGTGTTCTCCCCATCTGCAAAAAAACAAAGTAGAAGTTCAATTAGCATTGATAAATCCAATCGCTCGACAAAGAAGAATAGATGTGGAATTATTCCTAAACTCTGTAGCCTCTGGTGATAAGCACAGACGTCTTCGTACCGATCCCTCAGACTCTACCTAGCATGTTCGTGAATTGTGAGACCTAGGCAACCTAGTGCTCTGATACCAACTTGTCACGACCCGGATTTTCCACCGTCGGGATCGTGATAGCACCTAACTCTTGAATGCCAGGCAAGCCAAAGGATATGGTTTTAACATATCAACCTTTAATCAAAACAGAAATAAATAATAATTAAAACTAAACAGATATAAAGTGTAGAAATTTTATAACAGTTCAAAACTCTAAAACACGACTACCCAATGATTTGGTGTCACAATCCACGAACGTCTAAGAGTTTCTACAAATACTAGATTAAAGGAAAATACATCTGTTTTTCGGAATGAAAGAAAACTGGAACTAAAATAGAGGGAAGGGGACTCCAGGGTCTGGAATGCCGGCATACCTACCTTGGGTCTTCTGTAGACTGAAGGCAGCAACCCAAACTCTACTCAAAAGGTCCGACACCGAAATATACATAGAAAGTGCATAGTGCAGTATCAGTACAACCGACCCCATGTACTGGTAAGTGTCGAACCTAACCTCGGCGAAGTAGTGACGAGGCTAGGACACGATAAACAACATAAACCTGTGCAGTTAAACAATATACTAACAGTATAACAAATAATAGAAGTTAAGCAGAAGTGTACGGGAAAGGGGTAACATGCTATGAGGGATCCAACATACAAAATCACGGTACTAAAGGAATCTAAATAGCTAGAACACTTGAACCGATAACAACAAATAAACATAGCAAACAGAAAGTGCACAGTATCACCCTTCGTGCTTTTACACTCAATCCTCACCATGCAATCAATAGTCGAAACGTGCACGACATCACCCTTCGTGCTTTATCACTCTTCCTCATCATATGAATAATACAAATGTGCACGGCATCACCCTTCGTGCTTTATCACTCTTCCTCACCATAAGCAACAACAGAAACAATAACAATCCAGCAAGGGCATCACAATCAAACAACTTTATTTCATCATTTAATTTCACAATAAAAATTTCAACTTGAGCCAATACTCATCCAATATCCAAATCAGGAATAACATAGTAAAACTTGTTAACATGAACAATAACTAACTTAAGCAGGAATAATACGTATAAACAAACACAACTGTCACAAGTATAGAATTCACTGGCATGCTATGACCCGACAATGACGTATAGATACTCGTCACCACACCTATACGTCGTACTAAACAACTAACAAGTAGAAAATAGGGCAAACAATACCTAATCCCTCAAGCTAAGGTTAGCCACAACACTTACCTCGATTCCACGGCCACAATCAAACCTCAATTACCGCTTTTTGCTTAGTTTCCATTTCCAATCCACCAGAATCTATTCATAATTAACTTAATAACATCAATAAATGCTAGAGAAATAAATTTCAATGCTTAATTTTAGGTTTCCCAACATTTTTCCCAAAAAAATAAAAATCGACCCCAGGCCTGCTTGGTCAAAATTCAAAGTTCGGAACAAAACCCGATTACCAATTCACCCCCGAGCCCGGATATACAATTGGTTTGGGAATCTTACCTCAATTTGAAGTCTAAATTCCGAAATTTTGAAATTCCAAAATTCTACCCAAAAACACCCAATTTCCCCATGAAAATCCCTAGATTTTGTGATGAAATCTTGTAAAAAGATGGAATAGATTGAAAGAAATGAGTTAGAAATTGTTTACCTATGATTTGGGGGAAGAACTACTCCTTAGAAAATCGCCTATTGAAGTTTAGGGTTTGAAACTTTGAGAAAAGAGCTGAAAATCCTGTCCAAAACTCATTTTAAACAGTTGCAGGTATCACATTTGCGATCGCAGGTTCGCAAATGCGACCAATACTTCGCAAATGCGAAGCTTGACCTGGCATGCTGCCTTCGCAAATGCGAACAAATGTTCGCAATTGCGGCCACTGTTCAAGTAGCATTTGCGACGATGAACTTCACAAATGCGAAGCTCCCCTGCCGAGGCTCTTTATCGCAAATGCGAAGGGTCTTCACAAACGCGAAGTCTACAGACCTGCAATATACCAAAAAAATTTCTTAAGTCCAAAACACTCTGTAGCCTATCCAAGACTCACCAGAACCCTCGGGGTTCCAAACCAAATATGCACACAAGTCTAAAAAATTTATATGGACTCGTTCGTGCGATCAAATTGCCAAAATAACATCTTAATCAATGAATTTAACACCAAAACTCATGGAATTTTCAAGATAGTTCAAACTTCCTATTTTCTCAACCAAAGGTCCGAATCATGTCAAATCACTTCCGATTCTCACCAGTTTTTATAAATACGGTTTAAATATTATAACGGACCTGTACCGGGCTCCGAAATCAAAATACGGGCCCGATATCAACAAGTCCAAGTATTATTCAATTTCCATAAACTCCTTATATTTTCAGTTAACAATTTTCTTCAAAAATTCAGTTCTCGGGCTAGGGACCTCGGAATTCGATTCCGGGCACACGCCCAGGTCGTATATTTTACTACGGACCCTCCAGGACCGTGAAATCACGGGTCTGGGTCCGTTTACTCAAAATATTGACCGAAGTCAACTTAATTCAATTTTAAAGGCAAAAATTTAGCATTTTCTCAAATTTTCACATATAGACTTTTCGGAAGCGCATCCGGACTGTACACGCAAAAATGAAAGAAAATGAGTTCTTGAAGGCCTCGGAACCCCAAATTGAATTCTAAAATATGAGATGACATTTTGGATCATCACAATTAGGCAAAAAAGTATGTGAAAAGACATCACAAAAATAAATCCAAGTGAACGCATCACATACCTTTTTGTAGAATTTAAATAACAAAGTTCTTAAGGTAAAATCCTCTCTCGGGAAAGATAAGTCAACCATTAATTTAAAGAGAGAAAAAATGTGTACATGAGTCCCCTATCCTTTCGGTCTTATATAAAGGTCTTTCATTATAATATATTTTGAATGATAGGTATTAGTGATTATATTTAGATGTAAATATTATTCATAATCAAAGATGTTTGATCTTCTATACCATTTAATTATTAGACATATATAAAAAAATGGAATTTTGATTATTATTGATATATAATTTAATAATGGTATTTATTGTGACTATATTTAGCGACTTTTGAGAAAACATTTACTAAAAAATGATATAAAAAAAATTTAAAAAGGAGAAAATGGTTGGATTAAAATTGTAGAGGGATTTGAGAGTCAGACATGGGTCTAGCGCAATATGTCATTACAAAAAAAACTCAAAGTAAGATGAAAAGAGAAGATAAAAACTCTTTTCTTTTTGTAACTGCTCTATTGTTAGAATTTTACAACTGAATAAATATTGTACTCATTTTAAGTAGTGTGTTTATCGATAGGAGTTGGAGGCACATGACACAAAAATAGAACAAAAAAGGAGCTACAAATATTCTAACAATTCTAATTAATGATGAAGAAAAAGCTATTGATAAATTTTAATTATAATACGATTATGTATGCAATCTATTATAATTGCACATATAATTGTTGTGTTAATTGTGGTTTCAAAATGAATATTGTATTAACGCTACTATGTGTAATTTTTGCCTCTTGGGAAAAAAATGATGAACAATTAATTGGAGAAGTAAACATACACCATAAAATATTTTGTCTTATCAGTTGCACACCAACTATTTCAATCAATTGGGGAAGTAAAGATCTTCTTCTTTTCTATGTAAACATACGAGATCAACAACTATTTTTGGAATCCAAATTTGGGGAAAGATTTAAAAGCTGCTCTTCAGTATCAGAAACAAAAACACACACACACTATATGATCTGCTAATTGCAGCCTTCTCTTTAAAAGAAAAGAGATGTAGTATGGAGTAAAACTGAATATTATGCCTCATAAATACTTTAGAATCTCACAAACTTTCATTGCCCTTATATTTGCCCCCCCCCCCCCCCCCACAAAAAAAAAAGAAGGTGTCACGATCCAAAAATCACAAGTCGTAATGGCACCTAACTCAACCCGTTAGGTAAGCCAACTAACAAAAAATACAATCCAACTGAGGTTATAGAGAAAAGAGAATAGATAACTGAGCATTTACGAATTCATTAAGATCTGTTTGTACGAATCACGAGCGCTTCTAACATTTGGAATTTCAAAACTGATACAAATAAATACACGTTCTATTTGAAGGTTACATAAACATATTAGCAATAATTTAAACTACCAAGGACAAATGACAGCTATATCCAAACACACGAACATCTTCCGGATTAACACCCGACGTCACCAGCAGCTTCGCTCCAAAATCTGCACGGAACGTGCAGAAGTGTAGTATCAGTACGACCAACCCCATGTACTGGTAAGTATTTTGTCTAACCTCGTCGAGGTAGTGGCGAGGCTTTTAATTGAAAGATGCTTATTGTTATAACCTGTACATTAGACTGATAATATAGGCAATTATAACAGATAAAAGTACTGTATACAATTCTGCAAGACAGTTAACAATTACTATCAGTAATCACAGTAGAAGATTTACAATCCTTCCTGGTATGAGAAGTGTATCCAAGATATCAAGTCAAATAGCACGGTAACACCCTTTGTGCTTCTATCTCATCCTCACCATATATAAATAAATTTATGTGACAAACCAATTAGCACGGCAACACCCTTCGTGCTTTCAACTCATCCTTCTCAAACATACAAGAATAACGATATAAATGAATAGCACGGCATCACCCTTCGTGCTTAATTAACTCTCAATGATATAGCACAACATCACCCTTCGTGATTTACTCTCCCTCACATGATAATGTATAAATAATGGCATGGCATCACCCTTCGTGCTTTACATTCTTCCTTAACAAGCATATGAGTATCAATGACAAATAAGGCAGGAAGCACAAATAACATTAAGGAGAGTGTTTTAACAGATATTTCAAACAAATCTCAATCACATCTTTCCAAATCAACAATGATTCAACAACCCTTGAGAACAGTATTATTCAATTTCTTCCACAATTCTCGCAGTGATCCACAACACAAGCATAGAGTCTAGTATCTAATGAATATGGGTCGTAGTAATGTAATAATAATTTCGCATAGAGATGACCGAATTAGACACATCAATGTATTATTAGAATTATACCAAATTTGATCAAGTTATATTGGGCTAATTCTTTATTACTAACATTTTATACTACGTTCTTAACATCGGTAAATCAAGTGAAGCATGAAGTAAGGAAGTTACATAATCCTACAAGACACAATTATAGCACAATCTACCCCGAGCATGATTAACCCCGACATATACATATATGCTTGTCACCTCATATATGTATCACCCCCACATGTAGCAAACAATGACAAATAGGAGGAATATTTCCTCAACAAAGTTACGCAAAACACTTACCTCGAACAAGCCAATAACAATACCGAGCAAGCCAAGTGATGCTCCAAAAATGCCATCAAGCACGTAGTAACCTCCAAACGGCTCAAAACTAGCCAAAAGCAACTCAAATACATCAAATAAAGCCCAAGGAAATAATTCCAAATGATAAAGATCAAATCCCAAATTCGACCAAAACTCACACTCGATCCCACGCTTCGGAACCCGATAAAACTTACAAAATCTGATAACTCATTCAATTACGAGTCCAACCATACTAGTTTCACTCAATTCCGACTCCAAATCGATGTTCAAAACTCAAAAATTCATATTATGAAGCTTTAGGCCAAAACCCCCAATTTCTTCTTTAAAATTCATTAACCAAAAGCTAAAATCGAAGATAGATTCATTGAATATAAGCAAAACTGAGTAGAGAACACTTACCCCAATTTATATGGTGAAAATTACCTTAAAAATTTTCCAATTCCGAGCTCACCAACTCAAAATATGTTAAATGAACGAAATCCTCGTTTTAATAATGTTCTGCCTTGTTTCTTGTGCCAAATGATCTCGAAGCTCACTTTTGATGCTTCTAATGGATTCCTTGTGAAATTCTAGTCAAATTAGGCTATTGAATTACTCCATTTGATCTTATATTGAAGGAGATATGTTAGTTTCAATATTTGGGAATACTGTAGATTTTTAAATATGAAATCAGTGGCAATTTCGTAATTAATCTGAAAAATTTGGCAACTTAATTCTTAGTAAAATGACCATAAACTCGTCATACGATGTCCAAATTCAACGATTCTTTTTGCTATGGCTCCGTAATTACGATACGGATCTAATGATTCAATAAAAATAGAAATTGAAGCTCATTTGCCTAATGTAGTATCATTTATGCTTGAAGAAATAACGTCGAAACATAAAAAATAAATGAGCACAACACAACCCAAACCTATCCGAAACTCACCCGAGCCCTCGGGACCACGTCTAAACATACCAACAAGTCCCTTAATATATCATGGACTTACTCGAGGCTTCAAAATACACATAACAACATCGAAACGACGAATCACACCTCAATCCAAAAATCAATGAATTTAAAACTTCAAACTTCCACAATCGATGCTGAAACCCATCAAATCACGTCCGATTGATCTTAAATTTTTTACACAAATTACATTTGACATTACGGGCTTGCTCCAACTTCCGAAATTGAAATCCGACCCCGATATCAAAAGGTTCACTCCCGGTCAAACTTCTTAAAAATCCAACCTTCGCCATTTCAAGACTAATTCAACTACGGACCTCCAAATTACAATCTGGACGTGCTCCTAAGTCCAAAATCACCCAACGAGGCTAGTGGAACTGACGAAAGTCCATTCCGAGGTCAAATGCTAAAAATTCAAATTCGGTCAATTCTTCCAACTTAGAACTTAAATCTTGAAGTTCATTCTTCCAAATTGATTCCGGATAACTTGAAAACCAATACCGGTGATTTACGCAAGTCATAATACATCATTCGGAGATACTCGAGCCCTTAAAATACCGAGCGAAGTGTAAATGCTCAAAACGACAAGTCGGGTCGTTACAAAAGGGTACAAATCTCAATATACAAATTCTCACCCCTTCTGTACTTGAATCAAGCATAAGCAGTTAAAAGTTAACTTAAAACAATTCGATGACATACAGATAACACTATTCTCAAACATGTAGACAATACTCTTCCTTGTCAAGTAGAAAAAGAGATTGGGTTTTCATCTCACTTTCTTGCATTTTTTCATTCCTATCTCTATTTGCACGCATCAACTCTACTAATTTTACTCTACTAAAATTCATTCAACTTTTGGGATAATTTTTGCAAAATACACTTCTGTCTGATTTGATTCACTCACATTTGATACACTATTATACACAGTAAATAGAAAATTTACTCATTCACAGACGCGGCGCACTAAACCTTACCAGCCATATTCGCACACTAAACTAAAAATTCTGACAACAACAAAATTCACAAAAAGACACTCATTCACTCACAAGGGAATTCACACACATTTTACGCTCTACAAGGAAAAACCTAAATAATATCCCTGCCCTGTAAGCTGCATGTTGCCGCCGTGACTAACTCACCATGTGAAAGCTCTTCTCCACCTTCGCTATTGCCTATGACCACCTGTGAACCCTCCTAAATTCCACCTTTGTCTATCATCTAATGGTAAACTGGCACTCATAATTTCACAGAGAATAATATATAGAGTGATAATAGAGTTTCTGAATTAAAAGCAATATTCTGTAACTCCTACGTTACAATCTTTTGGTGTGGCCAATAATAAGGAAAGAAATTAATGAGAACATTTTAGGAAGATGTAAATAAGTTATATTTAATTTTCTGCATTTTTTCCCATGGGAAAACTAAGAGAAAAAGGCCAAAAAAAAAAATGAGAGAATAGATAAATAGGAATCCTAGCATTAGAGAGTGTCACATCACCTTGTTAATTCCTAGATTTATATATATACTAGTAAATTGGCCCGCACTTTGCGCGGTTAAACTTCATAATAAGTTATAAATTCTTTTCTCTATTCTTGAACATCAAAAGTAAACAGAAAGTAAACTTTTGCGACTACTAAAAATAACTTCAGCTTTTTTTTACAATGGATAATTTAAGATACAAATTTATAATTCAATTCAAAGGTAATTGATGAACTTTTCAAAAATGAAGCCAAAAATGCAAACCTAATGTGATCTTGTGAAAATAAAAAGTAGTCATATTAACGTTATATCACATTAAATTTCTTCTTTTACATCAGAAGTATTTTTTTCTAAAATAACAAAAAAAAATCTTGCAGTTTTCATCATTTTGAAATATTAAGCTTCACTAGTTAATTAATTTTAGGTGCAATTACTTTTTTCCGTTATTATATTTTCTTTTATATATATATGCACCATTTTATTATATAATATATATTTGGTATGACCATAAGTTATAATATAATTGTCTTTAAAAGATCTCTTAATCTAAGAATAAACGAAGAAAAAAGGCAAAAATGGAAAGCAAAAAATAATGAAAGTAATATTCTTTTCCTTCTTTCTCCTCATAACCTCTGCAAATTGCAACCTCTGTTAATTTTACTTCATCTTTACTAATATTCTTTTTCATTTCTTTCTCTCGATTCTCGCCTAAAAGCAGCAACATCCTCTTTTTACTCCAAATTATCTGCAAAATCCCCATAACTCTATCTATTTCTTATATTTTTTTACCATCCCAATACTTACATAACCCTCCTATAAATTCATCGCAAATAGTATTGGAAAGGAGTTATAAAAAAGAGGATGTTCGAATTCCCATAAACTCTCATGATAGCCTTTTTGGGTTTTCTTTAGTATAGAAAAAGAAAATATCCCTTCAATCATAATACACTCTTCTCCGCCACTCTATCAAACTCATCTCAAACTTTCTAGCCAAATCTTTTATCAGTCTCTCATTTTCTTCATGATATTCATCAATTAACGTTAACGCAGCAGACAGCTAAGGCGGGCTTTTGGAAACAGTGGAAAACCCTTGTACAAGACTCTTTTTCCTATCTTCGTCGCTAATTTTTGGAGGGAAAAGAAAAATAAATTAGATAGAAGTCTCATAAAGTCAGAAAAAGAAGCTAGTGTTGAAGTGGAAAGGGCATGTGCTTGAGTAATATTTATAGATTTGTTGCAAGCTGGAACGCTGCCATTATATTTATGTAACCGATGATCAGAGTAATGGGATTAAATAAAAAATGGAACGTGGGTATATGAAAAGAAAGAAATATTGAGTGATACTCACCAAGAGTGGAAAAAGGCCATAAAGAAGGGAAAGTGGGTGTAAAAGTGATAAATGACAAATAGTTAAGGATGACATAAATATGACAGAATTTTACCACCTATAGAATAGGTTAGTACCCTATTTATATTCTATAAATACCCTTTTAAAATATTACATTCTATAAATACCCTTTTTAGTTTATAGCAAAAAATTTAAATTTAGTTCCATCCTAAAATTAAGGCTTAATATATGCTACAAAATATTTTTCTATCTCATTTTTTTTTATTTTCTCTCACCTAATTAGCGTATATCTCCTCTCATCAGCTTTTCTCTCTTCTTCAATACACTTTTCCCTCTTCTCCCACAAATACACGTTCCATACACTTCAAAAACTCTCCTCCGCCATTATCGCCTATACTTCTCCGCCATTATCACCCCACACACCATTCTTCTTCGCAACTGTTCTCAAGCGTATTTTGACGGGCAAGTTGGTTCGCAAGTGTTTTTTAGAGATTCACAGTTGTATTTTGGAAATCTTCTCCCCGTAGGTAATTCAACTACTTCGAAATTGCTTTTTTATTAGTTTGTTTCTATAAGTATTTTTAGCGAATTTACACAATTTTCTGATATATCTTCCATTTGTATTGTTAATCACCAGGATTCTTTGAGTTTTCTCTCTAATATCGGATGCAACGCCACTCAACAGACTACCCAGAGGTATACCCACCAAAATTCTCAATTTTGATGGGCCCTCTTTCTCGTTGCAACTGACTCAAACGGAGAAAGATTTTGCAGGTTTATCAGCATCCAAAGTTGATGAAAGAAGAAGTAAATTACACAATGACAAGTTGAAAGAAGTCCAAGTTGATGAAGCTTCAAAAGAAACCAAAAATCAAGTTGGCTCAAAGAGGAAAAAACCTATGAAAGATTCAAGAAACCAAAAGGTAATTGGTATTTGTTACATGTATTCTGTTGTATTCATATGTATCTTCTTGTATTTTTGTACCTTTTTGTATAGTGTATTCTGTTTCTTCTATAGTATGTTTATGTATTCATGTGTATTTGGTTGTTTCCAACAGTTCATTTTAAATGTAATTTTACCTGTATTCATATGTATTCATGTGTATTTAGCGTTTGCTAATGTATATTTGCAATAATTCAATTGTCCAGTTTGACCTCAAATGTATTCATATGCATTCATATGTATTCAGGTGTATTCATCTTAAATATTTTGTATTGTATCTGTATGTTACAAAGTATGTTAGCATATATTTAGCTTTGTCACTGTATCTAGTCTTCTGTAAGTGTTTGTAGTTGTCTAACATGCATTTAGCCTTGTCATTGTATCATGTCTTACATGTATTCCAAAAAAACTTAATATGTATTTTTGCAATGTATTCATCTGTATTAACATGTATCTTTCAATGTTCATTGCAGGGAATTGATTTGTTTGTGAAACACCAGCCAAAATTAGCACCCCATATTAGTAGTTACACTAACACTGATATAGTATCCCAGCTAAAAGATAAGCTTACTCCCGATCAGTTCCAACAATTCGGCAATACATGTCACACCTCCTTTTTCCGCCCCCGAGAGGGTACAAGGGAGTTTTTTCCAATTAAAGGACAATCGAAACGGGATTTGTTTATTTATTTCAGAGTCGCCACTTGGGAGATTTAGGGTGTCCCAAGTCACCAATTTTAATCCCGAATCGAGGAAAAGAATGACTCCATATTACAGTCTGCGTACCAGAAATCTGGATAAGGAATTCTGTTAACCCGGGAGAAGGTGTTAGGCATTCCCGAGTTCCGTGGTTCTAGCACGGTCGCTCAACTGTTATATTCGGCTTGATTATCTGATTTTATACAAATATGAACTTATGTGCAAATTTTATCTTTTAACCGCTTTATTATTATTGTTTTTAAAAGAAATATGAACATCGCTTAAAACACGTCTTTGGACTGCGTTACATGAAATGCACCCACAATCCGGAACACGTTTTATTTGATGTTTTGGGATTTGGATTCGGGTCACATGAAATGCACACCCAGGCTTAAGAAAGTAAAATATTAAACACGCGCCTAAAGAGACTATCGCGTTATTATTTTGGGGAAGACCGTGAAATTCGCTAAACGGTCCTTCCGAATTCTAATTAAACCATACATTTTGTGAGGGCCCCGCAATCTATACGTTTTATTTGGCGAGGCTCGTCTCATTTTTATTTTTAAAGGATAAACCTACAATGACTATATTTTCTATTAAGTTCGTCTCTAAAATAAAAGAAAATCTCTTAATTATTTACATGCTGAAAAACGTAACTTATTAGTTATTAGTTTACGGCTAATGCGAATGGAAAATTGCGATCGAGTTTGTACAAAGAAAAACTGCTTTCATTTTATATTCTGTTATTCAATAATACTAGAACATGAGATTGACCATAATATCAAAACAGATTAATTATTCTCCGTAATTTAAACTAACATTATTAGATGAAGAAAGTATACATATGCAACCTCATTATTCATTAATCATTCAACTACATCTTTATACGAAGAAAGAAAAATTATATTCAACCACAAATCTAAACAGGAGGAATTCAACAGGAACAAAGCCTGATTAATATTTCATTTTTTGCTTCAAGCCGAGATTGTACAAATGTGTACCTGGAAACAGCAGTACAAGAACAAAAGAAGGAGAAGTCAGCAGCAGTAATAACACAGCAACAGCAGATTCAGCAACATCGCAAACCAGTACAGTAGGAATAGCAGAAAACCCAGGAGACTATAAACGACTCCAAGTATAGTGAAGAAGTAAAAGGCAGGAAGGTTCTGACTATTTCAGATCTTAAGCATACAAAATATTCTAAACCACAAACAGCAAAATAAAAGTAACTATGCTAATGTTCGGACTGCAATTCTTCTTATGCTCTTATTCATGCTCCAAATTCATCATTACATCAGTGAAATTAGAATGTGTACCTGGATGTTGGACAATAAGAATGAGAAGAAGAAAATATCAACAACAGGCAACAATACAGCAACAACACAGCAGCAATAAACAGCAACAGCAGTTCGAACAATGACAAACCCACAGGTGATCGAGCAATCAACCAACAATCCCCAAACCGAGTGATAAACCAGGAGAAAAAAACCAAAATATCCAAGTGCAATAGTGACAGCAGTTCAATAATCACAACAAACTCGATGAATAACCAACAACAACTTCAATAACAATAAGACCAAACTCCATCAACAGCATACGGAAGCTCAGATTTCAGTAGTAATCTCACAGGGAAATCAGAATACCCTCACGAGATAGTAACAGACCAACCCTTTAGAACTAACAGTTTTTATTCTTCTCTGAACACTTAATGATTTTCCAGCTTATGCCTTCAGTATTCACTCTCCTCTCTCCCCCTTTTTTTCAGACTCTCCCCTCTCTAGCTTGTGTCCTCCTCTATTTATCCTAGCATCAGCCCATTCAAAATAGCATGTTAGACCATTCAATCCCCCTCCCATGTTCTCCTGCTGTTTTTCCACTCAAAAGATAAAATATAAACCTTCCCATGAGATTCCCCTGACAAAACCATTTTCATTATTAAAATGCCTTATCATTTTATTAAACTAAACCAAACATGGGCAGCAGGAATGTATCCTGAAAGCACATGCTGTCCAATTGACCCTAATTCATTAAAGAACTACAAATTGCCATGCTTTTTCTGATTTCCAGCCATTAAAGGCACTCAATATGTCATTACTTCCACTATTGGTCAATTAATTCCATTAATTAAATCCATGTTTTAGTACCTTATTGTCAGCTCATCTTGCCTTTAAGAATTTCAGACTTTTATAACCCCAAACCAAACCTTTAAAACCCCTGACCATTACTGTTTTATCCCAACTTCAACAAAAAATGAAATTCTAAACTTATGGGAGTTCAAATTCAACAACTATCCTAACTGAATTCCAACTATTGTATTATAGCTAACAAACCATTCACAGATAGTTTTCAAACAACCAGCTAATCGACAATGGTTCGATCAAATCATATGAAGTTATCAGGAATCAGGACATTTGAACATTCAGCCCTATGAAACTAATCGACAACGCTTATATAATCGACTATACAAACTATAATATGCAACAGAATCAAATAAACACCAAAACAAACTTAACACTAACTCAGGGTTTACAGTATTTGACAGAAAAATCGGAACCAAATCAAACTAAACATACATGCTGACAAATTGAAACAACATTTCAAACAAAAAAACAGAAAAGAAGGAGGGGAACTCACTCTGAAAGGTCCAGACACAGATGACCCTAGATCTGGCTGTGTTTGCCCATTTGAGGTCGAACAAACTTTAATCGGGGTGTTCTCAATCGAGAACACCTTGATTAAAGTCTATTAGACCCCAACCCTCTATTAAACTGGCCAGATTCCAAGGTTCTTGTGTCCTAGGGTTCGAACCAATCCGATTTTGGGCTTTAAGGATTTGTAGGTAGATTCGGACCAAACCAAGCTTGGTTTGCTCACGAGGAGGGTCAAGGGGATACCTGGTATGAATTTGGGGTAGGTCAGTGTAGATCGAGGTTTTGCTCGAACCTTTAAATTAAGATTCGAGATGATGGAGGGTGATTCGAGGTGAGGGGGTAGCAGATCCGTGTTCAGGGTGGTGAGGTGCATTAGGGGTGTTATTTTGGTGGCCACCGGCGTCGGGGCCGCCGGGTTCAGGGTGAGAGTGTATGGGGGCGGCTAGGGTTTGGAATGGGTGGGGCTTGTGTTTGAGGACGATGGTGTACAGTGCTGAAGGGTGGGGTTTGGTTTAGGGGCGTGGGGTGCGATGGGAAACTTATATACGGAATGGGGCGACTGATTTGGGCCGTTCGATCAGATAATCTCAACGGCTTGGATCCACTGGTGAGGGACAGGACGAGGTCGTTTGGTATAGAAACGAGGTCGTTTGGTTTTAATGAAGGGCTGGGTTGACCCGAGTAAACAGGTCAGGTTACGGGCGTGAGTGTGGACCGTTGGATGAGTATGGTTGAATGGCTTAGATTAAACGCCCTATGCGGCGTCGTTTTGGGGCGTGCCTAGACGGCCTGGTTTTGGACTGGGTCGTGGGGCAATTGATTTGGGCCTATTCATATTTTGGCCCTATCCGAATTCTTTTCATTTTTTCACAACTCTTTTTTTTTCTTTTTCTTTAATTACCAAAATTAAACAAAACTCCTAAATAAATAAAATTACACGCATATTATTTAACACCTATTAGCACACAAATTTAAATAAAATCACTCAATGTCACGAAACAAAATGCATGTATTTTTGGTTTTCTTTTAACCAAATTATGGCTAATCGATTTCTAAAATGTATTGTTAATTCCTAGATGCATGCAACGTATTTCTGTATTTTCAACTATTGCAAGGTGAGCGTTCATGGACAAAACAATTATCAAAATGTCAAGTACAAAAAATTGTACCCCAAGGGAAATCATTTTATTTTGAATTTTTGGGAGTAATTCTCATAAAAAGCAAAAATCACGTGCTTACAATACATGCTTTGGCTCATTCCTACAAATGAAGTGATTTGATGTTCAACATCATCTCTTCAGATGCTTCATGGCTCGACAGTTAAACGACACTCCAAACAATGTATTTGCAGTATACGTCAATGGTACTGAATTACATTTCACATTAAGGGAGTTTGCGCTTGTGACTGGCCTCAAATGTGTAGGTAAAGATGAAGATTTTGAGTTTAGTGAAACTCCTCCTAACCGGCTTATTGCGACTTATTTTGGAAGTGCTAATATTGTAAAGAAGAAACACTTGAGACAATGCTTCAATGACAAGGCATGGGGCCCCGACAATGATGAGGATGCTTTGAAGATATCTTTGTTGTATTTCATCCACACCTTTATATTTTCATCTGAGAAGAATAGTGCAACTATACCGAGGCTAGATTTTGACTTAGTAGAGAGTGGGCGCTATTTTGAATATCATTGGGGTATTAAAGCATTTGAGCTGTTGATAAACTCGATTAGCAAGAAGATGGATGCTTTGAAGAAGTATTACAGGATAGCTGGGATGCCCCTAGCTATGCAGGTGTGGTTTTATGAGTGCTGTTCTTCTGTTGATTCCAAAATTGCAGTCCGAGTCTGCGACGTGGTCCCCAGAATACTCAATTGGAGAACCACAGGAAATCAACCAACATTTTCTTATCTGACGAACGACATGTTCAAAGACACCGGAAACACGGTAATATACAAATGTTATCAATATTCTGAAGATAATTGAACACAAATACATCTATAATTTGCATACATTTGCATTCAGTTAGAGGGAAGCCTACTGTAATAGACATTGGATTCATAAGCTTATATACATGAATACTTGCATACATATTAATACATTCTAAATACAACAGAGTTAAATACACCTGAATATAGCATTATATAGAAGACATTAATATGTTTTTTGTAAGTCATATCTTATTTTTGTTCACAGATTGTGTTCAAGGACATCACTCCTCTAGATATAGAGCTTGCTATTATTCAGATTCCTCAAGTGTGCGACGATATTGAGAAAATACCTACTCCTGCGCATTCAGACAAATCGGAACAGGATATGGATGACTTTTCTCCTACACCCAATCTTCAATCTAAGAAGAAACATGTTAAAAGTGTTGGTCCATCTTCATCACCACCACATAAGAAGGTCAAGGAACAACCCAAGATTCCTACAAAAGAACCAGAATATCAGCCCAAAGTCCCTCCTGTTTGTGTTTATGACATTGGACATAAACTTGTGCATGACCATCAGCTCCCAGAAGGCCAAAATGAGGAAGTATCTTCTTTGAGGAAAGACCTAAAATCATTCAAAGAATACGTGAGTATTTACCCACCGATTAATCAATAAAGTTTGATAGCTATGTGTTTTAGTATTTTTCTAACTATTTTGTACTGTTAAGGTTGTTGGAGAGTTCAAGTCTCTAAGGACATTGATCAATGATAACTTCAAGATGCTTTCAGACCATCTTCAACAAAATCAGCAAACTGAACCCATAGTGAGACATGATGGTGGCATTGACACAGATGTCGGAGATAATCATGAGGTATAAAAGCAGTTATCATATTGAACATATGTATTTAGCTGTATTCATATATGTTTTAATCTAGCCATTTTACTTATGTATTTAACTGTTATTCAACTCTATATATATGTATTCTGACTTTTAAATCTTAACATATTGAGCATATGTTTTTAGATGTATTCATAACTGTGTTACACTTAATCTGTAATATCACTTTAAACTGCCGTATTTATTTTTATTTCAACTGTATTTACATGTATTCTGCTTGGTTAATCTGCATTTTCTGTAATGTATACTAGCTACTTATATGTATTTAATCTTTTTCTAACATTAAGTTACCATGCTAACAATGATACATACAACTACCAGAAAACTACTTCAGAGGTACCGCCCATCTTACCATCTACCACAAACCAAAAGGATGTATCTAAAGAATTCTATGTTTCTCAATTTGAACTGGACGACAAGTTTCTACCCAGTCAAATTCCAGAAACTAGAATAGTTGTTCACGCCAGTGCAAAAAAAGATGAAGCCACACCAGTGCAACCTCAACGAAATAGGCGACCAAGTAGATGGAACTCTTCGCCTTATCAGTCTAACTTCGACTCAGGAGGTAAGTGATTTTACAAACGTAATATTCAGCATTCATCGTGATTGAATCATTTATAGTAGTCCATAAACACAAATTCAATTTACAGCATGTTCCTCTGTAAAGTTGACACCCATCTTTGAGAAAAGACACCCATTTGAGGAAGATCCAATAACGGGGCCACATCCTATGTTACTCATTCAAGAATATGACAAGTGGGTTCGTGAAGGTCTTCTAGCAAGACATGATCAGAAGTGAGTTTTCCCCCGTTCATTGTATTATGTTTTCATTTTTTAAGGTATGTACATAATGAGTTTTATATCATACTTGTAGAGGTAATCTCGACGACCATTACAAGAAAAACAAGTCTATACTTCACATTCCATTGGATTTTGGAGTTGATCAAGTTGATTCCAAAAACTGGTTTTACCTTCTATCCATTGACGTGAAGTTATGGGATGACAATGTGAGTCTTTCCCAAAACTGATAATCTTATCTTTAAATAATAACATGTTGTTTTATTAACTTGTATTTAGTTGTATTATTCAGCTGTATTCAGCTGTATTTTTCTCTGATTTCCTATGTATTCAGCTATAGTCAATTGAATTGAACTGTATTATTAACCTATAGTCAACTTTATTGAAACTGTTGTATTCAACTGTATTGAACAATTGAATTACCTGTATTCATCCAATGGCAGTTAAATTCAACTGTTTCAACCAGCTGTCCAGATCTGTATTCAACTGTATTACAGTGTATTCCACCAAAGTCAGTTGAATTGAACTGTATTATTAACCTATATTCAACTCTATTCTACATGTTGTATTCACCTATATTAAGGAATTGAATTAGTTGTATTCATTCAATGTCAGTTGAACTCAACTGTAGTCCATAATCTGCATATAGTTGTATTCACCTGTATTACAGTGTATTCCTCTATTTTCTGTATTCATTTGTAACTTTTTTTTAGCATCTGTATTGAGGTATTCATATATATTATTTCTTATTTCAAGCAAATAAACTCACACTATCTACCAACCTCTTTTATTTATAGCATATGGATGTCATATTCTACTATTTGCGAAAGATGGGCAAGTACAATCAGCATAGGTACTTCACGTTTACTATTGTTGATTGTATATTCAAGACAAGAATAGCTGAAATATATGATAGGTATGAAGATACAGATAGTGATGCTAATGTAGCCAAACAAGAAGACGTTGTATGTGAGTATATTAGGGGCTACAGATTGCATGCTAATGTACCCTGGCATACAGTGGATAATGTCTTGATACCAGTGAACTTGAAGGAAAAACTTCATTGGGTGTTGGTTGTTGTGACTTTCAAAGATAGATGTATCAAAGTGTACGACTCGTACACGTCTTCCGGTCATGATGCATACGTAGTCTCTGAGATTGTAAAGCTAGCTAAGCTACTACCTCTGCTGTCAATTAGTGGCTTTTACAGAGATAGTCAAGGCATTGACTGATATGTTTATCCCGCATACACAAACAAGGATCATAACGAACCTTTTGAAGTTATCTTCGTTCCAAATCTGCCTCAACAGAAAGCGGGCAGCCTGTAAGTATCCAATCATCATTCTTATATGTTTTATACAAATCTAATTGTATTAATTATTTTATATTCTGTTTCAATCAATTACTTTTTAGGGATTGTGGAGTGCATGTTGCAGCCTTCGTGGAGTTTCTGAGCACTATTGGAGAGATTACACAAAAAACACCATTTGATGCCACTCTTCTCCGTCAAAGATATGGTGCTCTGTTATGGGACTATGCTATGTGCAAGATAGATGCTGATGCAATAAGCGAGAGTGAAGCACCTTCAAAGATTGAAAGGCAAATCTCTTAGTCGGAGGCAAAGATGCAAATAGTTTTAGAATAACTTTAGTTTTTTTTCTTTGAGTTTAGCTTGAACAATGATACTGATTGTAGTGGTTTTGGTCGTAGATGCTATTTACTTACATGCTAAAATTTGGTTAAGTTTGCTTGAACAGGTTTTAGTTAACGCACATGTTAGTTACAATTTCTGAAACTTTATGTATGCTAAATTATTTTTGTTAATGCCAATTTTTGAATTGTATTCAGCTGCATAAGATCAGCTTTATCTTTCAGTATTAAGCAGTTGTATTTAGTTGTATTATTCTGTTTAGCTGATTATATTAATCTATATTATTGAGTTCAATTCAGTTGTATTAAAGTGTATTTATCAGTTGTCTACAGTTGGTATTCAAGTATATTCAGCTGCATCCATTCAGATATAACTTTGAATTGACTTGAAACAATACAAGTTATATTTATTAACTTGTATTTAGTTGTATTATTCAGCTGTATTCAGCTGTATTTTTCTCTGATTTCATATGTATTCAGCTATAGTCAATTTAATTGAATTGTATTATTAACCTATAGTCAACATTATTGAACATGTTGTATTCAAATGTATTGAACAATTGAATTACCTATATTTATCCAATGTCAGTTAAATTCAACTGTTTCAACCAGCTGTCTAGATCTGTATTCAACTGTATTACAATGTATTCCTCCAAAGTCAATTGAATTAAACTGTATTATTAACCTATATTCAACTATATTCAACATGTTGTATTCACCTGTATTAAGGAATTGATATAGTTGTATTCAACTATACTAAGATACTCTCACAACCACTTCATATATATTTATATATATAAAAATACTTCAACTAAATAAATTCAGAAAATATTAACGAAAGTTATTCCACAATATATTACTTCAAAAAAAGAATTTATTATAGCTGATAATGTCATAATAAGTGTTGATAAATTGTCGAATCACACATGTCAGAATACAACTATTTATTACGTGGGGCATTCCTACAAGTTCGCTTGTTATGTCCTCCCTGCCCACATATGCTACATGAATGTTGATTTTTCGGCAACAACAATTCACTTAAATTTTTGTCGCGCTTCTTCTTTGGCCTTCCAGGAGGTCTTTTCCATTTGGGTGGTAGTACAACCTCCTCTGCAACATGCTCTGGTATATTCCAGTCATTTTTGTCCGGTAGCGGGTACACTGGCACATCGTATGCCATTACAATTGTACTTGGCTTGTAATAGCTAGAGCAATATTCTTCAAGCGTTAAAAACTTGCTCTTCAATACAGCCCAGGCATGTGGGCATGACAATTCATCAATTTGGAACCTCCCACAAACACATTTTCTCTCGAGCAGGCAGACTGTGTAATTCCTCCCACCATCGTTAACAGTATGTAAGTATTCAGTTGAGGGTACCACCTACATTTAAAAACAGAAATATAAGTTTTGAACACATTTACATGAATTAACAGATATATACTACTGAGTTAAATGGTTACTATCAACTTTGAAAATTGCAACTTCATCCAATTTCAGTTAAATTCAGCTGATTTCAGCAATTGTATGCAATTGTATTCAACTGTATTACTGTGTATTGATCTACAGTCTGCATTTGTATGGATTTGTATTCAACCATTTTTGAGCAACTGTATTCAGGTAATTCCAATCAATTTAAACTGTATCAATCACCTGAATTGCATTGTAATCATTATCACGTGCACACAGTCTTAATAATCACATGTATTTACCTGTATTCATCTATATTATTTACTAGTTCAAGCAAATATTCATAAAAATTAACGGGTAGTTCTACCTAAAAAAAATTGTATTCAGTTGTATACAGCAATGCCATAAAAAATTAACTTACAGTCATACGGGTACACATGGTCTCATTCAACTCCAGCATTTCCTGGTATTTTTTCCCAAGCGTCTTGTATGTCTGAGTAGCTTCTTTACGGTTACTACAATTCCAACGACCAAACATCTTCCTAACTTCTTCGAGGAAGTCATATATTGGCAATTCCCTTGCTGAAACTAGTGCTGCATTGATTGACTCAGCGATATTTGACGTCATTGTCCATCCCCTGTTAACAGGTGCATACAACCTATCCCACTTTTCGTAACCAGCTAACTCTAAGTATTCTTTCACCCTAATATCTACCTTCTCAACCTTCTCCATCAGACTATCAAATTCAGTTTGTGTGTATGCTTTTGTCATCGAGAAGTATATCTCACTCAACTTGGCATGGCTCTTTTTGAATTTCTTGTATACATTATTCCATAGATGCCATATGCAAGCACAATGCGGTACATCTGGATACACTCTCGATACAGATTTAATGATGCTCTCATTTCTATCCGAAACAATGCACATGTTTTCCCTTACACCGTATGCTATCTTGAATTGCTCAAAGAACCACGTCCAAGCAGCATCGTTCTCTGAATCAATAACACCGTATGCTAGTGGCAATATATGACCTGTTTAATACAATTGAATATAATTGTTTTTAAATATATGTTTTCCAATGCTTTAAATATTAACAAATTGTATTATTATTGAGGTACTCACCTGCACCATCCAACGTGCTTGCAGAAACGAATGTCCCGGTGTAGTAGGATTTTAGATGACTTATGTCCACTACAACAATTGGTCTACAATGATCAAACCCCCTTATAAATGCATACAATGATATATACACGTACATGAATTCATTCTTTGACGATTTTTCCATTCTTATGTGAGAACCTGGATATGTCTTATCCCTTGTATATAAGTATCCTGGTAATTTTTTGTATGAATCAGTCGGTTCACCTCTAAGAAAATTCATTGCCTTTTCTTTAGCCCTCCACGCCAACATGTAGCTAACATCAACACCTAGATCTGATTTCACATCATCAATAATGTCCCTCAGAATGTATTTCCTCTTATGGTTTGTAAGGTTTGTCCTTATAATACCACTTATAAGGCTGCTACTAGCCTGCCGCTACTCGTACACTTTATCCTTCAGCGGACATGTATGGTTGTCATTGAATTCTCTCACCTTGAATAATTCCAATTTGTTAATGCTTGAAGCCTTAAACCTCCAATCACAATCTTCTGAAATACATATTAATGCATAGCTGGAAAAAAAAGTTCATACATCAGACAACTTAACGAATCTGACATATATACTTCATATTCATAAAGTACCAAATTGATATCTGTGTATATGTAATTTTGTATACTAACGAATTCCAATATTGTTAGATGTGATTAAATACAATAAATACAACTAAATACATTCGTATGAATAATCAAACACTTAATAACATTATAGACATAATATGAAAATAATCATAGCCACTGTTGTATTTTTTCAATAGTAAAATACACCTGAATACATATTATTAAGAATACTAAACAAATATAAATTTTCAAAGGTGTTCATCATCTGGAGGAAACACACAAATACAACTAAATACAACAAAGTTAAACAAACATCAAACATGACAGCATTAGACCGATCAACACGGAATTGAAACCTTTGAGCTATAGCATAATTCTCCATCACCTCTTTCAATGTAGCCTTATCCTTATAAACTTGTCCAGCCATAACCTCCTTTTGATTAGTTTTTGAAATTATCAAATCCTTGTGGAGTTCGAACACTCCAATCGCTTCTCCTGAATTGGCAAGTTCTATAGCTAGTGTATCATCTGTATCGGAATCGTACATTTGAACTGCTTCGTCTATCTGCACAATGTCGCCTTGATTTAAACCATCTTCGGAGATAAGCTCTTTTTCCATAGTTGTAATGCACAGAGGATACATCCCAAATTCTCTGTTCTCTTTTTTCAATTCTACATACACTCTGTAACCCATATCATTGTGTATTTCCATTGGCGTGTGATTGCCTTCAACATTGTATTGTATTTTAATGGTATTTATGCTCAAATCTATACCCAGTTGATTAGAAATTGAACCAACTAGATCATTAAAGGAAGCATACTCCTTAATCAGTATTCCCTCAATGGAAAAGTCGATATAATTGCCCTCATCGTTCCACTTTCCAGAATGACGCAACAAAATTGTCAAGCTTGCCATATATATAGAAGAGTTATACCTTCTTTTGTATATAATTTGTATCAATCTATAAGGAGGAGAAGAAAATCGCACAATATAGAAGCATGTTGCTCTGTTTCTTCGCTTCTTTCACGTTTCTGTATTTCTGAGTTTGAGAAGAATACAGATTGATGGGATAACTTTTAAGTTTGTTGAGTAAAATTAGGGAAATCAGAATTGATTTGATTTCCTTCCATTTTTAACATCTTCGTCGACCCAGATATTGCGCAGATACGTTACGTATTTAGCGCTACATACGTTTGAATACAAGTAAATACATATCAGGATTAGCTGGATTTCCTTTTTGTACGCCGCTAATTTTTGTTGTATTATTAAATACACTACCTTAAATACCTTAAATACATTATAGAATTGCATTAAAGATATCTATAGGACGTAATATAGCAAAGGGTTTCTATTAATGACTAATTAGGACTAAAAGATGGTGCTTTGTGAAAAATTCTCTAAATATGAGAAGGAATTACAGTCCATGTCACTTGGCCTAATAGCCCAACCGAAAATGGCCCACATTTGAAGCTCTTACCCTATTTAGCCCATGTTGTACATAACTTGAAAGAAGTTTTTCAGCCTTTAGCCCACTATTAAAGACATACTTTTAGGGTTTTTATTATTTTCTTCTTTCTTCATTCCCTTCTCTCTCTCAACGCCTCTCACTTCTTTCTTTCTAACCCACATAGATCCCTCATCTTCTCTTAACCTAGCCCCCGCTATTCCTCCTCCTCTACCCCCACGTAGTTCTGCCATTAATGGCTCGAAGAAGGTCGGGCTCCTACTCCATTGTCCATGGTGGCAAGCAGAAGAATGAAGGAGATTTTTGAAAGAAACATGAAAATACATACAGATCGGAAAATAAATAGCTCTCAAACTTGATTTGCACTAACAAACAACCACTAATTTTGGAAGATTTTAAAGTTTGAAGTTCTGGTAATTTTGGAAGAGTTTGAAGTTTGAAGTTTGAAGTTCTGGAAAATCATAACTATGTAGCAGGTTGTATCGATACTATATAATAGTGTATAATTGTGTGTATGGATATACAGACACCTCTTATACACTATTATACATGTTTATACAGTATTGTATAAATGTGTATATTTGTGTATAATGTTGTATAAATATATATTTTCTAGTTTATAAGGATGTATATACATTGTTAGCGTGTAAGAGACCTCTACAGAAGTTTGACACTTCCTTCTCTTCTTCTTTTTCGTGTATATGCTATATGAAACAAATTTGTACGCGTTAGAGGAATTCTACACTTCATTCATCAATTTTTTTATTTTTATTTTATCTTGTTGGATTGCTTCAGCAATTGCACATAAAAGTGTTTGAATTTCTTACCTTCAGATAATATGTATTGTTCCGGATAGGATTTTTGAGTTGCGTTGTGGCTTATTTGCATTTTTTATCAAATGCTTAATAATCAAAGGAAATCAAGAGAATGAAAACAACTGGTTGTATAAAGAGGGAGCAATAACAGTAGTTGATTGTGTGAAATAAGCTGTTTTTCGGGAATTAGCCGATTATTTTTGGGCTATAAATTTGCAAAGTGATATCTAGGCTATTATGTTGCAAGTCAGGTGTGTGAGTTGTATTTATGTGAAATTATCCCTAAATATGATGTCTTTAATTTTCTGCAGATTTTTTAGATATCAAATAAAGAAAAAAAGAAAAAAATGAGAAAAAAGATAGAGTTTCTTGCCCAAAAAATTTAAAAACTCCAAAAAGTTGTTTTTCAAAATTCACTTTAAATCACTCACAAAAATTCAAAAATAACTCCAAGTTGTATTCATGTCCAAACACAACTTTAATTTTTAAATACCATTTTCACTTTTTTTTTACTTCTTCCAAAATTTCACAATTTTTATGTCCAAACGCCCACTTAATATCTTTAGGTTAATAGCTCTTTTTCTTTTTATTTTTTTACTTTTTTTTAACTATTAATAGTACTTAAATTTGAAATACATTTTTTTAGCAATCTATTTTGGCAGAGCCTAGGGCTAGTTATATATATATATATATATATATATATATATATATATATATATATATATATATATATAATGAAATTAAGAAAAATAATGTGTCATAAAATCCTAGGAAATGAAAAAATAAACTTTGCAATACTACATATGACCTATTATCACAATTGAGTAGAATACTCAACAATGATAGCACATGAGATCTAATGTAGCATTTAAAAATAAAAACTAGCCCATGAAGCCCATTAATGTTCATGTCCGCTTAAGAAATTTGCTACTTGCAAGAATAGCCTCTATCATGATTGGCCACTGCCCAGATCTTGCAATAATATCCTTCTTCATTGCTAGCCACTGACCAGTTCCAATGCTTGCACAAGTAGCCAACTTTCTTTTATAACAAAATAGTCACTGAATATCGCAATGTGTTATCTTTGCGTTCATTTTTGTGTGAATTCCTTGGTCTATTTCTTGCAAACTTTTGGTGTATACCTTCTTGGAAAGTACCAGACATTTGCCTCCTCCATTTTGAATTCAATTGTTTCCAAAACCAAGCTATCCAGCAATGTCTAGCATTGTGTAACGCGAGAGAGGGACTGTTCGACGCCAGGTTCCTCGCGAAAGGGATTGTGCGTCGCCAGGTGCAAGGCGAGTTTTAGCTAGCTTTCGCCAGGTCTTTAGTGAGATGGACCTAGTGAAATCCATTTCATCGCATGGGTGTTGTCTCGCTACTGGGCGCGCCAGGCCAGGTCTACAGCAGTGATGAACCCTGTGCATCGCCATGTATCTAGCGAGGTGAAGCTGGCAAATTCCTTGGCGCCACCTGGTGATTGAGCTTGCTGGGAAGGTCGTTAGGTCTGCTAGTGTCGCTCGCCTTTGTTGTTTCTCGAATATATCACTTTTCCAAACTTGTTGCATGCTATGAATGCTCATTTGCCTCATTTGTTTCATGATTGTGCATGCCATCTTTCCTCCTTCAAAGGAATGAGCACATAGTGATAATATCACCCATAGAAGTCATAATAAATGGCAAGGCATGAGTACAATACATTAGTCTGTTGGCCCGCGGGTGTAATGATTCGGCCTATCATTTTGTGTATTGTAGTCTTGTTCCCCTATTTATTGCCTCTTCTATGTTCATTTATGGTTATGTGACTTGCCGGGGTGGTTGGTTTGGTTTCGGGGCATTGTTTGAGCGAATAGGGATACTTAGTCCCAAGGTTGGAAGCTTAAGTTGAAAGAGTTGACCGGAGTATGACTTTTATGTAGACGACTCTGGAATGGTATTTTGATGATTTCAATTGTTTCACATGGTGATTTTTACTTAGCATATGTCCGGATGTTGATTTGGAGGTCTTGATTTGGTACTTTTTGGTGAAAGTTGGAAAGTGGAAGGTTTGGAAGGTTGAGAGGTTTGACCGGGAGCTGACTTTATTAATATCGGGTTCGGATTTTGATTCCGGGAGTTGGAATAGGTCTGTTTTGTCATTTGCAACTTGCATGCAAAATTTGAGGGCATTCAAAGTTGATTTGATATGGTTCGACATGAGTTTTAGAAGTTGGAACTTCATTAGTTTCATTAGGCTTGAATTAATGTGCAATTCGTGATTTTGGTGTTGTTTCATGTGATTTGAGGCTTCACTTAAATTCGTATTGTGTTTTAGGACTTGTAGGTATATTTGGGGGGTGCTGGGGCCTCGAGTTTGTTCTGAATGGGCTATGGACCATATTCACATGTTTGGACTACTGATATGATATCTGGTGTGCTCTTCATCGCGATCGTGACACAGTAGTTGCGTTCGCGGAGGATTCTTGGTTGGTAGGCGAAGTTATCTTCGCATTTGCGAGTTTGGGAATGCGTTCGCGATGCTTTTTAGGGAAGTGGTCTTCGCCGAATGCGTGATGGAGGATGCATTTGCGTAGAAGGGAGGGCGACTGGGGCATCTGTCCTGAAGCCTTCGCGTTCACAGGTGAGTTTACGCGTTCGCGTAGGCATGAGATCCTTTTGTCATCGCATTTGCGACTATGGTGTCGTGTTCGCGGAAGAGGATTGGGGTACTGGAAGACTTTATTCTTCGGGATCGTGAAAGGTAATGCATGGGCATATTGTTTTAAAACTCTATTTCGAGTTTGAGTTATATATCACATTTTGAGTTAGATAGCTCGGTTTTGGGCATTTTGGAGGGAATTTTCACTATTTGGATTGCGGTAAGTATTTTTGAATCAGATTTTTTTTATTATTTCATGATTCCATCTTTTTTTAGTATTTAATTGGTGAATTAAAGTGAAAAAATGGGGGATTTTAGTAAAAAATTTCCAAAGTAAAAATTGAGTATTTGAAGATCGATTTGAGGTTAGAATTGGATGAAATTCGTATGGTTGATCTCGTAATTGAATGAGTGTTCGAAATTTGTAAGTTTGACCGGGTTTCGGAGTATGGGCCCCAGGGTTGACTTTTTGATTTTGATAAAGATCAAAACTTTAATTTTTAAAGTTATTTGATGATATTAAGTTGTTTGTGACTAGATTCAAGTCTTTCGGAGGCCAATTCGATTGGGAAGGGCATTTTGGAGTATTGATTTGCGTGTTTTGAGGTAAGTGATATATCTAAACTTTTATTTGAGGGTGTTTAACCTGGGAACTATGTTAAATGAAAGGTATTAGGGTTACATACATGCTAGATAACGTGCGTGTGCACGTGCACCGGTGTGTTTATCATTTGAGATGACTTTTAGATTATCATAGGATTGGTTGGATAGCATGCCCCTTTATATCTGTGTTTCTAAACCTATATGTTTATTTGAGTTCTAATTCATGTTAGAAATCATGTCTAGGCTTTGTGCTATTCGTTTGAGACTCAATATGGCTATTCTTGCTATCTCTGAACTATTAGTCTTATTTGTACACATGTTCTCAGTCATGATACTATATCCGTGTATGATATCTCTATCTCAGTACTTGTTATTTGATTCCTCACATATTGTTGATACCTTCTATCTGTAATATTGTTAAACTAAGTATTGAGAGATGTGTTTATCTGATATGTTGAGATGTTGAGATGTTATTACTTATTGTATTGTTATATTATCTGATATGTTGAGATGTTAATATTGTAATATTATTTGAGATGTTGTTACTTATTGAGTACATGGGTTCGATTATACTCATACTACACTATGTACTTCGTATGCAGATCCAGGTACTTCCGGACGAGGTGTTCTCTAGAGTTTGTTGTTACCAGCTTTTGGGAGACTACGAGGTAGCTGCTATACCGTCCGCTGACCTTGAATTTCTCTTTCATTATTTCTATTATTACTTTTCTACTATTCAGACAGTTGTATCAGAGGATTTATCTTGTATTCTGACATTCAGTAGTACACATGTACTCGTTGACATCAGGTCTTTGGGATTATTCTAGTTGTTTTCCTGAGATATTTCATGATATTTTCGTTGTTGAGTTATTAAACCATGTTCATTCAAATTCATAATTATTAAGTGAGGCAAGTAGTATTATGCATCATCGCGACTCCGTTTGGAGTGGGCCGTGACAACGAGCTGGCATCAAAGCCAGGTTACTTAGGTCTCACGCATCATAAACAAGTTTAGTAGAGTCTTGCGAATCGGTACAGAAACTTTTATCTTCGAGAGGCTATCGAATTATTATTTCCGAAGTTTGAACCTTGAGTCTTCTATTCTCGTAATTGAATCTCGTAATTGAATGGGTGTTCGAAATTTGTAAGTTTGACCGGGTTTCGGAGTATGGGCCCCAGGGTTGACTTTTTGATTTTGATAAAGATCAAAACTTTAGTTTTTGAAGTTATTTGATGATATTAAATTGTTTGTGACTAGATTCAAGTCTTTCGGAGGCCAATTCGATTGGGAAGGGCATTTTGGAGTATTGATTTGCGTGTTTTGAGGTAAGTGATATATCTAAACTTTTATTTGAGGGTGTTTAACCTGGGAACTATGTTAAATGAAAGGTATTAGGGTGACGTACATGCTAGATGACGTACGTGTGTACGTGCACCGGTGTGTTTATCATTTGAGATGACTTTCAGATTATCATAGGATTGGTTGGATAGCATGCCCCGTTATATCTGTGTTTCTAAACTTATATGTTTATTTGAGTTTTAATTCATGTTAGAAATCATGTCTAGGCTTTGTGCTATTCGTTTGAGACTCAATATGGCTATTCTTGCTATCTTTGAACTATTAGTCTTATTTGTACACATGTTCTCAGTCATGATACTATATCCGTGTATGATATCTCTATCTCAGTACTTGTTATTTGATTCCTCACATATTGTTGATACCTTCTATCTGTAATATTGTTAAACTAAGTATTGAGAGATGTATTTATCTGATATGTTGTGATGTTGAGATGTTTTTACTTGTTCTATTGTTATATTATCTGATATGTTGATATGTTAATATTGTAATATTATTTGAGATGTTGTTACTTATTGAGTACATGAGTTCGATTATACTCATACTACACTATGTACTTCGTGTGCAGATCCAGGTACTTCCGGACGAGGTGATCTCTAGAGTCTGTTGTTACCAGCTTTTGGGAGACTAAGACATAGCTGCTATACCGTCCGCCGACCTTGAATTTCTCTTTCATTATTTCTATTATTGCTTTTCTACTATTCAGACAGTTGTATCAGAGGATTTATCTTGTATTCTAACATTCAGTAGTACGCATGTACTCGTTGACATCAGGTCTTTGGGATTATTGTAGTAGTATTCTAGTTGTTTTCCTAAGATACTTCATGATATTTTTGTTGTTGAGTTATTAAACCATGTTCATTCAAATTCATAATTATTAAGTGAGGCAAGTAGTATTATGCACCATCGCGGCTCAGGTGAGAGTGGGTCGTGACAACGAGCTGGCATCAGAGCCAGGTTACTTAGGTCTCACGAGTCATAAGCAAGTTTAGTAGTGTCTTGCGGATCGGTACAGAGACTTTTATCTTCGAGAGGCTATCGAATTATTAGGAAACTTCACTTTCTGGCTTTTTTTTTTCGTGCAAATTTATTATTTCTGAAGTTTGAACCTTGAGTCTTCTATTCTCTCACAGATGGTGAGGACACGTGCGACCGAATAAGGTATACGTCAACCAATACCACCAGTTAGGGCCGTGAGAGGTTGGGGCCGCGATAGAGGCCGAGGTGGGGCTCACACTATAGCCAGAGCAGCACCTGTAGATCCACTAGTTGCTCTAGCTATGGAGCATGTTCCATATATAGTTGAGCTGAAGGGACCAGTTCAGGCACCGGTAGTGCCCATTGTTATTCCTGGCCTTTAGTAGGCCTTGGCCCAGATTTTGACTGTATGCACGAGCCTAGCGAAGGCAGTTTTGATTCTATTTGAACCAGCAACCTTACAGGCTGGGGGAGCTACCCAGACACACGCCGCCCGTACTCCAGAGCAGCTAGTTTAGGTCCATCAAACACCGGGGGTACTACCAGTTTAGTCGATTGCTGCTGCTCGGGTCAATGTTGGTCCACCTTTAACCGATGAGGAGCAGAAGAGGTTGGAATGATTTGGGAGGTTTAAACCTCCAAAGTTCAGCAACAGAGAGCCACAAGATGCTTAAGATTTTCTAGATCGGTGTTAGTGGATTCTCCGATCGACGAATATTTTGGAGACCAGTGGAGTGTTATTTAATACTTTTCAGCTGACATGGGAGGCCTACAGATTGTGGTATACATATGAGTTGAGCAGACCAGTTGGCACATCGCTACTTACATGGCATGAGTTCTCAATTCTCTTGTTAGAGAAGTTTCTTCCACTTACTCGCAGAATGGAGTTACGTAGAGATTTTGAGAAGCTACGCCAAGGGGGATATAACTGAGACTCAGTACGGTATGAGATTTTTGAATCTGGCCCGTCATACTTTATGGTTGGCCCCCTTAGAGAGAGAGGATTAGAAGGTTCATTGATGGTCTACACTACAATCTGGCTTGAGAGGCTGAGATGGATGCTAGGTTCGACCAGATAGTCGATATTGCTAGATGCTTGGAGTAGGCTCGCAGGCTTTAATGCGATGAGTGAGAGGGAAAGAGTCCTCGTGGTTTAGGTGGGTTCATTGGTACCTCATCTTGAGTTTAGTCACATCACAGCAGAGGTCGTCCTTTCAAGACCACTCTGATAGCTCATCATGGTGCATCAGCTAGCCATGGTTCATATAGCACGCTCCTGGTTTAGTCATCTTTCAGTGCACTCCCAGCTCAGAGCTCATACCGTGCTCCATCGGTTCAGGGTTCGTCGGTACCGGGTTCTTCTTGTTCTTGGAGTTTGATTGAGGCCCCACATTCATTTCCAATTTGAGGTTGCTACGATTGTGGAGAGATAGGCATGTGGGGAAGTATTGTCCGTCATTACAAAGGTCTTGTGCAACAAGGAGGCCATCCTATGACTCTTGTACCAGTTGCTACAGCACCCGCTCAGCCATCTCGGGGTGGAGGTCATGCAGGTCGAGGTCTCCCTAGAGAGGGAGGTCAGTCAGGTGGTGGTCAGGCTCGTTTTTATACATTCCTAGCCATACCAGAGGCAGTTGCTTCCGATGCTGTGATCATTGTTTTAGTGTGCCACAGGGATGCTTTAGTATTATTTGATCCTGGTTCTACTTATTATATGTTTCATCATACTTTGCTCTTTATTTGGATATGCCTCGTGATTCTTTAGGTATGCATGTTTATGTATCTACACCGGTGGATGAGTCTATTGTTGTGGACCATGTATATCAGTCATGCGTGGTGTCTAGTAAGGGGATCAAGGTGGATCCAAAAAAGATTGAGTAAGTTGTGTTGGCCTAGACTGTCTTTGGAGCTTCTTGGGTCTAGCAGTTTATTATCACCATTTTGTGGAGGGTTTCTCGTCCAGTGATTTACCTTTGACTATGTTGACCCAGAAGGGTGCTCCTTTCAGATGGTTTGAGGAGTGTGGATAGAGCATTTAGAAGCTCAAGAATGCAATGACTACAGCCCTAGTATTGGTGTTGCCTACAGGTTTGGGATCTTACAACGTGTATTGTGATGCGTCATATAATAGGCTTGGCGTGGTGTTGATGCAAGATAGTGGAGTGATTACCTAGGCATCTCGACAATTAAAGGTTCATAAGAAGAACTACCATGTTCATCATTTAGAGTTTGTAGCCATTGTTTACGCATTGAAGATTTGGAGGCATTATCTCTATGGTGTGTCATGTGAGGTATTCACGGATCATAGAAGTCTCCATTACATGTTCAAGAAGAAATACCTTAATTTGCGGCAACGGAGATGGTTAGATTTGTTGAAAGACTATTATATCACCGTATTATATCATTCGGGAAGGCCAATGTACTGGTCAATGCATTGAGTAGGAAGGCTGAGAGATTGGCAGCTTGGCATATTTACCAGTAGCATAGAGACCACTATCTATGGATGTTCAAGCTTTGGCCAATCAGCTAGTGAGATTAGATGTTTTGTAGCCTAGCTAGGTTCTGGATTGTGTGGTGGATCAGTCATCATTGTTGGAGCGTATCAGGGCTCGTTAGTTTGATGATCCTCACATGATGGTGTTGAGGGACACAGTTCAGCGGGGCAGCACTAAGGAGGTTGTGATTGGTGATTATAATGCTATGTGGCTTCAAGGCCGGAATTGTGTTCAAATGTTAATGGGTTGAGATATCTGATCGTCAATGAGGCTCACAGCTCGTGCTATGTCATTCACCCAAGTGTCACAAAGATGTACCGTGACATAAAACAACACTATTGGTGGCGGAGAATGAAGAAAGATATTGCAGCTTATGTCTCTCGATGTTTGATTTGTCAACAGGTGAAATATGAGCATCAGAAACCAGGAGGGTTGACTAAGAGATTGGAGATACTAGAGCAGAAGTTGGAGCGCATCACTATGGATTTTGTGGAAGGCTTACCACAAACCTTGAAGAAATATGATGCAGTCTGGGTTATTATGGATCGGTTGACTAAGTACGTATAGTTCATTACAGTGATGACTACCTATTCTTCAGAGCAGCTGGCTTAGATTTACATCCAAGAGATTATTTGTTTGCATGGCGTGCCCGTTTCCATCATTTATGACCGAGGTACACAATTCACATCACAGTTTTGGAGAGCAGTGTAGCGAGAGTTAGGTAGATGGGTAGAGTTGAGTACAACATTCTATCCCCAAATGGATGGGTAGTCCGAGAACACTATTTAGATATTAGATGACATGTTACGTACCTGTCTGATGGATTTCAGAGGTTCATGGGATCAGTTTCTACCGCTTGCAGAGTTTACCTAAAATAATGGCTTTCAGTCTAGTATCCAGATATCCCCTTATGAGGCCTTATATGGGAGGATATGTCGTTCTCTGGTTAGTTGGTTTGAGACTAGGGATGCTAAGTTGTTGGGGACTAATTTGGTCTATGATGCTTTAGAAAAGGTAAAGTTGATCCAGGAAAGGCTTCTTACAGCACAGTCTAGGCAGACGAGTTATGCCAATAGTGATGTTACACATATGGTTAGTGAGAAGGTTCTGCTCAGAGTTGCGCCCATGAAGGGTGTGATGAGGTTCTGGAAGAAGGACAAGTTGAGCCCTCGGTATATCGACCCTTTTGAGGTGCTTGAGATAATTGGAGAGATGGATTACAAACGTGCCTTGTCACCTAGTCTCTCAGGTGTTCACCCATTATTTCACGTTTCTATGTTCCGGAAGTATTATGGTGATCCGTCACGGGGTGCAGCTAGACAGGGATCCGATATATAACATAGAGTCGGTGGCCATTTTGGGCCGACAGGTTCGAAAGTGGAGGTCGAAGAATTTAGCATCAATGAAGGTGCAATGGAGAGGTTAGCAGGCCGAGGAGGCTACGTGGGAGACCGATCAGGAGATGCTGAGCAGATATCCACACCTATTAGAGACTCCAGGTATGATTCTAGACTCGTTCGAGGATGAACGTTTGTTTAGGAGGGGAAGAATCTAACGACTCGGCCGATTGTTTTGTGTATTGTAGCCTTGTTCCCCTATTTATTGTTCCTTCAATATATATATTTGTGATTTTGTAAATTGCCGGGGTGGTTGGTTTGGTTCGAGGCAGTTTTGAAGTGAATTGAGACACTTCCCAAGGTTGGAAGCTTAAGTTGCAATAGTTGATCGGAGTTTAAATTTTTTGTAGACTAATCCAGAATGGTATTTTGATAATTCCAATAGCTTCGTATGGTGATTTTTTATTTAGATGCGTGCCTGGATATTGATTTGGAGGTCCGTAGGTTGATTTGGTGCTTTTTGGCAAAAGTTAGAAAGTTGAAGGTTTGGAAGATTGACTTTGTTGATATCGAGTTAGGAGTTTTGTTTTGAGAGTTGGAATAGGTCCGTTGTGTCATTTGGATATTGCATGCAAAATTTGAGGTCATTCGGATTTGATTTGATATGATTCGCCATGAGTTTTAGAAGTTGGAAGTTCATTAGGCTTGAATTGACGTGTGATCCATGGTTTTGGTGTTGTTTGATGTGATTTGAGGCTTCGCGTAAGTTCGTATTGTGTTTCAGGACATGTTGGTATGTTTGAATGGGGTCCCAAGGTCCTTGGGTGTGTTTCGAATAGGCTACGAACCATATTCATCATGTTTGGTCTATTGATATGATATCTGGTGTGCTCTTCATCATGATCGCGACACAGTAGTCGCGTTCGCGGAGGCTTCTTGGTTGACAGGAGAAGTGTTCTTTGCATTCACAAGTCTGGGAAGGCGTTCGCGATGCATTGGAGGGAAGTGGCCATCGCGGACGCGTTCCCATTAAGGGGAGGCAGGCTGGGGCATCAGGCCTTAAGCCTTCTCGTTCGCAGGTGAGTTTACACGTTCACGTAGGCATGGGATTGTTTGGTCATCGCATTTGCGACTATAGTGTCGCGTTTACTGAAGAGAATTGGGCAGCTGGAATATTTTGTTCTTCGCGATCGCGAAGGCATTTCTATGATCGCAAAAGGTAATGCCTAGACAGATAAAATGTTTCAAAACTTTGTTTCGAGGGTTAGAGTTTTATATCACATTTAGAGTTAGAGAGCTCGCTTTTGGGCAATTTTAGAGGAGATTTTCATGATTTGGATCAGGGTAACTGTTTTTGACTAGAGTTATATTTCATGATAGCATTTAATTAGTGAATTAAAGTGAAGAAATATGGGATTTTAGTAAAAACATCCTAAAGTGAAAATCGAGGATTTGAAGGTCGATTTGAGGTCGGAATTGGATAAAATTGGTATGGTTAGACTCGCAATTGAATGGATATTCTAAATATGTGAGTTTGACTGAGCCCGATTTGTATGGGAAGGGCTTTTGGAGTATTAATTTGCACGTGTTTTGAGGTAAGTAACATATGTAAACTTGGATTTGAGGGTGTTTAACCCTGGGAACTACGTTAAATGAAAGGTATTGGGGTGATGTACATGCTAGGCAACAGTCGTTGTACGTGTACCAGTGTTTTATGATTTGAGATTAATTATGGATTATCATGGGATTGGTTGGTTATCTTGCCTTGTTATATCCGTGTTTCTAAACCTGTATGTTTATTTGAATTCTAATTCACGTTAGAAATCATATCTAGGCTATTTGCTATTCGTTTGAGACTTGATAAGACTATTCTTGTTGTCTCTGAGCTATTTGCCTTATTGGTACACATGCTTTCAGTCATAATGATATATCCTTGTATGATATCTCTATCTCTATACTTCTTATTTAATTCCTCAGATGTTGTTGATGCTCTATGTGTAACACCGTTAAACTTAGTATTGTGAGATGTGTTTATCTGAGACTTGAACGAAAAATGACTGAGTTTGGGCCATAGAACCGATTTGGTATTGATTTTGAGGTGACGCGTACACAATGCCCCTATTAGGTATAAGTGTTATTGATTTGAGGCGATGCGTGCTGCAGGCCTCAATATTGGGTTGTATGATTATGATTAGAGCTTGGGTAGGATCTGCACAATGATTATGATTAGAGCTTGGGTAGGATCTGCACAAGCAGTAGGCGCAGGCACAATGTTTTATACGTGCTTGATCATGGGCAGTTATGTCAGGAACCCGTACAGTGCTAAGTATGATTATTCTTGATGGATCCACTGTGATATTGTTGATTTAACATATATATTTGACATGTAGGCATGAAGATGTACGTTTTTCATGCTAGCTAATAAGTAAAAATATTTTATCCGTGTTGGGTTGTAACTGTTATAAATAGAAAGCATGCCTAAAAATTTTAAATGTGTTCAAGCTGAACATAATATCATTGAGCTACATGTTTGTACTGTTTCCTTTATATTATGAACTGTTATTGGTTATTGATATTGGTATCTGACTGTTGTTCCTGAGCTCCTCATTTCTTTCAGCCCAAGGTTAGTGTTGTTACTTATTGAGTACATGAGGTATGTTCTAATCATACTACACTCCACACTTCGTGTGCTGATCCAGGTACTTCCGGACGAGGTGATCTCTAGAGTTCCGTTGCTATCAGCTTTTAGGAGACTACGAGGGCTGCTATACTGTCTGCTGACCTTGAAGTTCTCTTTCATTATTTCTATTATTACAATTATACTATTCAGACAGTTGTATCAGATGATTTGGCTTGTATTTTGATATTCTGTAGTGCTTATATACTAGTTGACACCAGGTCTTTGGGATGATTGTAGTAGTATTCTAGTTGTTTTCATCATAAATTTCATGATATTTTCCACTGTTGAGTTATTAAACCATGTTCATTCGAATTCATAATTATTATGTGACTGTTGGCTTGCCTAGAAAGTAGTGTTAGATGCCACCGCGACTCTGGTGGGAGTGGGTCTGTCACAACCAATTCTCTCCTGTAGGCCATGATAGCTCCCAACGTTACCACTAAGAAAGCCAACAGTGAACTAACCATGTGTTTGTTTCTTTTAACAATTTCGAAATAGTTGATTTTAATTATTGAATAAATAAGAAGTGAAAATTTAATAAAATGTGAAGTAAACAATTTTAAGAGCAAATGGGATGAAGTAAATAATCAAAAAGCCATCAAGTGTCTACTAGCATAATTTCCAAGACCTTGTGTCAAAAGTGTATGAGCTACTAGTATAATATACAAAAATACTAAACTACTGTCTGAAATGAAGTAGACAGAAAGTAAATGCAAAGAAAGACTTCGGGTGCTGCAAAACGGACTCGGAAGGCAGCTCACTAAAAAGTCTCGGAGAATCAGGAGTGCATGCCGGGATGATAACCAGATGCACCTGCCTCAGATCCTGCACGGGTAGTGCAGAAGTATAGCGTGAGTACATAAACAACATGTACCCAGTAAGTATCTAGACTAACCTCGAAGAAGTAGTGACGAGGGGTCAACTTCAACACTCACTATGGGCTACCGATAAAATATTAAAATATCTAAATAGGCATGAGCTATGTAAATCACAATGAAACCTCAATAACAAGCAGTAAATAAATAATTCTTTCACAAATAGAAAATCCCAAATAAAGTTCCATCATTTAATGATTTTAACCTCTCGAGCCAATAAAACGATATCAAGTATAACTAGGCTCCACATATTATTACGCACGATTTATACCGAGGTCTTACGGCCCGATCCAAAATACAAATGTATATATATATTGTGCACTACCGAGGGTCGAACGGCACAAACCATAGATGCATATATTATACCGCCGAGGCGTTAGGCCCGCTCCACAAGAAGAGAAGATACTTTATAAATATCCAATTTAAAGGTTATTAAGAGGGTAATATACAAAGAAGCACAAGTTCCTATTAACGGTCAAGTAACCCGCCAAAATGAAATTTAATCTTTTACAGTTCCTTTATCAAGTTCCAAAATAATTTAAGCACTTTAATTAACAAGTAAGGTGCAAACATTACAAGTATTTCGTGATTTAGTTCCTAAACTACCCGTACATAAGCATAATTAGTAGCTACGTACGGACTCTAGTCACATCGTGCGTACGTAGCCCCCACAATTAGAAGCACATATTAATTCAAATCAACTATGGGGTAAATTCTCTCTTATAGAGCTAGACAAGAGATTTACCTTGTCTGAGGCTCACTTCCTATCCACAACTATGCTTTAAATCCTCAACTTGGTGCGAAACGACTCAAAACTAGTCAAATGTTATATAAAAGAATCAATACATGTTCACCAGTTCATAATTTAACTATTAGAGTAATTACCAAACCCCAAATAGAGCATTCCTAAAATTTACCCCTAGGCCCACTTGCCCAAATTTTTGAAATTTTTGAAGATAAATGTTATCCATAGCCTCACGAAATCAAATATGTAATTTTCACCCCATTCCATAATCATTTTCGTAGTCAAATCTCATTTTTATAAAAACCTAGGTTTTTCAACTAAACCTTACATTGGGTAGGAATTACTTACATTGGGTAGGAATTACTACCTAGGTTATTAAACTTACATTGGGTAGGAATTACTTATCTTCAATAGTTAGGTTGAAATCCCCCTATTTAAAGCTCCAAAATCGCCAAAGAGTGTAATACATGAACTCAAAAATGGCCTAAGTCCTGATTTAAAATAGCAATGCCCAGCTGCCCCTTCTTCGCGAATGCGGAAAGGGCCTCGCGTTCGTGAAAGCCCCAGACCCAAATAAATGCCCATCACGAATGTGGCAGGGGCGTCACGAACACGGAGGCTTGCTTGGCCTACCCTACATGAACACAAAGGCTCATTCACAAACCCGAAGGGTAATGGGTACTGACACTCCCAGGCCCTTTTCTTCTATGCGAACGCGAGAGGACCTTCACGAACGCGTAGGCCTGGGATCTCAAAGCTCTACGAACACGACCTCCTGATCCCGAATGCGAAGACCAAATTGCCACACTACCCAAATCCTTCATCGCGAACGCGTGGGTCCTTCCGCGTTCGCGAAGAAGAAAACCAGAAGTGGAATTTTTGGTTTGTCTAACTTAGCTCCAAGCGGTCCGAAACACATCCGTCAAGACCCCGTCCAAATGTACCAAAAAGTCCATAAACATCATACGGACCTGCTCGAACTCTCGAAATGCATAAAATAACAACAAAACCAAGAATCACACCCCAAAAGCAAATTGAATCAAGTTATGAACTTCAGGTTTCCAAATCGCTCCAAATGCTGCGAATCATACCTAGATTACTTGGAATGACACCAATTTTTGCATGCAAGTCTTAAATCACCATACAGAACTATTCCCGGACTCAAAATCCCCACTGGACCTCGATAACACCAAATCCTACTTCAAACAAAATTTAAAGAACTTTAAAACCTTCAAGGTGCCAACTATCTATATTAAGCATCAAAACGCTCCCAGTTCATCTAAACCCGATTCGAACATACGCCCAAGTATGGAATCATCATACAAACCTATTGGAACTATCAAATCTCGGTTCCAAGATCATTTTCTCAAAACGTTGTCCAAAGTCAAACTTAGCCCTTTTTACCAACCTTAAGGAATCAAGTGTTCCGATTTCAACCTGAACCCTTCCAAATCCCGAACTAACCATCCCCCCAAGTTATAAAACAGTAAAAGCACATACGGAGAGTTTTATATAGGGGAATGGGGTTCTATAAAGCAAAATGACTGGTCGAGTCGTTACATCCTCCACCTCTTAAACAAATATTCGTCCTCGAACGGGTCTAGAATCATACCTGGCATGCTTAATAAGTGTGGATATTTGCTCCGCATGTCCTCCTCGGCCTCCAAAGTCGCCTCCTCGACTAGTTGGCCCCTCTACAGATCCTTTACCGTAGAAATCTTCTTGGACCTCAACTGGAAAACCTGCCTATCAACAATGGAAATTGGCTCCTCCTTATAACCTAGACTCTCATCTAGCTGAACAGTGCTGAAGTCTAACACATGCGACCTATCGGCATGATGCCTCAAGATCATAGACATGTGGAAAACCAGATGAACTCCCGATAGACTGGGAGGTAAAGCAATCTCATAAGCAACCTCCCCAACTCGTCTCAACACCTCAAATAGGCCTATAAACCTTGGGTTCAACTTCACTTTTTCCTGAACCTCATGATTCCCTTCATCGGCGAGACCTTCAAGAGAACTTTCTCGCCCACCATAAATGATAAATCACGCACATTCTGATCCTCTTAACTCTTATGTTTGGATTATGCTGTGCGAAGTCACTCCTTAATCAACTTTACCTTTTCCAAGGCATCTTTCATCAAATCAGTACCATATAACTTAGCCTCACCGGGCTCAAACCATCTGATAGGTGAACGACATCACAAACCATATAAAGCTTCAAATGGAGCCATCTCGGTGCTGGACTGATAACTATTGTTGCAAGAAAATTCGGCCAAAGACTAGAATCGATCCTACTGCCCTCCAAAGTCAATCACGCATGCTCTGTTCATGTCCTCCAAGATCTGAACTGTCCGTTCCGACAGCCCGTCGTTCTATGTATGAAAGGTTGTGTTGAGATCCACCTAGGTCCCTAACTCACTCTGTACTGCTCTCTAGAAATGCGAAGTAAACTCAGGACTTTAATATGATATGATGGAAACAGAAACACCATGCAACCGAACTATCTCTTGAAAATAAATCTGGGCCAACCTCTCTAAAGTATACGTAGTCACAACCAGAATGAAGTGTGCCGACTTGGTCAACCTGTCGACTATGACCCAAACTATATCAAACTTCTGCAAGGTCTGCGGTAACCGAACTACAAAGTCCATAGTGATGCGCTCCTATTTCCACTCAGGTATAGTCATATGCTGGAGTAGGCCACCTAGCCTATGGTGCTCATACTTAACCTGCTGGCAGTTCAGACACCTCGCAACATACTCGAATGTGTCCTTCTTCATCCGCCGCCACCAATAATGTTTCCTCAGGTTGTGATACATCTTTGTAGCACCTAGATGAATAGAATAGTGAGAACTGTGAGCCTCTTCAAGAATCTTCTCCCTCAAGCCATCAACATTAGGGACACATCGGCGACTATAGAGTCGCAAGACACCATCCTCACTGATAGTAACCTCCTTAGCACCACCCTGTAGTACCATCTCTCTAAGAGCCAACAAGTGCGGATCATCAAACTGACGAGTCTTGATCTGCTCCAATAGTGAAGACTGGGCGATGACGCACACAAAAACTCGCTAGGCTTTGAAATATCCAACCTCACAAGTCTGTTAGCCAAGGACTGAATGTCCAAAGCTAATGGCATCTCCTCTACTAAAATGAATGCCAAGCTACCCATACTCTATGTCATTATGCTCAAGGCATCTGCAACTATATTTGCCTTGCTCGGATGGTAAAGAATGGTAATATCATAGTCTTTTATTTACTCAAGCCATCTGTGCTGCCTCAAATCGATATCACGATCCGGTGGCATGTTTGGAAGATCAAAAGGAAACACATCGGAGAACTCCTGGACTACGAGCACTAAATCAATCGCCAGAGTCTCAACAGTAGTATCCCAAACATAATCTAGATAAGACAAACACCCCTTCTCGACCATGTGTCTAGCCTTCAAAAAAGAGATAACCCGGCTAGATGCACTGACAGACGAACCCTTCCACTCCAATCTAGGCAACTCTGGAATCACCAAGGTAACAGTCTTGGAATAGCAATCAAGGATGGCGTGATATAGAGACAACCAGTCCATGCTCAGGATGCCCTCAAAATTGCTCATATCAAGCAACAAAAGATTCGCTCTAGTCTCATAACCACAGAATATGACAACACGGGACTGATAAATTTAATCCACAACAATAGAATTGCCTATAGGAGTGCCCAAGGACTAACGAGGAATACCTAGGAAATGCGTAAACAAAGATGAAACATATGAATATGTAGAACCTGGATCAAATAACACCGAAGCATCCCTACCGCAGACAAAAATAATGCATGTGATCACGGATATGAGGCCGCTGCATTTGATCTAGCCGGAAAAGCATAGAACTTAGCTGAATTGTTGACTGGCTGACCTCCACCTGACTGACCTATAACTGCTGGCCTCCACCTCTAGGACAGTCCCTACCTACCTACCCTTCGTCTCTAGGCGTCGAACGATTGGTGCCGTAATCATGGGCCGATGACCCTATTTCCTTGCCTTGCCCCGAAGTCTGGGCTGAACCTCTGTACATGACTAAGATCCCCGCACTTGAAACAACCTCTCGGTTCGGTGGACTACAAACCTGAAGTCTGACCTTGATGTCCTGAATACCCACTAGAAGAAGCCTGAATAGCTGGTGGGCGGTAGGAACTCTCTAGCATGGCTCTGAAATAAGGTCATGCTGGAGCCCCCCGAGGAGGTGGTGGTGCTAGATATGTGGGCCTGCTAGGCTGACCTCTCCCAAACTGACATCTGCACCTAGATGGAGCACCACTGAATCCTCCAGAATAACAAAATCAATTGTCCCTCGGCATCTGCTCTTGGCCCCGCTAACAAACACCCTCAATCCTTCGAGCTATCTCCACAACTAGTTGGTAAGAAGTCCCCATTTCAACCTCTCAGGCTATAGTGGCATGAATACCTGAGTGCAACCCCGAAACAAATCTCTGTACTCTCTCTGCATCAGTAGGAAGTATCATAAGTGCATGGCGAGACAACTCAGAGAATCTCGCCTCATAATTGGTCACTGACATCTGACCCTACTAGAGATGCTCAAACTGAAACTGCAACTTTTCCCTACCTATCCAGAAAGGTACGTGTGAACTGGTCCCAAGTCATGGGAAGAGAACCTGCTGGTCTGCCAATAAGATAAGACTGCCACCATCTACGGGCCTTGCCCTCTAGCTGGAAAGTAGTAAAATCAACTCTGTGGGACTCTAATATCATCATGTTATGCACTCTGTCCGTGAACCGATCAATGAAGTCCTAGGGATCCTCATGTCACTCACCTCTGAAGACAGGAGGGTGTAGCCTGGTCCATCTATCCAATAGCTTATACGACTAGTCGGTCGTAGCTGGTTTTGCCTCAGGCATGGCTGCTGCTTAGTGCGCCTAGGGTCTGATACACGATAGCTGCATGCCCAGGAGCCTAAGCGGTAGGGGTCTGTGCTCCCCCTCCCTCCTGATATGTGGCTGGGTCCATGATTGGGTCTAACCTTACACCACTATAGAGTGGCAAGAGCGGTCGATGCAGCTTTTACCCGAGAAGGTCGGGATCGAATCCACAGGGAGCTAATATAATATTTAGAGTTGGATTCCTATCTAGTTTAGCAATGTGTAGTGCTCTTGATTACACTTCCAATCATTCTTGTTTGTTTGTTACTTCTAATTTAATACTAATAATGCACGAAATTAAGCTAAGTAGATATTTTTGTAGGGTTTTCTAAATGGTTAAAGAGACATCAGGTAAGTAACTTACTCCTAGGTGAGTATCTAATGGGATCTAGAACTTAGGGCAATAATGTTATAGTTGGGATCATGATATAGACAATGCATGAAGCTACTCACTCTATACCTCTCGGTAGTTTGAGTGACTTCGCCCTAATTGGCTTTCTCAAGCCCAATTGGGTGTTCAATTTGTGAAAGCAATGTTGGCTCAAGTCGGGTATTACTATCTCTCGGTATAACCCTTTGATTGGGTCTATCAATCTCTTGAATATACCCCAATTCCTTGTTGGCCTGAAATTCCTATACTTAGTCTCTCTTTCTCAAGAAGAGCCTAAGTCAAAAAGGCACAAATTAGTATTTGCAACCACTAATTCAACACAAAAAGTATAAATCAGGCCAAATATCAATTACCCATAAACATCTAAGCCCTAAAATAGGAGACCTATTAAATACCCACACTAGGGTTGAGCCACAACCCTAGATAATGGGTTTAGCTACTCAGAATTGAAAAAGAAATCATAGATTGAGATGAAGAATAACCAATAAAATGTAATTACAAGATAAGAAACTAAGATTAATTGCTAAACAAGCTATAATATTACTCAAAATAGCTAAAAGTCAGCATTCACGTTCTCACTACTGATAAGATGACCTAAAAATTTGAAAAAGAAATATTTATACACAGCTAAATATTCGGACAAAAATGCCCCTGATGCAGGTACCGCTAACAAAAAAAAATGGACCGTTGCAGTGGTGAGGCTACCGCGACCGCATAAAGTCAACCTGTACCGCGGTCTTCTAGTTTTAGCTTCAATTCTGGCTCTATGAACATCTTCTCTGCGGACCGCGGTAAATGAACCGCTGTCGCGGTGGAGGCACCGCTATTGCATAAAAGCACCACGGTCAGCGGTGACTTGAAAAGCTTCAAATTGCATCTCTCTTAATCTTGCCACCGCAGATCGCGATAAAAGGACCGCTGTCACAATAGGTCCTCTGCGTCCGCGGTTGGTTTTCCGTTGTAGCGCTCAGTAGGCTCAACTTTGACTTGTGCAGGTTTCACTCCTTTTTGAGCTAATTTTGACTTTCTTGTCTCTTTTTGACCAAACACTGCAAACAAGCACAATAATTTAACTTTTGGGAATACTTGTACACACTTTTAATACCGAACTCAAGCAAAAAGTAGCAAAAAATATACTAGAATCCCTAGTTATCAACTCCCCAAACTTAAGCTTTTGCTTGTCCTCAAGCAAACAAAGTAATTCCCACCTTCTCAAGATAAAAGAAAGGAAAATTTAGCTGTCCTAAAGTAACCTCATCAAGAATCAATTGGGACTAACAATTACGCTCAACTCAAATGCATTTTCAACAATACACAACCTTTTAGCACCATGGTTGTAGTGCGATACAAAAGCATCAAAAGTCAACTCAACTCATCAAGGAAACTCTTTCTGTTACATTGGTCGTTGTGGAATCTAAACTCATACTCCTCAACTCTCCATAAGCATACCTCACTTTTAGATTGTAGCACTCAAAACGAGGATTGTGGAAAACACACTCATCTCTCTCAAAGGAAGGTCACAAGTCCGGCTCTAAGTACCATAAGCTTGCCCCTTATGTGAATCACCACTAATATAAGCTCACCCAATTCAAGATCATATAGGACTTTTGTGGGAAGGTAATGAAGGCTTTTGGTTCAAGGTAGGATATATTGGTCTAAGAAGGTTTTATCTTCCCTTAAGCACTTCATTTGCTTCATTTTGGCACGCATTTTCTTGACTCTTTGAGTCATTTACTTCTTTTTTAGGGGCTAGAGAGACACACTGTCACTCTTTCTTGTTCATTTCAATTCTTTTTCTCCTTTCCAATCTTTCCATGCCTTTCAGCTTTTGCTTTTATTGAATCCCTTCATTTCTTCTCCATTGTTCACTTTCTTTTTGAATTTTTGGCTTTTCTTTCTTTTTCTTTTTGCCTTTCCTTTTCTTCATTTTGTACCTTTTATCACTTTTCCATTCCTTGTCTCTCACCCCAAACTTATGTTTTTGCCTTGTGCTAAGGAAAGATAGGGTGCCAAGAGAGGATCATTTTAGAACGGATAAAGGCTTGTATCATGGTTATTGAAAGAATAAGGGCTATGGCTCAACGGGGTTGACTAGGGATATCATTATTGGTAGGCTATAGATATTTTCAAGTCTCAATTAGGATCAAGGCGAGCCTATAATCACTTCTCAAGTCGAGCTTCACTTAGGATTTCACCTAGACAAACATTCAGGGCAAGTTCTAGACTCATTGGCACGGGACTTGGACTTGCAAATCAATACCCCACCACACAAGCTATAGGATTGCTAAAGAAATAGAGTCGGGGGCCCACAATAATCTCAGCTAAGATTTGAGCAACACAAATGGTTCCGAGAAACCACTTGATGATTGTTTAGCCAATACAAGAGTCTCAAGGTCACAACTATCACCATCCTATACACACCAATTTAGTTTTAACCATAAGGTAAAAGGTAAATGTGTTAGGCCCAAGTGAAGCTTTGCCTGAGGCACCATTGCTCACTAACTACTATTTACACAAAAACAAAAAAGAAAAATAAACTCAAACCCTTAAGAAGGTTGACATGCCATCCATCATCGGGAAAAGCCACCCTATTCACACAAACTCCACCTTTGGAAAGAACCGTGGCATTAAGAAAACCAAAGGCTTATTGGTCATTAAAACTAGTAAAATAAGAAGCTACAAACCAAAAAAGAAGCTACTAAATGAAATAAGAAGCTATACTATTAAGGAAAATTGCAAAAGAAGCTATGAAGTAAAATGCGGAAAGTAAACTAAATATGTACAATAGGGGATTTAGATGAATATACATAAAAGGGAATGAGTATATACATGAGAGAGTAACTTTATATACATACCAAAGCTGGCACCTGTGGCTGTGGGGCACTGACTGGGCTGTCACAGAACTAAATATCACAGACAGCTTAGAAGTTGTTGTCTGCATCTAGTTGTTGATACTGGATAGTGTTTGGCTCAATCTGTGGGCTGTCAATGGGTATGTTGAGGAGAATGGAATATCTAGAGGCGAGGAGGTAGATGGTCCAGAGGCAGGATCTAGTATGGTAGTGGAAGTAGTGACTACCACTACAAGCTCTTTAGACTGGCCAGTAGAAGTAGTAGCTTTGCCCTTGGATTCCTTGGCTTTGGGGTTGTCTGGACCCTTGAGGTTGTACCATGAAAAGGGCATCTTGGGTTTCACCTTCACATAAAAGTTTCTTTTCTCCACCTCCTGATCTTCCAAGTACATGGTAAGGATGTTCAGTAAGGGGTATGATTTATCACCCTCATAGACCACCCTAGTGATCACCCTAGACATGACATTCCCGACATTGATCGGGAACCCCGCCATAATAGCCGCCACTAATATCACCCGGGAGACCGGTAATGTGTTTTTATCTGTAGTGGGGTCTAGCCTACTACATACAAAAGTCTCCCACCCTTCACCTCAAAGTTTAGGGTTTTACTCAAGATAGGAACCCCTGTTGTCAACCATGCTGGGGTGGTGTCCGGGATAGCCAGGTATGATGCCAACCACGGGCGGGATGCCTCATCAAGCGCCACCTTCTCCAAGTACAATGTTTCATCTTCCTCATTGAATCCCAGGTATTCATTGATTGTCTTCCCATCAAACTTCACTTTCAAGTTCCATACCTTAGTCACTTTTGTATCCTTCTTGATGTGGGAGGAATTGGCATAGAACTCCTTGACTAAGTGCTCATTTGCATCTGACACCCTACTAGTGAAACAATCCCAGCCCACTCGATCATTGAAATGCTGCTTCACGTTGGGGTTGTGAGGCAGAAGATCCCTCTCTACGAACTGGCGCTCATGAATAAGTGACCATAGAGGCCACAACTCTAGGAACTTTTGATAAGCCAGCTCACTGACAAACCTCCTTTTCCACACTTCAGGGTTTCTAGTTCTTTCCACACCCCCGGTTTGGGTCACACCCCCTCCATCTTCATCTGGTACCCACGCATCTACATCCTGTCCAGGTGATGAAGGTGTAGGTGAGGTTGAAGCTGAACTATCACTGCTCTCTGCTGAGCCATCAGATGCCTCAGAAGAAATTTGAATAGAAGCACAAGCAGTAGGAGAGGTTGGAGGTGTAGGTACATCTCTCAACCTATGTCTCTCCGGGAAGTCGGGTACATATTCTGGCACTAAATTAAACTCTGACACCTCCTGGGAGGGCACATACTCACTTCCCTCAGAATGGGAAGCAACTCTATCTATAGCTCGGATGCTCTTCCTCATTTCTCCAATTGATTTTCGAACTGCTGGGGTCAATTTAATCTGTCCTCGTCCCCTACCCCGGGAGGACTCTACTCTACCCTTTTGTTTGTCATCACCTCCTCTAGATTTAACCATTGTCTGCAAGTATAATCACTTGAAAATTGTTAGTGCAAATACTAGAAGAAGCAGTGCAGAATATCAATTGACAGTGTAAGAACAAAACAGCAGACCGCGGATCACAAAAAAGGATTGCGACCGCGAAGGCAGCACCGCTAACCGCGGAAAATGTATCGTGGCCGTGGAGGTGTAGGATTCAGACTACCCACTCTCTAATTCAATAGCACCGCGGATCGCAGAAAAAGGAGCGCGACCGTGGTAGTTGCACCGCTGTCCGCGAAAAATCCATCGCGGCCGCGGACCCTTGTTTAGACCTCTCTGAACTTAAGCATCGCGGACCGTGAAAAATCTATCGCGGCCGCGAAAAGGCACCGCTGTCAGCAGCGTTTACCACCGCTGACCGCGGTTAACAGGACTTAAACTTCATAGATAAAGCATATGACCGCTGACCGCAGAAAATCAACTGCGGTCGCGGAAGTCAAATTAGGGCTCAGCACCTAGGGTTTCTAATTGTTCATGCATTTACACATTTCTAAGTCCCACTAGGTGTTCATTAACCAATTCTAACAATATAAGTCTAATTTAAATTACCACTAAGGAACCCTAAGTCAAAATTAAAAGAAAAAGGAAGAAGAAAAGATAAAAACTATCAATTAAAAGAAAATAAGTACAAAATTAAAGACTAAGGAATGAGTGGAATTACCAGATTTGAGATGAGTGGTGAAAAATGAAGTATAGTGCTTATGTCTGTGCAAACTAGGGCGTGGATGAACAGCGTTTATGTTTCTTGAGAGTAAAATGATCGAAAAGTGTAAAAGGCTTAATGACCGCCTATTTATAGAAATTACCTAGGTGCCCATACAATCTTACCTACTGTGGCCGCGGTAAATCACTGTGGTCCGCGGTTGTGGAGTTCAGAAGGGCTACACTTTTGAGACCACCGCTGTCCGCAAAAATGCTCTGCGACAGCGGTAAGCCATCACTGACCGCGAAAAATACATTGTGGTAGTGGTTGAAACTTCAGAGAACCTCCATTTTGGAACTTTTAGCACCGCTGACCGCGATCAAATTTCGCCTCTGTGGTAAGGCCACCGCGACCGCAAAAAATGGAGCGCGACAAAGGTCCAAACTTCAGAGAGTGTCAAATTTTTCCAGCTTAGTCCTGCATAGTATCAAACATCCCTACACACATCTCACAACCAGTTAGTCCAAAAAAAAATCCTATACTAAGAAGAAAATCAAAATAGAAAGAAGAAAAACATATGGGTTGCCTCCCAAGAAGTGCCTGATTTAACGTCGCGGCACGACGTAGGTTACCATCAATCACTTGAGATGGATCATTGCCACCACGTGGCTGTCATCAAATTTTCCAAGATAGTTTTTCACTCTGTGCCCATTAACTTTGAAGATCTCACCATTTTTGTTTTTCAAATCAAGAGCACCAAATAGAGTCACAAGCACCACCTCAAAAGGTCCACTCCATCTTGACTTAAGATTTCCCGGAAACATGACCGGGAGTTGAACAAAAGAACCAAATCACCCACTTTGAACCCCTTTCCACAAGCACACTTGTCATGTAGGTACTTCATCTTGTCCTTATACAAGGACGAGCTAGAGTAGGCATGGAACCAGAACTCATTAAGCTCATTAAGCTGCTCCACCCGAAGATTTGCTGCCATATCCCATTCAAGATTTAACTTCCTCAAAGCCCACATGGACTTATGCTCTAACTCAACCGGTAGATGGAAAGCTTTCCCAAATACCAACCGGTATGGAGACATACCAATCGGAGTCTTGTAAGCAGTCATGTAAGCCCATAAAGCATCATCCAATTTCTTTGACCAATCGATCCTATTTGCATTAACCGTCTTTGACAATATGCTCTCGATCTCCCTATTGGAGACCTCAACTTGCCCACTAGCTTGAGGATGTTAAGGGGTAGAAATCTTGTGATTGATAGCATACTTTGCAAGCAAAGTGTCAAATGCCTTATTGCAAGAATGAGACCCACATCACTGATGATTGCTCTAGGAGTGCCAAACCGTGTAAAGATACTCTTTTTGAGAAAAGCCATAACACTCTGGGCCTCATTGGTGGGTAAAGGCACAGCCTCAACCGACTTTGAAACATAATCAACGACCACCAAAATTTACGTGTTGCCACAAGAACTTACAAACGGACCCATGAAATCAATGCCCCACGCATCAAATATGTCAACCTCAAGAATAGTGGTGAGAGGCATCTCCTCCTTCTTTGAAATTCCACTTGCTCTTTGACACTCATCGCATCTCTTCACAAGCTCACTCGTATCCTTGTACAATGTAGGCTAATAAAAACCACAACTAAGCACCTTTGAAGCTGTCCTCGCCCCACCATGATGACCATCATAGGAAGAGGAATGACAAGCATCCAGAATACTCAATTGCTCCTCCTCCGGAACACATCTCCGAATCACACCATCATTATAGATTTTGAACAAGTAAGGCTCATCCCAGTAGTTGTCCAAGCTATCTCGTTTAAGCTTCTTCCTTTAGTTAGAAGAGAGCTCACACAGAACAATACTGGTCACAAGAAAGTTGGTAAAATCCGCAAACCAAGGCATGCTATTCACAGATACAGAGAGTAGTTGCTCATTAGGGAATGAATCATTAATTTCGAGGCCCTCACAAGGCCTACCCTCCTCCTCCAAACAGGCCACTTGGTTTTCACACCCTTTCCGGTCCACAATCTCAAGATAAAACTCTTGGAGCAATAACACCCATCTCATCAACCGAGCTTTGGTATCCTTCTTTGTCATAAAGTAGCGGAGTGATGCATGGTCTGTATGAACTATCACCTTGGCACCCATGAGATAGGCCTAAACTTCTCCATTGCGAACACAATTGCCAACAACTCTTTTTCCATCACCGTGTAATTCACTTGATCAACATTTATTGTTTTGCTTGCATAATACACCGGGTGAAACATCTTATTCACCTTTTGACCCAAAACCGCTCCTACCACAACATCGCTTGTGTCACACATGAGCTCAAAAGGTAAGCTCCAATTGGGTGCGGTAATAATGGGAGTGGTTGTCAATTTGTACTTTAGGAGTTCAAAAGCTTTCATACATTCCTCATTAAACACAAACTTGGCATCATTTAACTTGCACAAAGGGTTCACTACCTTAGAAAAGTTTTTGATGAATCTTTGGTAGAACCCCGCATGCCCAAGAAAACTCCTAACCCTATTGACTGATGTAGGAGGAGGAAGCTTTGATATCACTTCAATTTTAGCCTTGTCCACCTTTATGTCATGCTTTGAGATCTTATGGCCGAGGACAATGCCCTCTTCGACCATAAAGTGGCATTTTCCCAGTTAAGCACAAGATTGGTTTCTTCACACCGGGCCAACACCTTGTCAAGATTCTTCAAACATTCATCAAACGAGTCACCCACAACACTGAAGTCGTCCATGAATATCTCCAAAATGTCCTCCACCATGTCGGTAAATATAGTCATCATACACCACTGGAATGTAGCCGGTGCATTATACAAACCAAATGGCATCCTGGAAAAGGAAAAGGTGCCATACGGACACCTGAAGGTGGCTTTCTCCTGATCTTCCGGAGCAATCAAAATCTGGTTGTACCCTAAGTACCCATCCAAAAAATAGTAGAAAGCATGCCCAGCATGTCTATCTAGTATCTGGTCAAGAAAAGGTAATGGAAAGTGATCCTCGCGGGTCACTTTATTCAGCTTGTGGTAGTCCATGCACACCCTCCATCCGTTGACAGTCCTGGTGGGAATCAACTCATTTTGCACAGTGGTAACCACAGTCATACCACCCTTCTTCGGCAAACATTGCACCGGAAAAGTCCAAGAACTATCCGAGATGGGGTACACAATCCCTGCATCCAACCACTTGATCACCTCCTTTTGGACAACCTCTTGCATAGCCTCATTCAACCTCCTTTGATGTTCCATGGAGGGCTTGGCATCATCTTCAAGAATAATCTTGTGCATGCAAAAGGCGGGGCTTATCCCCCAAATATCAGCTAGAGTCCATTCAATTGACTTTTACCTTCTTTGGAGCACCGTCAATGTGGCATCTGCCTGCATGTTAGTTAGACAAGAGGAAAGAATAACTAGAAAAGCTGAACTAGGGCCTAAGAATTCATACCAGAGGTGTGGAGGCAAAGGCTTCAACTTCCGAATAGGAGGTTCCTCAATTGAGGGCTTGGTTGGTAGAGTCTTTCTATTCTCAAGATCCAAAGAGAGCTTTTGAGGCTCATAAGAGTAAGAACCCATTCCATGCAAAGCATTGACACACTCTACCCGAACTTCGTCCTCATTCACAACAAGGTTCAACAACACCGCTTCTAGGGTGTCCTCCACATTGATCATTGCACTAGTATCATCAACTATCACTTTCGTGACAAGATCGACAAAAGAGCACACTTCAGTGCTATTTTGCTGCTTCATTGATTTGTACACATAAAAGACCACTTTTTCATTACCCACCCGGAAGGTGAGCTCCTCTGCTTACACATTAACTAAGGCCTTTCTAGTTGCAAGGAAAGGTCTTCCCAATATGATCGGAACCTCATAATCAACCTCGCAATCCAAAATCATAAAGTCAGCAGGCAAAATGAACTTGTCCACCCCAAAAAGAACATAATCTATAATACCAAGCGACCTCTTCATCATTCTATCCACCATTTGCAACCTTATTGAAGTAGCCCTCGGTAGATCAATGCCCAAAGTTTTGAACACGGAGTAAGGCATCAAATTAATACTTGCTCCCAAATAGCACAATGCCTTAGCAAAATTCGTACTCCCGATGGTACATGGGATAGTGAAAGCGCCAGGATCTTCAAGCTTTGGAGCCATCAAGTGCAAAATTTCACTTACTTGATGCGTCATTTTGATGGTTTCACAATCCATGGATCTCTTTAGTCACCAAGTCTTTCATGAACTTGGCGTAACCCCACATTTGCTCAAGAGCTTCCACCAAAGGAACATTGTTTGATAAGCGCTTCATAATGTCATTAAATTTCTTAAATTGGTTCTCATTTTTTTCTTCGCAAGCCTTTGAGGATAAGGTGGAGGAGGCCTTGGCAAGGGAGCCTTAGCCTTGGGCACTACCATTTCCGGTATGTCTATTACGTGTTCCCTAGATGGGTTCACATCATCTTGAGTCTCCACCTCATTATCATGAACATAAATCCTCACATCCGCATTCACATTCTCTTCACTCACTTGCTCATCAACTAAAGGAACATCATCATCTTGCACTTGAATCTCATCACTCACAATTTCTTTTTGCTTGGAGGTATTCACATCACCACCTCGACTGTTTCTAGTAATCACCGCCATATCATGCCTGGTGTTGTTCCCACCCTTTAGGTTTACTACTGTATCACTAGGTAGAGCCCCCTTAGGACGAGTATTCAAAGACTGTGAATCCTGTCCAAATTGAACCTCCAAATTCTAGATTGAAGTATTGTTGGATGCCAACTAGGCATCAGAGTCGTCGTCCTTCTTCATCATTTGTTCAAACATCATCTCGATCCTTCCTATCTAATTATTTGATGAGCTAGGACCTTAGGATGGAAATGGAGCTGGGTTGTTGGGTTATTGATACATCGGAGGCCTTTGAAAGCCTTGCCCCCAATTCCATTGATTACCATTATTCCAACCTCCTTGGTTGTTGTTTCCTCCCTAATTGTTGTTGTTGCCACTCCAGTTGACCTGGTTGTTCTGGTTGCTCCAATTCTAATTGTTGTTCCCCCAGTTACTATTGCCTTGTTGGTTTTGATTCCCCCAATTCCCTTGGGATCTCCACTGTTCTGTTAGTTATGAGCATTGCCCCTTTGTCCTTGGTAATTGTTCATGTACTGCACTTCTTCATTTTGCTCATCATAGATCTCATCTTAATTGAAACCACCACTACCTTGGTCATATTTATCTGGACTACCTTAACCTTGTTGACCTCTTTGTCGCCTCTTGTTGACCAACATGTTAACACTTTCCATAGAATTTACTTGTCTCGGTGCTTGAACTTGTTGCAATTGAGCTTTTGCCAACTGGTTCATTATTGTAGTTAACTCTGTTATTGTCTGGCCATGGTCATGGAGCTCTTTGTGCAAGTGGATGATAGTGGGGTCACCCTGTGGCACATTGGCTAAACTTTGCCAAGCTGAGGAAGTATCTTCCATCTCATCCAATATCTCACACGCCTCATTGTAAGGTGTGTTCATAGAATTTTCTCCTGCTAGCTGGTTCACTACACACTGATTGGTCGTGTTAATGCCATGGTAGAATGTCTATTGAATCATTGCTTTGGTCATGTCATTGTTCGGACATTCTTTCACCATTGTCCGATATCTCTCCCAGATCTCATGAAGTGGTTCATTAGATTCCTGTTTGAAGGCCAAATCTCATCTCTCAAAGTCGCCATATGCCCTGGCAAGAAAAACTTATCTATAAACTTGTCCGCCAACTCATCCCAAGTAGTGATGGAATGGTTGGGAAGCCTTTCAAGCCAGTCCAAAGCTTTCCCTCTAAGTGAGAAAGGGAATAATCTCAAGCGAAGTGTATCCTCTGACACATTTGTTTGCTTGCTTCCCCAATAGGTATCCACAAAGCCTTTAAGATGTTTATATGCATTATGATGGGGAGCATATGTGAAATATCCTCGCTGCTCAAATAAAGTCAACATCACATTTGTAATTTAAAAATTGCCCGCCCGGATTCGGGGTGGGATAATTGCACTAGCATATCCTTCGTTTGGAAGCACCCGAGGAGCCAGTCTTAGATGTGGCGGGGGAGAGTCTGGAAAATTATCATTGTTCTAGTGGCCTCTCCTTTGAGCTTGAGACACTATAGGTACCTCATCATCAATATTATCATCAACCTCCTCCCCTGGAATAGCATTTCCAAGAGGGTCATTGTTCACCATTTTGTACCTGAATTGGTGACACACACAAATTAGTATCAAAGAAGGAAAGAAAAACAAGACACAAAACTATTTAGATAGATAACCAAAACAGTTAGCTCCCCAGCAATGGCATTAAAAAGTGATCGCGTCCAACCCTACACCACTATAGAGTGGCAAGAGCGGTCGATGCAGCTTTTACCCGAGAAGGCCGTGATCGAATCCACAGGGAGCTAATATAATGTTTGGAGTTGGATTCCTATCTAATCTAGCAATGTGTGGTGCTCTTGATTGCACTTCCAATCATTCTTGTTTGTTTGTTACTTCTAATTTAATACTAATAATGAACGAAATTAAGCTAAGTAGATATTTTTGTAGGGTTTTCTAAATGGGTAAAGAGGCACTAGGGAAGTGACTTACTCCTAGGTGAGTATATAATGGGATCTAGAACTTAGGGCAATAATGTTATAGTTGGGATCATGATATAGCCAATGCACGAAGCTAATACCTCTCGGTAGTTTGAGTGACTTTGCCCTAATTGGCTTTCTCAAGCCCAATTGGGTGTTCAATTTGTGCAAGCAATGTTGGCTCAAGTCGGGTATTACTATATCTAGGTTTAACCCTTTGATTGGGGCTATCAATCTCTTGAATACACCCCAATTCCTTGTTGGCCTGAAATTCATAGACTTAGTCTCTCTTTCTCAAGAAGAGCCTAAGTCAAAAAGGCACAAATTAGTGCTTGCAACCACTAATTCAACATAGAAAGCATTAATCAGGACAAATATCAATTACCCATAAACATCTAAGCTCTAAAATAGGAGACCAATTAAATACCCACACTAGGGTTGAGCCACAGCCCTAGCTAATGGGTTTAGCTACTCATAATTGAATAAGAAATCATAGATTGAGATGAAGAATGACCCATAAAATATAATTACAAGATAAGAAACTAAGATCAATTGCTAAACAAGCTACAATATTACTCAAAATAGCTAAAAGTCAGCATTCACGTGCTCACTACTGATAAGATGACCTAAAAATTTGAAAAAGAAATATTTATACACAGCTAAATTTTCGGACAAAAATGCCCCTGACAGAGGTACTGCTGACAGCGAAAAATGGACCGATGCAGTAGTGAGGCTACTGCGGCCTCATAAAGTCAATTGAGGACCGCGGTCTTCTATTTTTAGCTTCAATTTTGGCTCTCTGAACCTCTTCTCCACGGACCGCGGTAAACGGACCGTTGTCGCGGTAGAGGCACCGCTGCCGCATAAAAGCACTGCGGTCAACGGTGACTTGGAACATTTCAAATTGCATCTCTCTGAATCTTGCCACCGCGGACCGCAATAAAAGGACCGCTGTCACAGTAGGTCCTTCGCATCCATGGTTGGTTTTCCGTTGTAGTGCTCAGTAGGCTCAACTTTGACTTGTGCAGGTTTCACTCCTTTTTTAGCTAATTTTGACTTTCTTATCTCTTTTTGACCAAACACTGCAAACAAGCACAATAAGTTAGCTTTTAGGAGTACTTGTACACACTTTTAACAACAAAATCAAGCGAAAAGGAGCATAAAATAGACTAGAATCCCTTTTTATCAGTCCGTTGGAAATAAACCAGCCTAGGTCATAGTATCCATGAACCATTGCATACGACCCATGACCTTATGGAATTCCGGTGAAGACATGAAATCCATAGGGGCTAGCTCTGTTGCAGGCACCTCACCCTGCTCCTAATTAATAGGATCCCCTGCTGGATCCAGTGGTGGCATAACTGGAGCAACTCTGAGACGTCCTCGCCCTCTACCACAACCTCTAAAAACAGGGGGAGCAACTCCTCCATTATTGGGTACGTCTGCCACGTGCATTCTCACCATCTGTGAGAGAATAAGAGAAAAATACTTAGTATAACATCAACTGCACGATAGGAGATGAAGAAAGAGTAGTTTCCTAAAAACCTATAGCCTCCCAAAGATAGGTATGAATGTCTCCGCGCTGATCCGCAAGACTCTATTAGGCCTGCTTATTACTTGTGAGACCTATGTGAACCTAGTGCTCTAATACCATGTTTTCATGACCCAATCGCTACTGTAGGCCGTGATGGCGCCCAACGTTACCGCTAGGCAAGCTAATAGTGAGCTAACCCTGTGTTTGTTTCTTTTAACAATTTAGGAATAGTTGATTTTTAATTATTGAATGAAGAAGAAGTGAAAATTTAATAAAATGCTAAGTAAATAATTTTAAGAGCAAATAGGATGAAGTAAATAATCAAAAATCCATCAAGTGTCTACTAGCATAATTTCCAAGTCCAGATGTCACAAGTGTATGAGCTACTAGTAGAATATACAAAAATACTAAACTACTGTCTGAAATGAAGTAGACAGAAAGTAAAGGCAAAATAAAGACTTTGGGTGCTGCAGAACGGGCTCGGAAGACAGCTCACCACAAAGTATCAGAGAATTAGGAGTGCGCACCGGGATGATAACCAGATGCACCTGCCTCAGATCCTGCATGAGAAGTGCAGAAGTGAAGCGTGAGTACATAAACAACATGTGGCCAGTAAGTATCTAGTCTAACCTCGAAGAAGTAGTGACGAGGGGTCGACTTCGACACACACAATGGGCTAACAATAAAATATCTAAATATCTAAATAGGCATGGGCTATGTAATTGACAATGAAACCTCAGTAACAAGCAATAAATAAATAATTCTTTCACAAATAGTAAATCCCAAATAAATTTCCATCATTTAATGATTTTAATCTTTAGAGCCAATAAAACAATATCAAGTGTAATTAGTGTCCAAGTATTATGACGCACGATTTTTGTCGAGGTCGTACGGCCAGATCCAAAACACAAATATATATACTGTGCACTGCCGAGGATCAAACGACATGAATCATAGATGTATCTATTCTACTGCTGAGGTGTTCGGCCCGCTCCACAAGAAGAGAAGATACTTTATAAATATCTGATTTAAATGTTATTAAGAGGCTAATATACAAAGAAGCACAAGTTCCTATTAGCGGTCATGTAACCTGCCAAAACTCAAGTAAATGAAATTCGATCTTTTACAATTCTTTTATCAAGTTCCAATATAATTTAAGCACTTTAATTAACAAGTAGGGTGCAAACATTACAAGTAATTCATGATTTGGGTCCTAAACTACCCGGACATAAGCATAATTAGTAGATATGCATGGACTCTTGTCACCTCGTGCGTTCGTAGCCCCTACAATTAGAAGCACATATTAATTCAAATCACCTATGAGGTAAATTCCCTCTCACAAGGTTAGAAAAGAGACGTACCTTGTCTCAAGTTCACTTTCGATCCACAACTATGCTATAAATCCTCAACTCGGTGTCAAACGAGTCGAAACTAGTCAAACATTATATAAAATAATCAATACATGTTCACCAGTTCATAATTTAACTATTAGAGTAATTACTCAACTCCAAATGGAAGATTCCTAAAATTCACCCCGGGCTCATATGCCCAGATTTCGGATATTTTCGAAGATAAATATTACCCATAGCCTCACGAACACAAATATATAATTTTCACCCTATTCTATAATCATTTTCGTGGTTAAATCCCATTTTTTCAAAACCTAGGTTTTTCAACTAAACCCATAATTTTCACAATTTTACATGTTAAAATCTCCCCATAATCTATGTATTAAACTTACATTTGGTAGAAATTATTTACCTTCAATAGCTAGGTTGAAATTTCCCTCTTTAAAGCTCCAAAATCGCCCAAGAGTAATAAATATACTCAAAAGTGGCCGAAGTCCCGATTTAAAACAACACTGCCTAGCTGCCCCTTCTTCGCAAACGCAAAAAGGGCCTCGCGTTCGCGAAGGCAAAGCTCCCCAGGCCTAGATAAATGCCCATTGCAAATGCGGAGGCTTTCTTGGCCTAACCTACGAGAATGTGAGGGCTCCTTCGCGAACGCAAAGGGTAATGGGTACTGACACTCCCAGACCCCTTTCTTCTACGCGAACACGAGAGGACTTTCGCGAACGCGTAGGCCTGGGATTTCAAAGCTCTATGAATGTGACCTCCTGATCGCGAACACGAAGAGAAAATTGCCCTACTGCCTAAATCCTTCATCGCGAACGTGTGGGTCCTTCCGCGTTCTCAAAGAAGGAAACCAGAACTGGAATTTTTAGTTTTTCTAACTTAGCTCCGGACGGTCCAAAACACACCCGAGCCACTCGGGACCCCATCCAAGTGCATCAACATGTCCATAATCATAATATGGACCTGATCGAACTCTCTAAACTCATAAAACAATGACAGAAACAAGAATCAACCCCCAAAATCAAATTTAGTCAAGTTATGAACTTCAAGTTTCCAAATCGCTCTGAACGCGCCGAATCATACGGACTACTCGGAATGACACCAAATTTTGCATGCAAGTCTGAAATCACCATACATAACTATTTTCGGTCTCAGAATCCCAATTTGACCTCGATAACACCAAATCCTACTTCAAATCAAATATAAAGAACTTTAATACCTTCAAGGTGCCAATTATCAATATTAAGCGCCAAAATGCTTCTAGGTCATCAAAAACCCGATTCGAACATATGAGCAAGTCCAAAAGTATTATATAAACCTATTAGAACCGTCGAATCCCGGTTCTGAGGTCGTTTTCTCAAAACGTTGACCAATGTCAAACTTAGCCCTTTTTACCAACCTTAAGGAATCAAGTGTTCTGATTTCAACCCGAACCCTTTCAAATCCGGAACTAATCATCCCCGCAAGTCATAAAACAGTAAAAGTACATATGGGAAGTCTTATTTAGGTGAATGGGGTTCTAGAAAGCAAAACGACTGGTCAGGTCGTTATAGGGTCTTGACAACGAGCTGGCACATGCCCAGTCTCGATCACACCTCAAAGGCGGCAGGCTAACTTGGATCGGGCTTATAAACCTCAATTTCAAATGAGCTAAAAAATATTAACCTAACCCTAAAGTAGCAGGATTGGACTAGCCTCGCAAGTCAATCCCATTTTGATGACTCTATACCAACCTCTTAGGAACTCGTCTTCTAGACATGATTCGCTATCATCACAAAGTTGTGAGAATCACCAAAAATAAGTTGAGGTTTGCGCCTACCACCTATCTTAATTATGTGTAGTTTGCCTAAATTGATTTAATGGTGACGTTTGCTCCACTATCGTCTAAAGTTTCATGCATAGCAGCACAAATACCTAATGTAACAATCCAACCTATTAATTATATTATTCACTGTTGGATATTGACAAGTACAACTTTTAAAATGTAGTAGAAATATGTTACTAGGGTTTAAGAGGCTTTGTTTAGCACAGAAAGCAATTACAAAAACTTAGCTAGTTATAATCAATAAAAAACATTTGTTAAATGGGAAAGAAATCAGAAATAGCCAGATTTATAATTGGTAATTGAAAAATAGTTACAGTTTTAAAAGTAATTGAAATTTGTATTTTTCGTGTAAATATAAAATGTGAACAAAAACACCCTTAAAATCCAGGAAAATCCCAACATAATATGTTAGATTTTCAACATAATATGCTTGAAGTTTATACATAGGAGCTCCATGTTCCAGCATATTATGCTGAAACGTTTCTTGTGCTGGAATTCCAACATAATATACTGGATGTTTATTTGTAGGAGCTCCATAATCTTGCATATTATGCTGGACACTTTCCGTGTTTCAGTAAAATAATTGCTATTTTTCAATGACTTTACAAACGTTGACTATTTTTCAATTATCGGTTCGAAAAATTGCTAGCATGTGCTATTTTCACTTGTAAAATATCTATAATTTTCTTTAAAATCGGGCTTGGGCCTTGCAAATCTAATTTAGTTAACCGAAACAAAGAGGATTTTTTAGTCATTTACCTTGAACCACAAAAATAAAAACATGAAATTCTTTAGGCCTAAGATGCCATTACTATAGCAAGTTCCCCTCTTCTTGTCTCTCTCGCTCTCTCTTACAAGACAAAACCCTAATCAATTTCTCAAGTGATTTTTTGTAAATAAGTTGTAGATTGTAAATTGAGTTGTAATTTTCTTTGTGTCTACACTGCTGTCAAATATTTTTCTCGTGATATACACAAGCTTCTTTTGTATTATTATTTACTTCCCTTGTGTTAATATCTTCGAATTTGTGGTATCACTAATTTGTTTACCGATTATTTCTCTTAATGAGAAAAGGTAAAGATAAGTAAGGCCGGTATACATTGAACAATTTATCAATATATTTTGAGTTCTCAATGGAAGTTCTAAATTTAAGGGTTTTTTCATCGAAAACATTCATCTATAAACGCATAAAGGACGAAATAAGTCCAAAGGAGCGTACATCCTCATTTACAATCCAACTTGGGAATATACTTTCCTAATAAACACCATGTACTAAAGACATTGAGAACTTGGCTAAGCTATGAGCAACAAAATTAAATGTCCTAGGAACATATACAAAAGAAACATGCTCAAGGTTTGAAGTCATGTTCTAAATATTTTCGCAAGTGTAACGATCCGACCGATCGTTTGAGCTCTAGCGCGTTGTTCGGTGATTTGAGGCCATGAGTAGCTTCACTTTAGGTATTATGACTTGTACGTGTGGTCGGAATTGAATTTCGGGAAGTTCGCAGTTGGTTAAAAAGAAAATTCTATGTTTCAAAATCTTTAAGTTGGAGAAAATGAATGTTCCAACATGTTCGTATGATAATTTTGAACTTAGGCATATGTCCGGATCAGGTTTTGGATGACTCGGGAGCGTTTCAGCACCTATTGTGAAAATTTAGTATTTTGGAAGAATTTCATAAATTAGGGTTGAAGTGAATTGCAATGTTGTTGATGACCGTTTGGGATTCCGAGTCTGAGAATAGCTCTTTATGGTGATTCTGGACTTAGGAGCGCGTTCGGATGTGGATTTGGAGGTTCGTTTTTGGGGTCATTTGGCAAAAGTTGGAAATTTGAAGGTTCTTAGAAAGCTTGACAGGGAGTGAACTTTTTGATATCAGGGTCGTATTTTGATTTTGGAAGTTAGAGTAGGTCTGTAATGTTGAATGCGACTTGTGTGCAAAATTTGAAGTCAATCAGACGTGACTTGATAGGTTTTTGCATCGAATGTAGAAGTTTGAAGTTCTAAAGCTCATTAAGCTTGAATTGGGGTGCAATTCATGATTTCGACGTTATTTGATGTGACATGAGTCCTTGAGCAAGTTTGTGTTATGTTATGGGACAAGTTGGTGTGATTGGACGGGGTCCCGAGGGCCTCGGGTGTATTTTGGACCAAATTGGGCTAAGTTGCTAATGCTGGTGCTAGTGTCTGGTTTCCTCCTTCGCGAACATGAAGGGTCTCCCACATTCGCGAAGAAGGATATTTTGGGCTAAGGATTTTTCCTACGCGAACGTGATATATGGGTCGCGAACATGATACAGGGGTCGCGAACGTGAAGAAGGAAGAGAACTGGGGGAGCTAGAACCAATTAGCCTTCTCGAACGCGGAGCTTCCGCCGCGAACGCGAAGCAATAGGGCCCGAAGCAGTAGGGCCCGAAGGCATCGCGAACGCGGCCTAGCTGACGCGAACGCAAAGAGGTAATTGACGCAGTGCATTTTTTTGGCCTTCGCGATCGGGATGGTCTTTCTGCGATCGCGAAGAAGGACGGGCCTAGGCAGAGTTATTTTGAAGCGGGATTTAGCCCATTTCACTCATTTCTCTATTTGTTTGGGCAATTTTGGAGAAGCTTCAAGGGGATATTTATATCATCCATGTCAAGGTAAGTGATTCCCACCTATTGCAAGTTAAATATTTGGACTATATATAGAATTTAACATGAAAATTCATGGAAAATTTTTGGGAAATTTAGGGTTTTAGTAGAAAACTTATAAATTGCTATTTTTGAATTTTGACCACGAATTTGGGCATGGAATTGAGAATAAATTATATATTCGAGTTCGTGAGTTTATGGGTAATGGTTATCTTCAAAAAAATTTTGAATCCGGACACGTGGGCCCGAGGGTTGTTTTTTATTGACTTTTCGAGCGGAGTTGGGAATTGTTTAAATTTATTAATTATGGGTATTAGAACACGTTTTGGTTGTTTGCACGTTGGTTGCATAGTTTTGGACCGTCAAGCTTTGGGTTGAGATGTTAGAGTGGCGTCGGAGTCGGTTATGGAACTTCAAAGCGAGGTAAGTCTCTTTTCTAATATTGTTAGAGGGAATTAGCCCCATAGGTAAATTGCTTAATATGTGCTCCTATTTGTGAGGGCCACGTACACACGAGGTGACGAGAGTCCGTATGTAGCTACTAATTATGCTACTAATTATATAATTATGCTACTAATTATACTTTATTTCCAGGTAGTCTAGAAGTCATACCATGCTATACTTACGATGTTTGCACCCTACTTGTTAACTTAATTGCCTAAATCATGTTGGAACTTGATAAAAGAACTTTAAAAGGTTAAATTTCATTTACTTGAATTCTTGGATGGGTCACTTGACTGTTGTTGAGAATTTGTGTTTCTTTAAATATTATCCTCTTAATAAATCTCAAATCAACTGTTATAAAGTATTTTATCTTTTGTGAAGCGGATCAAACATCTCGGTAGCAGATAGATGCATCTATGGTTAGTGCAGTTCGACCCTTGTCAGTGCACATCTTAAATATTTTATGTTGGATCGGGCCGTATGACCTCGACATGAATTGCGCATGATAAATCTTTGGAACTAATAATAATTGATATTGCTTCATTAGCTTGAGATATAAATTGTTAAATGATGAAAATAAATTTAAGAATTCTTAGTAGTAAAAGGATTGTTTATTATTTCCGGTTATGAGTTTTCAGCTATACTATGTAATCCATGCTTAATTATAATATCAATATTTTATGGTTAGCCCATAGTAAGTATCGAAGTCGACCCCTACCCCTATTCACTACTTCTTGGTGGTATGGAGGTGCAGACTTTAAGGTCGTGGGAGCATATTCCACTGGAAGATTGTATAAGTGTGACATGTAGTCACTTGATTGATTAAAGATTGAAACCAAGTATGGAGATTATGGTACTATCGCTAATGTGAGAGTTTAGACCTGGAAGGCGCACTATTCATTTGGTTGTGAATGGTGGAAGTTTGTTCTGAATTTAACAGTTGTTCTTGTGTGTCAAGGGAAAAGGGTTATTATGGATCTTTGAAAGGTTATTAGCCCAGTGCGGTACAATCAGAATTGGCTTGAGGTCCGTGGAGGGATCTGGATGTGAATGTGGGCTCTATATCAGGCCGGATGTGTTCCTTTCAGCATAGCATTGTTTATGAAGGAGTCTTCGGGCCTTGGATATTATTTCTGTCATCAGCTATTCCGTGTAATCACTATTGTGTCATATGGGTTATGAGACGGTATGATTATTTGCACTCGTATTGGGATCCCATGTAGTTTGTGGTGTTGTGAGAGCACGATGACTCTCGAGATGCATGTCATTTATTGCACCTTAGTTGTGCTTGAGTTTCGTAGCATACGACGCTATCCGTCTCCCCAGGATTTGCATTATGCACCTCGTGTGCTTGCGGTTGATACTTGAACATTTCATGAGTATGAGCGTTACGTCTTGTGTATGTTTTCTTCTTAATTGTTATGTGCGGATTAGGTGGCATGCCGCCAGAGTATGTCATTTGGATTGGGTTGCACGCCGCAACGGCATCATGTGTGGATCGAGTTGCACGCTACAACAGTGTCACATTGGATCAGGTTGAACGCTGCAATAATGAGATGTTAAGCACAGTCCCATTATATGTATTTTGTGTGTCTTGTTTCTTGTCTCCGAGAAAGGCTCATAGTTTTTGATGGTCATTTTATTCGTTACGCGGACTATATAGTTCTTTCCAGGGTTTGTTCTTCTTTATGTATTACATTCGAGCTTGTAGCTTGTTGGCGCATTGTGTCATCATATGAGATCTTGGTCAATATTGGAGGTGGCTTATTGCCAAGTAGCTTGTACTGGGGGATACAAGAATACTGAACCTGGGATCAGTGCGACCGGATTTATGGAAGGCATACTAAAGAGCAAATATCGTTATGTAGTTCAAAATGAGGTAATGGTTCTTGTCAAGAGAAGAGACTCAATGATTTGTTGATTCGGTAGGTAGTTATAGATTTCTACAAAACTCTTCCATCGTGGTAGTATTGCAAGAGTTGAAACAGGACTTATATGCATCATGAGGTGACTTCTGAGCATCAGATTCGTGAGATTTCTGCTATTGTGGCTAGAGGGTGTTATTATGATCATGTGAATTATGTGGTGCATGGTGTGAATTTAGTAAGGGTATACAATCATGTTTGGTACAATGTGTAATGATTGATAGGGTATTCATATGTTGGAAACATGCCTGATAGAGAATTTCGGATGTTGGAACTTGGCTCTAAGGCTTTTTGACTAAATAAAAAAGGGAATCTTCAGACTGGCTCGAGCTAATGTGCTCAACTGGGTTGTTGTAGCACGGGTAGGTTCTCAAGGGGTTAAACATTTATTTCACACAAAACCATAGCAGTTCTTAGCGCATTCGAGGACGAACACATGTTTAAGTGGGAGGGAATATAACGACCAGACCGGTCATTTTGAGCTCTAGTGCGTCGTTCGGTGGTTTGAGGCCATGAGTAGCTTCACTTCAGGTATAATGACTTGTACGTGTGGTCAGAATAAAATTCCAAAAGTTCAGAGTTGATTTGGAAAGAAAATTCTAATTTTCGGAAGTTTTAAGTTGGAGGAATTGACTAATGTTTGACTTTTGAGTAAATGACCTCATAATAGGGATTTGAAGGTTCCAACAGGTTCATATGATGATTTTGGACTTGAGCATATGTCTTGACCAGTTTTTGGATGACCCGAGTGCGTTTTAGCGCCTATTGTGGATAGTTGGTATTTTGGAAGGATTTTATAAATTTGGGTTGAAGTGCATTTCAATGTTATCAATGATTGTTTGGGATTTCGAGTCTAGAAATAGCTCCGTATGGTGATCCTGGTCTTAGGAGCGAATGTGGATTTAGAGGTCTGTAGGTCATTTGGGGGTCATTTGGCGAAAGTTGAAAATTAGAAGGGTTTTGGAAAGATTGACCCGGAGTGGACTTTTTGATATCGGGGTCGAATTTTGATTCTGAAAGTTGGAGTAGGTCCGTAATATCGAATTTAACTTGTGTGCAAAATTTGAGGTCAATTGGATGTGATTTCGTAGGTTTTGGCATCGAATGTAGAAGTTTGAAGTTCTAAAGTTCATTAAACTCGAATTGGGGTGCGATTCATGATTTCGACGTTGTTTGATGAGATTTGAGGCCTCGAGCAACTTTGTGGTATGTTATGGGATAGGTTGGTATGATTGGACGAGGTCCCGGGTGCCTCGGGTGTATTTCGGGGTGGTTTCTTACCAAATTGGGCTAAGTCACTGATGTTGGTGTCTTGTTTCCTCCTTCGCGAACGTGAATGGTCTCCCAAGTTCGCGAAGAAGAATATTTTGGGCTGAGGATTTTTCCTACACAAATTTGACACAAGGGTCGTGAACGAGAAGAAGGAAGAGGACTGGGCAACTGGAACCATTAAGCCTTCGCGAACACGGAGCTTCAGCCGTGAACGCGAAGCAGTAGGGCCTAAAGGCATCGTGAACGCCGCCTAGCTAACGCAAACGCGAAGAGCTAATTGAGGTAGTGCATTTTCTTGGCCTTCACGATTGCGATGGTCTTTCCAAGATCGCGAAGAAGGATGGGCCTGGGCAGAATTATTTTAAAGCAGTATTTAGCCCTTTTCACTCATTTCTCTCTTGGTTTGGGCGATTTTGGAGAGGTTTCAAGGGGAGATTTTCATCATCTAGGTCAAGGTAAGTGATTCTCACCTATTGCAAGTTAAATACTTGGATTATATATAAATTTTAACATGGGAATTCATGGAAAATTTGTAAAAAATTTGGGGTTTTGGTAGAAAACCTAGAAATTAGTATTTTTGGATTTGACCATGAATTTGGGAATGGGATTGAGAATAAATTATATATTCGAGTTCGTGAGGTTATGGGTAATGGTTATCTTCGAAAATTTTCAAAATCCAGGCACGTGGGCCCGATGGTTGATTTTTATCGACTTTTTGAGCGGAGTTGGGAATTGTTCAAATTGATTAATTATGGGTATTAGAACACGTTTTGATTGGTTTGCACATTGGTTCCGTAGTTTTTGACCATCAAGCTTTGGGTTGAGATGTTAAAGTGGTGTCGGAGCCCGTTATGGAACTTCGGTGTGAGGTAAGTCTTTTTTCTAACCTTGTAAGAGGGAATTAACACCATAGGTGAATTGATTAATATGTGCTCCTATTTGTGGGGGCCACGTACGCATGAGGTGACGAGAGTCCGTACGCATCTACTAATTATGTTATTTTCCTGATAGTCTATGACCCATACCATGCTACACTTACGATCTTTGCACCCTACTTATTAACTTAATGTGATGACCCAAAAGGTAATCACTCGTTTTGAAAGGAAATTATGTGTTCCGAGGCCTTAAAACCTCCTTTTATCTCACCTCGATTTGCGTGCGCAGTTCGGGCGTATATCCGGAACGCTTTTATGTGGAAATTTGATAAAAATGCTAATTTTGCCTTTAAAATTGAATTTAAGTTGACTTTGGTCAGTATTTTGGGTAAACGGACCTGGACCCGTGATTTGACGGTTCCGGAGGGTTCGTAGAAAAATATGGGACTTGGGTGTATGCCCCAAAATCGAATTCTGAGATCCCAAGCCCGAGAAATGAATTTTTGAAGGAAATTGTTTAACTGAAATTATAAGAATTTTTTGAAACTTAAATGTGATTGAATTTAATAGTATCGGGCCCGTATTTTGGTTTCGGAGCCCGGTACAAGTCTTATATGGTATTCAAGTTGTGCCTATAAAATTTGATAAGAAACGGACTTCATATGACATAAATCAGACCCTCGGTTGTTAAAAATTTGAACTTAAGGGTTATGGAGATTTTTCTTTGATTTTGATGCTAAATTCATAGTTTGAGATGTTAATTTGGCGATTTGATCACACGAGTAAGTCCATATGATGTTTTTCAGTTAGTATGCATGTTTGGTTTGGAGCCCCGAGGGCTCGGGTGAGTTTCGGATAGGTTTTGGGGTTTTTTAGACTTAGGATTTTCTGCTGTATTGCTGCTTCTGGTGTGCTGGTGTATTGTTCTTCGCGTTCGAAGGAACTCTCGCGAACGCGAAGAGTAAGTTAGTCTTAGGGAGATTTTCTTCTATGCGAACGCGAGGCTCAGGTCGCAAACGCGAAGCATTGGGCGTGTTACCCTTCGTGAACGCGACCTGGCTATCGCGAATGCGAAGGCCCATTTGGCAAGGAACTGGGGGAAGGGATTTTACCCTACACGAACGCGGCGTAGGTCTTGCGAACGCGAAGATCAGGGAGGGTTAACCCTTCGCGAACGCGAAGAAGACCTGTCCAGTGAATTAAAAATGGAATAAAAAATGGGAATAAGCCATATTTTCATCTCCTTCCCTAAAATCATACCTTAGGCGATTTTTGAAGGAAAGTTGCAACACCAAATCATACGTATGTGTTCTTAAACTCCTCTCCTTCATTTTTCATTAATACCCATTAGATTTTTAGGCCTAAATCATGTTCTTCCATGGTAGAATTAGGAATTTTGGGTAGAATTAGGGCTTTTTGAATAATTGGAATTTAGACCTCGTTTTGGGGTCGGATTTCGAAACTAATTGCATATTCGGGCTCGTGGTTGAATGGGTAATCGGGTTTTGGTCCGAACCTTGAGTTTTGACCAAGCGGGCCCGGGGTCGATTTTTGACTTTTTGGGAAATTGATAGAAAACCTATAATTAAGCATTGGGTATGAATTCTTTAGCATTTATTGATGTTGTTAAATTAATTTGGACTAGATACAAGTAAATTGGAGGCAAATTCTAAAGGAAAAGCGGTGTTTTAGGCTTGAGTTGGTCGTGGAAGTTCGAGGTAAGTGTTTGGTCTAACTTTAGCTTAAGGGAATAGGAGTTGTAGTCTTATTTGTTATGTGTTAATTGTTGGGTACGACGTATAGGTGTGGTGACGAGTATCTATACGTTGGTATCAAGCATGCCCGTGAGTCTTATACTATGATTATTGTGACTCCGTTATGTATTTTCCATACTTAATATGATGATTATCAATATTGAACAAAGCTTATGGAAGTATTCTTGGTTATTGTTTCCCTTGCCGGAATGTTATTGCTTATGATGTTGTTTCCTTTGCCGGGATATTATTGTTATACTATTGTTCCCTTGCCGGTATTCTATTGTGATTTTATTGATTCCCTTTCCCGAATTACTTGTGATTGTTGCTTGGGTAAGGAAGAGTGGAAAGCACGAAGGGTGATACCGTGCGCGATATTTGTGTGTGAGTGTTAATGCACGAAGGCTGATGCCGTGCTAATATTGTAAATGTAAAAGCACGAAGGGTGATGTCGTGCCATGATGTGAGTGATAATGCATGAAGAATAATGTCGTGCCATGATTTTGTGAGGTAAAAGCACGAAGGGTGATGTCGTACACTTGTTATTGTTCTCCTTATTCTTGCTTATAGTTGAATTTTGGTGTTCCTTATGCTTCTTTACTAAATTTCTATTTGTACATGATATTCCCCGAAGCATGTTTCCCCGTCCCTTCTTTAACTGCTAGTTTATGTTATTATTTGTTGTATATGATATAACTGCACAGGTTTATTTGGTAGTCCTGACCTAGCCTCGTCACTACTTCGTCGAGGTTAGGCTCGACACTTACCAGCACGGTTGTGTTGATACTACACTCTGCACTATGTGCAGATCCCATCGCTGGAGCTTTTGGACCATAGTGAGGTTGCTGCCTTCAGTCCAGCGCATCCCCTTCTATCTTTCTATTCTGTTTTTTATATATTTCAGAGATAGATTTGTATTTGTCATTCAGACCACTATTTGTAGTAATCGTAGATAGTCTGTGACATTGTGACACCAATTTTGGGTAGAGTTGTATTCTGGATTTTCGTATTAGTACTTGGTTAAACTATTAGCTTTCGTCTTCCGCATTTTTGTTCATTATGATTATTCCGCTATTGATCATATGTGAATTCATAAATGTAAAAAGGTTAAGTAAAAAGGGTAAAAGAATTTGTAACTCTTGGCTTGCCTAGCTTTCATGAGTAGGCGCCATCACGACTCCCGGGGGTGGGAAATCCGGGTCGTGACAAGTTGGTATCAGAGCTCTAGGTTTCTTAGGTGTCAAAATTCACGGAAAAGCTTAGTAGAGTTTGAGGGATCGGTATGGAGACGTCTATGTTTATCCCCTAGAGGCTACAGAGTTAGGAAAAACTTCACATCTATTCTTTACTGTCATGAGACTTGGTTTCTCAATACTTATTGAACTTCCACTTTGTTCTTTCGCAGATGGTGAGAACACGTACCACATCATCAGCTGACCAGCAGCCCAAGCCCCTAGTAGCATCTCCTTCGAAAGACAGAGGCTGAGGCCATGCTAGGGCCCAAGGCAGAGGCAGAGCTCATCCTAGAGCTCGAGCAGCAGCACGAGCGGCGAAGTCCCAGGTTAAGTTTGATGATGAGGTTCCATCCCAGACAGTTCCAGCAGGACCAGCTAAGGTCCTAGAGGGGTTTATCACCACCCCGGTACTTCAGGATGCGCTGGTCCGTCTAGTGGGCCTTATGGAGAGTGTTTCCCAGGCAGGCTTGCTTTTTGTAGCACCAGCCCTCTCTCAGGATGGAGGAGGAGCCCAGACTCTTGATACTCGCACTCCAGAGCAGATGGCTCCCCAGTTTCAGACTCCAGCAGCTCAGCCAGTTGGGGTAGTTCAGCCCGGTATTGTGGCACAGATCGGTGAGGGGCCAGTTATGTCTGTTGATGCATTGTGGATATTGGACAGGTTCACCAAGCTTTTCACTACTACTTTTTGTGGTACATCTTCGGAGGATCCCCAGGATTATTTGGACAACTGTCATGAGGTTCTGCGGAACATGGAGATAGTGGAGACCAATGGGGTCGACTTTGCTGCTTTTCGTCTGTCTGGATCCGCCAAGACTTGGTGGAGAGATTATTGTTTAGCTAGACCAGCTGGGTCACCGGCTTTGACTTGGGATCAGTTTTCTCAGCTATTTCTAGAGAAGCTTATTCCTATCACTCAGATGGAGAACTATCGGAGGCAGTTTGAGTGTCTCCCGTAGGGTTCTATGACTGTCACTCAGTACGAGACCAGATTTATTGACTTGGCCCGTCATGCTCTTCTTATACTTCCCACTGAGAGAGAGAGAGTGAGGAGGTTCATTGAGGGACTCGTTCAGCCTATTCGATTGCAGATGGCTAAGGAGACGGGGAGCGAGATTTCTTTTCAGAATACGGTCAATGTGGCTAGGAGAGTTGGGATGGTTCTATCATGGGGGAGTGGTCAGGGGTCTGACAAGAGGCCTCGTCATTCGGGCAGTTTTAGTGGTGCCTCATCTGGAGGCAGGGATTCTTTTGGTAGGGGTCATCCTTCCAGGTCGTTTCAGCACTACAGGCTTCTCATGGTACGCTAGGTGGCCATGGTTCTCATATGCAGTATTCTGATTAGTTTCCCTACAGTACACCACCAACTCCTATCAGTGCACCGTCACTCCAGAGTTTTCAGGGTGGTTATTCAAGCCCTCTAGGTCAGCAGTATCAGCAGCCGAGGTCTTGTTATACTTGTGGCGACACGAGGCATATTTCTAGATTTTGCCCTCGAGCACCGAGTAGCTCTTAGCATCAGGGTTCTCGTGCCATGGTTCAAGCACTGAGTGTTCTAACGCCCACTAGCCAGCTAGAGGTGGAGGTAGAGGTGCTAGAGGTGGAGGTAGAGGTATTAGAGGTGGAGGTCAGGCCGCTAGAGGTGGAGGCCAGCCAGCAGGAGGCCATCCCAGAGATGTGGTTCAGAGTGGTGGGGCCTATCCCCGATGTTATGCTCTTCCAGTCAGGCATGAGGCTAAGGCCTCCGATGCAGTTATCATAGATACTGTTCTAGTTTGTAGTAGAGATGTTTCAGTTTTATTTGATCCAGTATCTACATAATCCTATGTGTCATATTATTTTGCACCGTGTTTGGTTATGCCTAGTGATTCCCTAAGTGCTCTTATATATATGTTTCTACACCTGTGGGTGATTCTATTGTGGTAGATTGTGTCCATTGTTCATGTATAGTTGTGATTGGGGGTCTTGAGACCCGAATAGATCTGTTACTTTTGGATATAGTTGGTTTGATGTCATATTAGGGATGGACTGGTTATCACCTTACCACGCTATCTTGGACTGTCATGCCAAGACTGTGACCTTAACCTTGCCGGATTTACCTCGTTTAGAGTGGAGGGCGACTCCTGGTCATTCTACCCGTAGGTTTATCTCACATATGAAGGCTCAGCATATGGTTGAGAAGGGATGTCTGGCCTACTTGGTGTATGTTTGTGATTCTAGTGCCGAGGTTCCTTCTATGGACTCTGTGCCTGTTGTTCGTGAGTTTCCTAAGGTATTTCCTTCAGACCTGCTGGGTATGCCACCCGACAAGGATATTGACTTTTGCATTGATCTGGTTCCGGGCACTCAACCCATTTCTATCCCGCCATATCATATGGCCCCGCCAGAGTTGAATGAATTGAAGGAACAATTGCAAGACTTGCTTGATAAAGGCTTTATTAGACCTAGTGTCTCACCTTGGGGTGCACTGGTGTTGTTTGTTAAGAAGAAGGACGGATCGATGAGGATGTATATAAATTATCAGCAGTTGAACAAGGTCACAATCAAGAATAAGTATCCATTGTCGAGGATTGATGACTTGTTTGATCTACTTTAGGGTGCCAAGGTATTTTTGAAGATTGATTTAAGATCTGGCTACCATCAGTTGAGGATTAGGGCATCTGATGTCCCTAAGACAGTCTTCCACACTCGGTACGGGCATTATGAGTTCTTGGTGATGTCATTCGGGTTGACAAATGCCCCGATAACTTCCATGGATTTGATGAACCGAGTGTTCAAGCCTTACGTGGATTCATTCGTGATAGTCTTCATTGATGATATTTTGATCTATTCCCGCAGCCAGGAGAATCATGAGCAGTATCTGAGAGTGGTTCTTCATACTTTGAGAGACATTCAGTTATATGCTAAGTTTTCAAAATGTGAGTTCTGGTTTAGTTCGGTTACATTCTTGGGTCATGTTGTATCAATAAAGGGTATTCATGTGGACCCTAAGAAGATTGAGGTAGTCAAGGACTGGCCTAGACCCGCATCGACTATAGAGATCTGGAGTTTCTTGGGTTTAGCGGGATATTACTGTTAGTTTGTGGAGGGGTTTTCGTCTATTGCAGCCCCGATGACCAGGTTGACCTAGAAGGGTGCCAGTTTAGGTGGTCGGATGAGTGTGAGGCAAGCTTTCAAAAGCTCAAGACAGCTTTGACTATGGCGCCAGTGTTGGTTTTGCCCAAAGGTTCAGGGCCATATACAGTTTATTGTGACACATCTCGTATTGGACTTGGTGCAGTGTTGATGCAATATGGCAAGGTCATTGCGTATGCTTCGAGATAATTAAAGATTCACAAGAAGAATCATCCAGTTCATGATTTGGAGTTAGCAGCCATTGTTCACGCACTGAAGATTTGGAGGCACTACTTATATGGCGTGTCATATGAGATGTTCACGGATAACAAGAGTCTTCAGCACTTGTTCAAGCAAAAGGAACTAAATTTGAGGCAGAGAAGATGGTTGGAACTATTGAAAGACTATGATATTACCATCTTATACCATCCGGGGAAGGCCAATGTAGTGGCCGATGCTTTGAGTAGAAAGTCAGTCAGTATGGGTAGTCTTGCGTATATTCCGGTCGGTGAGAGACCGCTTGCTTTGGATGTTCAGACTTTGGCCAATCAGTTCGTGAGGTTGGATATTTTTGAGCCCAGTCGTGCTCGTTCTTCATTATTTGAGCATATCAGAGATCGACAGTATGATTATCCTCATTTATGTGTCCTTAGGGACATAGTGTGGCACGGTGATGCCAAGTAGGTTACATTAGGAGATGATGGAGTTTTGAGGATGCAGGGTCGAGTTTGTGTGCCTAATGTGGATGGACTTCGAGAGTTGATCTTAGAGGAGGCCTATAGTTCCCGGTACTCTATTCATTCGGGCGCCGCTAAGATGTATCAGGACTTGCAGCAGCATTATTGGTGGAAGAGGATGAAGAAGGACATTGTTGCATATATGGCTCGATGTTTGAATTATCAGTAGGTAAAGTACGAGTATTAGAGACCTTGTGGTTTGTTCCAGAAGATTGAGATTCCTGAGTGGAAGTGGGAGCGTATCACTGTGGACTTCGTTGTGGGACTCCCACGGACTAAGAGGAAGTTTGATGCAGTGTGGGTTATTGTTGATAGGCTGACCAAGTTAGCACATTTCATTCATGTGGCAGTCTCTTATTCTTCCGAGAGGTTAGCTGAGATTCTATATCCAGGAGATTGTTCGTCTTCATGGTGTGCTCGTGTCAATCATTTCTGATTGAGGTACGTAGTTTACCTCGCACTCCTGGAGGGCAGTTCAGCGTGAGTTGGGCACACGGGTCGTGTTGAGCACAACATTTCATCCTCAAACGGATAGGCAGTTCGAGCATACTATTCAGATTTTGGAGGATATGCTCTGAGCTTGTGTTATTGACATTGGAGGAATATGGGATCAGTTTTTGTCTTTAGCGGAGTTTGCCTACAACAACAACTAACAGTCGAGCATTCAGATGGCTCCCTATGAGGCTTTATATGGTAGGCAGTGTCGGTCTCCAGTTGGGTGGTTTGAGCCAGGAGAGGCTAGGTTGTTGGCTACGGATCTAGTACAGGATGCCTTGGACAAGGTTAAGATCATTCAAGATAGGCTTCGTACAGCTTAGTCCAGGAAAAAGCGTTATGCTGACAGTAAGGTTCATGATGTGGCATTCATGGTCGGTGAGCAGGTGTTGCTTCGGGTGTCTCCTATGAAGGGCGTGATGAGATTTGGAAAGAAGGGCAAGTTAAGCCCTAGATTCATTAGTCCTTTTGAGATTCTTGATCGAGTGGGAGAGGTAGCTTATACAATTGCATTGCCGCTGAGTATATCCACTGTGCATTCAGTGTTTCATGTGTCCATGATTTAGAAGTATCACGGTGATCCATCCCACGTGTTAGACTTCAGCACTGTTTAGTTGGACAAGGACTTGTCCTATGAGGAGGAGCCGGTAGTTATTCTAGACTGGCAGGTTCGTCAGTTGAGATCGAAGAATTTCCCTTCGGTTCGTGTTCAGTGGAGGGGTCAGCCTGTTAAGGTAGCGACTTGGGAGTCCGAGTCCGATATGCGGAGCCGATATCCCCATCTTTTTTCCGACTCGGGTATTTTTCTTATGTTCGTTCAAGGACGAACGGTTGTTTTAGAGGTGGAGAATGAAATGACCCAAAAGGTTCACTCATTTTGAAAGTAAATTCTGTGTTCCGAGGCCTTAAAACCTACTTTTATCTCACTTCGATTTGCGTGCAGGGTTCGGGCGTATATCTGGAATTCTTTTATGTGGAAATTTGATAAAAATGCTAATTTTGCCTTTAAAATTGAATTTAAGTTGACTTTGGTCAACATTTTGGGTAAACGGACTCGGACCCATAATTGATGATTCTGGAGGGTCCGTAGAAAATATGGGACTTGGGCGTATGCCCGGAATCGAATTCGAGGTCCCAAGCCCGAGAAATGAATTTTTGAAGGAGATTGTTTAACTAAAATTATAAGAATTTTTGGAAACTTAAATGTGATTGAATTTAATAGTATCAGGATCGTATTTTGGTTTCGGAGCCCGGTACAGGTCTTATATGGTATTCAAGTTGTGCCTATAAAATTTGGTAAGAAACAGACTTTATATGACGTGAATCAGACCCCCGGTTGTTAAAAATTTGAACTTAAGGGTTATGGAGATTTTTCTTTGATTTTGATTCTAAACTCGTAGTTCGAGGTGTTAATTTGGCGATTTGATCGCACGAGTAAATCCATATGATATTTTTGAGTTAGTATGCATGTTTGGTTTTGAGCCCCGAGGGCTCGAGTGAGTTTCGGATAGGTTTCAGGGTGTTTTGGACATAGGAGTTTCTGTTGTTTTGCTGCTTCTGGTGTGCTGGTGTATTGTTCTTCACGTTCGTGATGGAACTCTCGCGAACGCGAAGAGTAAACTAGTGTGAGGGAGATTTTCGTCTACGTGAATGCGAGGCTCAAGTCGCGAACGTGAAGCATTGGGGGTGTTACCCTTCGCGAACGCGACCTGGCTATTGCGAACGAGAAGGCCATTTGGCAGGGAACTGGGGGAAGGGATTTTACCCTACGCGAACGCGATGTAGGTCTCGCAAACGCGAAGGTCATGGAAGGTTAACCCTTCGTGAATGTGATAGGCTTCTCGCGAACGCGGAGAAGACCTGTCCAGTGAATTATAAACAGACCCAAAAACGGGAATACGATATATTTTCATATCTCCTTCCCTAAAATCATAGCATAGGCGATTTTTGAAGGAAAGTTCCAACACCAAATCATAGGTATGTGTTCTTAAACTCATCTCCTTCATTTTTCATCAACACCCATTAGATTTCTATGCCTAAACCTTGTTCTTCCATGGTAGAATTAGGGATTTTGGGTAGAATTAGGGCTTTTTGAATAATTGGAATTTAGACCTTGTTTTGGGGTCGGATTTCGAAACTAATTGCATATTCGGGCTCGTGGTTGAATGTGTGATCGGATTTTGGTCCGAACCTCGAGTTTTGACCAAGCGGGCCTGGGGTTGATTTTTGACTTTTGGGGAAATTGATAGAAAACCTATAATTAAGCATTGGCTATGAATATTTTAGCATTTACTGATGTTGTTAAATTAATTTGGACTAGATACAAGTAAATTGGAGGCTAATTCTAAAGCAAAACAGTGTTTGAGGCTTGAGTTGACCATGGAAGTTCGAGGTAAGTGTTTTGTCTAACCTTAGCTTGAGAGAATAGGAGTTGTAGTCGTATTTGCTATGTGTTAACTGTTGGGTACGACGTATATGTATGGTGACGAGTATCTATACGTTGGTGTCAAGCATGCCCGTGAGTCTTATACTATGATTGAGTCTTGTACTATGATTGTTGTGACTCCGTTATATATTGTCCATGCTTAATATAATGATTTGCAGTGTGGAACAAGGCTTATGGAAATATTCTGGGTAATTGAACATGGTAGAGCATTGTCTCAAGTTGAGATTTATGTTGTGAAGTGATTGTGGAAATGAGGAGAGGTTTATGATATTGTTTCCCTTTCCAGGGATGCTATTGTTTATGATATTATTTCCCTTGCCAGGATGTTATTGCTTATGATATTATTTCCCTTGCCAGGATATTGTTGTTATATTATTGTTCCCTTGCAGGATTCCATTGTGATTTTATATTTCCCTTGCCCGAATTGTTTTGTGATTGTTGCTTGGGTAAGGAAGAGTGGAAAGCACGAAGGGTGTTGCTTTGCCTGATATTTGTGAGCGAGTATTAGTGCACAAAGGGTGATGTCGTGCTAATATTGTAAATGTAAAAGTACGAAGGATGATGTCGTGCCATGATATGAGTGATAATGCATAAAGGATAATGTCGTGTCATGATTTTATGAGGTAAAAGCCCGAAGGGTGATGCTGTGTCGAATATATTGATTCTTATGGTGAGAACAAGAGTAAAAGCACGAAGGGTGATGTCGTGCACTTGTTATTGTTCTCCTTATTCTTGCTTATAGTTGAATTTTGGTGTTTCTTATGCTTCTTTACTGAATTTCTGTTTGTACATGATATTCCCCGCAACATGTTTCCTCTTCCCATCTTTAACTGCTAGTTTCTGTTATTATTTGTTGTATATGATATAACTGCACAGGTTTATTTGGTAGTCCTGACCTAGCCTCGTCACTACTTTGCCAAGGTTAGGCTCGACACTTACCAACACTTGGGGTCGGTTGTGCTGATACTACACTCTGCACTGTGTGCAGATCCCGGTGCTGGAGCTTTTGGACCACAGTGAGGTTGTTGCCTTCAGTCCAGCGGGGGAGACCTGAGGTAGTCCTGCAGACGTCTACAGGCTTTGGCGTCCCCTTCTATTTTTTTTATGTATTTCAAAGATAGATTTGTATTTTTAATTCATACCACTGTTTGTAGTATTCGTAGATAGTCTGTGACATTGTGACACCAATTATAAGAGTTGTATTTTGAATTTTCGTATTAGTACTTGGTTAAACTATTAGCTTTCGTCTTCCGCATTTCTGTTCATTATGATTATTCCGCTATTGATCACATGTTAATTTGTAAATGTAAAAAGGTTAAGTAAAAAGGGTAATCGAATTTGTAACTCTCGGCTTGCCTAGCTTTCATGAGTAGGCGTCATCACGACTCCCGAGGGTGGAAAATCTGGGCCGTGATACTTAATTGCCAAAATCATGTTGGAACTTGATAAAAGAACTTTAAAAGTTTAAACTTCATTTACTTGAATTTTTGGATTGGTCACTTGACTGTTGTTGAGAATTTGTGTTTCTTTAAATAATAGCCTCTTAATAAATCTTAAATCGGCTGTTATAAAGTATTTTCTCTTTTATGGAGTGGGCCGAACGCCTCGGTAGCAGATAGATGCATCTATGATTTGTATCGTTCGACCCTCAGCTGTGCACAATTTAAATATTTTATGTTTGATCGGGTAGTACGACCTCGACATGAATTGCGCATGATAAATTTCTGAAACTAATAATAATTGATATTTCTTCATTGTCTTGAGATATAAATTGTTAAATGATGAAAATAAATTTGGAAGTTCCTAGTAGTAAAAGGATTGTTTATTATTTTCGGTTATTGAGTTTTCAGCTATACTATGTAATCCATGCTTAATTATAATATCCATATTTTATGGTTAGCCTAGAGTAAGTGTCGAAATTAACCCCTCGTAACTACTTTTTTGAGGTTAAACTAGATATTTACTGGGTACGCGTTGATTTACGTACTCATATTACACTTGGTGCACATTTTGTATAGGCACATATATGTCCAGCGGTCTTGCGGGCGCAGAGGCGCGGCTATCGCGGGGACTTGATGAGATGCATCCCATGTTATGAGTCTGCAGCACATAGTCTAGACAGATATTGTGTTTTACCATATTTCCTAGTTGACGCTCATGTACTTGTGACACCGGGTTTTGGGGGTGTTTATGGGTTGTTCATCATTGTAGTGGCGAAAATTATTATCATTTTCCATGTAAATTTTATTTCTTACTATTTAATTTAAGGAAGTTGTGATTTCAAAAATACTAAAATGAGTAATTAAGTTAATTATTTATTGTTCGCTTGCCTGATGGCGATGTTAGGCGTCATCACGACCTTTAATCAAAATATCCTTGTTGTCCATAGCAACCAAACCAATGCTTGCCTTCTTTCTTTCAGCATGTAGCCATGCACCTACAAATAAACAAATCCCATCTTCGGGTATAGTTAGTGAGGATTCATAACTTTCTTGTAAAGTACCATTTGGTGAGTTACCAAGCCTTTTTTCAATGAATTCATTATATTAAAACAATGTTTTTGCAACGATATCAAGAAGTTCACTTTTTTCATTACTAAATTATCAAAGATTTCTAGTTTTTCAAATATTTCACATGATGATTACAGACAAATTTAACACCATAACAGAATCAAAACATTTGTTTGCCTTCTTAATCTTATTATTTCACCATATAGAGAAATCAAAAATACCATCAATGTCATTCCAATTAACAGGACTCAAATTTTCATATTTTTTTAGATTCGGGACAATTAAAAAGTATATGTTCTACTATTTCATTTTCTAATCCACATCTTTTATATACACCGTTAAATTGATTCATTCTTTTTCTAAGAATATTACTCACAAGTAAAGTGCTAAGCACAACTCTTCTAAGGAAATGTGTATGCTTATTTTTAATATTCATAGCCCATAAATAATTCCAAAAAAATTTTGGGAAAGAATGACAATTGGATTGAGCAATATTTCTGTTATTCTCACCTTGTTTGCCTATATTTTTTGCAGTATAATAATCATATCCAACTTTCTAATTACCAGATTTGATATAGTGACATATTAATTTATCTCTAGAAGTAGTGGTAGATAAAGGAACTGTCAAAATAGCATTTATATCATCTTCACAAAAAAGTCTATTTAATTCTCCCAATTTTCAAGTCCCAAATTCAAAATTTATAAACTCTGTCACTCTTAGGTCAAAATTATCGTTAACAATACTTCCTTAAGGTCTAAATTAGTAGCATTCGAAATTCAAAGGTCTCTCCAAACATAAACATTCACTCCATTAGAAACTCTCCATCTTAATCCATTTTCTAGTAATTCTCTACCCCAAATACTACTTTTCCAAATTTATGACGTTGATGAAGAAATTGTAGTATTCAATAAGGAGTTATTAGAAAAGTATTTACTTTGTAGGACGCTTGAAAGAAGTAAATATGGATTAGTTAAAATTTATCATGCCATTTTATCTAACATTGCTTGATTACCAATTAAGCAGATAGCTACCTCCACCCGTGAATTTTTCACCTACGTTCAAAAACATCTTCCATTTTAACTGCTTAAAAATAGCCACTTTAATCTTATCCACACACTATCTCCTATAATTTTTATGGTTCTCATTTCAAAACAAAATAATTATATTCAATACTATAAACACTATCTGCAGTACTTCAAAAAACGAATTGTGCAAGTCTAACTCCAACTAGAGTTTATGACTGTGAAACAATGGCGGATGACTGTCACACCCCATCCTTGGGGAGTGGGACCAGTGCTCGACCGAGATTCCCTATTCGACCAAGCCTATCGATGCCTACTATCCAACATTACTGTGACGACTCAGCCAGTCGTCTCATGAGTTACCGCTCTGTTTCCCCCATTTCTGCTTCTTTATGCTTCGCCTTCCGTGTTTTATGGTATTGGGTTGGTTGGATCGAATCCGGAATGATTTTGGTAAGGTTTGAGACACTTAGTCTGTTTTAAGGGAGTTTGAGTTGGAAAATTCAATCGGATGTTGACTTATATGTTAGAGGGCTCGGATGCGAGTTTCGATGGTTCGGTTAGCTTTGGGAGGTGATTTATGACTTAGGAGTGTGATCAGAATGGATTTTGGAGGTTTGGAGTAGTTTTAGGATTGAATTGGCGAAGTTGATATTTTGGCGATTTCCGGTTGATAGGAGAGATTTTAATATAGGGGTCGAAATAGAATTCTGAGAGTTGCAGTAGTTCTGTCGTGTCATTTGGGATGTGTTTGCAAATTTTCAAGTCGGTCGGACGTGGTTTGGTTGGGCTTTTGATCGAAAGCGTATTTCACAAGATTTTAGAAATTTAGGCTTGAATCCAATGTGATTTGGTAGATTTGATGTTGTTTGAAGTGTTTTGATGATTGGAACAAGTTTGAATAAGGTATTGGGTCATGTTGGTGCTTTTGGTTGAGGTTTCGGGGGCCTCGGGATGATTTCGGGTGGTCGTCGGAGAAGTTGAAAGGTTATTGCAGCTGCTGAGATTTTTCTGCTTCTGGTGTTTTCACACCTGCGGTTTGGGGACCGCAGGTTCGGTGCCACACTTGCGGAAGGGAGAGCAGCAAAAGCAGATCTGAGAGGAAGAGTCAGGAACCGCAAATGCGGTAGGTGGACCGCACCTGCGGAGTCGTAGATACGGAGATTGGATCGCAGATGCGGTTTGCGGCTGGTAAGTGAATTCCGCAGAAACGGAGGATTTGGCCGCATATGCGGTACCGCAGAAGCGGATTTTGGACCACAGATGCGGAAAAGCCTGGGCAAAACATATAAGTAATTTCATTTCGCGAGATTCAGCTATTTCACCATTTTTGACTTCGGCTTGGAAGCTTCTTGGACGATTTGAGAGGGGGATTTCAAGAGAACTTCATTGATCTAGAAATTATGGAAATCAAAGGTTAAAATTGGGGAAACTAGAGCTTGAGAACTTAGGCATTTAATTGTGGATTTGAAAGACCATTTGGGGTCGGATTTGAGAACTTTTGATATGTATGAACTCATGGGGAGATGAAGAATCTATTAATGTAAATATTTCTGACTTTCGAGACGTGGGCCCAGGGGTCGGGTTTTGGTAATTTCGGGATTTGTGCCCTTTATTGATTGTTTTCTCTTGGGCTTTGTTCCCTTAGAATACTTTGACGTCCTCGTTCTGATTTTGGATAGATTCGACGCGCGTGGAGGTCGATTCGAGGGGCAAAGGTGTCGCGAGCTAGAGATTTAGCCGGTTCGAGGTGAGTAATGATTGTAAATGATGTTCTAAGGGTTTGAAACCCCGGATTGCACATCGTAGTGCTATATTGAGGTGAGGCACATGCTTGATGACGAGCGTGGGGTCGTGCACTATTGGGGATTGTGACTTGGTCCATCCAGATTGATGATTTACCGCGTATTTGATTGAAAACTATTTGCTATCATCATTATTTGGGTTGAATGCCATATTTGGGCCTAGTGCCAACTACTTGAACCCTTCGGGGATTTTTATTGATATTTTCTCATTGTTTTGACTTTATACTTGAACTCAGTCATGTTATTTTGCACTTTTTTTACTACTCAGCCATGTTTACTCAGTTTTAATACTTAAATGATATTTTAAATGATGTTTGAGCTGAGAAACATTGTTTTACTATTGCCCGAGGGGCTTGTGAAGATTTTTGACTGAATAAGGCCGAGGGACTATGTTGTAAAGAAACACTGATACTGATTTGAGGCCGAGGGCCTGAGATATGTACACCACGAGGTGGCTTGATTTATATGAGGCCGAGGGCCTAGTTTGATGCCACAAGATGGCTCGTTTTTGCGCTTGGGCCGTAAGGGGCCCCTCTACGAGTCTGCATACCCCCAGTGAGCGCGGGTACCCATTGTGATGTGAGATTGAGCCTGAGGGGCTTGTATTGTTCTATGTGATTGCCCGAGGGGCTGGTACTATTCTGAGTTGTTGCCCGAGGGGCAGATTTGTTGATATTGTGCCCAAAGGGCGAGCCTTTATGTGTTTACTTTTCATAATTGACTGTCAATTACTTGCTTAATCATTGAAAAGGGCTTTTTCATGAAGTTAAATTTTGAGTTAAAGGATTTTACCTATCTTTCACTATTTTACTATTTTGAAATGGTTTTACTGCTTCATTATAGAATGCTTTGTGGCCTACGTGATTTTCTGCTTTCAGTCTTTATTTACATTTGTTACTCACTGAGTTGGAGTACTCACTTTACTCCCTGCACCCTGTGTGCAGATTCAAGCATAGCTGGTTCCACTCCCGAGTGTTGATCCCTCCAGCTTCAGGTGGACATTCGGAGCTCATGAGGTAGCTACTTGGCGTCCGCAGCCCCGTGTCTCTACTTCTTTATCACTTCTATCTCTTTTCAGATAGTTGTACTAGCTTATTGACTTAGGATTTGTATTATGACTTATAGATGCTAATGATTAGTGACACCCCGGTTAGGGCTGTGTGTGGGTGTTCTTCCCCGTATTTATGTTATCATTGTTATTTTGGATTTATTTTATCATGTTTAGACCGTTTCTTAAATGCTTAACTGTTAATAATTGGAAAATGGGAAGTGTCGGCTGGCCTTGTCTTCACGAGAGGCGCCATCACGACCGGGTCCGGGTTTGGGTCATGACAAGTTGGTATCAAAGTCTAGGTTACATAGGTCTCACGGGTCATGAGCAGGTTTAGTAGAATCTCGCGGATCGGTACGGAGACGTCTGTATTTATCCTTGAGAGGCTGCAGAATCTTTAGGAAAAACTTCATATTCTTGAAATTCTTGTCGTGCGAACTTGTTGATCTGAGTACTGAACTTCTGTTATTCTATTCTCACAGATGGTGAGGACACGCGCTACCGTACAGGGTGAACGACCACTAGTGCCACCAGTTGTGGCCACCAGAGGCCGAGGACGCGGCCGTGGTCGTGGTAGAGGCAAAGTAGTGAGGGAAGCACCTGTAGATCCACCAACTGCCCCAGCTTAGGATCAGGCTCTAGCTATGGATGCTCCAGCAGCACTAGCTCAGGCACCAGCTGTGCCTATTGTGATTTTGGGTCTTCATGAGGCCTTGGCACATATCTTATTAGTTTGCACTGGCCTAGCTCAGGTGGTTTCAACCACTACAGCCTCAGCTACTTCATAGGCCGGGGGAGGCAATCAGACTCCCGCCGCTCACACACCTGAGCAGGTCGTGCAGGGAATTCAGACGCCGGGGGTGCATCCAGCCCAACCGATTGCAGCTGCTTAGGAGTATGTGATTCATGTAATGTCGGAGGATGAGCAGCGTAGGTTGGAGAGATTTGGTAGATTACAGTCTCCGACCTTCAGTGACGTAGAGGGCGAGGATGCCCAGGGCTTTTTGGATAAGTGTTAGAGGATGCTTCGTACTACTGGTATTCTGGAGACCAGCGAGGTCAGTTTTACCACCTATCAGTTTTCAGGAGCTGCTTTCACTTGGTGGGAGGATTTTGAGAAGCATAGGCCTGTTGGTGCAGCACCTTTTTCCTGGCAGCAGTTCTCCGTTCTCTTCCTAGAGAAGTATGTGCCACAGTCCCGCAGAGAGGAGCTACGTAGGCAGTTTGAATGGTTGCAATAGGGGGATATGACTATGTCACAGTATGAGTTGAGGTTTTTTGAGTTGGCTCGTCATGCCATCTGGTTGGTTCCGACAGATCGAGAGAGGATCAGGAGGTTTGTTGATGGTCTTACTTATCAGCTCTGTATTCTCATGACTACGGAGAGGGTGACTGGTGCTACTTTCGAGGAGGTTGTGGATATCGCCTGTGAGATTGAGTCTGTTCATCGCCGGGAGCGAGAGGAGAGGGAGGCCAAGAGGCCTCGAGGATTTGGCAGTTATAGTGGTGCTCCTTCGAGGGGTTAGTTTCAGCACAACAGAGGCTGTTCATTCAGGGTTACTCGCCTAGGTTATCGTGGGGAGTCTTCGAGTCATGGTTATCACGGTTCTCAGCAGGGCTAGTCATCACTTAGTGCCCTTCCAACTCAGAGTTCGACCCGTGCTCTATCAGTTCAGGGCTCTTCTATGCCAAGTGCATCTGCTAGTCACTCTGGTGCGAGGGGTTCCCTTCAGTCCCCTTCTCCAACACCTAGCAGTTATTTTGAGTGTGGCGAGATGGGTCACATGTGGAGGCAGTGTCCTCGTCGTTTTTCTAGTTCATCCCAGCAGAGGGGCCAGTCATCGGCTTTCGTGCTAGTTGCTTTATCACCACCCGCTCTGCCAGCTAGGGGTGGAGGTCAGTCATCCAGGGGTCGCCCTAGAGGTGGAGGTCGATCAGGGGGCGGCCAGGCCCGTTTCTATGCACTCCCAGGCAGACCCGATGCTATCGCTTTAGATGTTGTTATTACAGGTATTGTTTCAGTTTGCCACAAAGATGCCTCTGTATTATTTTATCCCGGTTCCACCTTTTCTTATGTGTCATCATACTTTGCTCGTTATTTGGGTACACCCTGTAAGTTTCTTGATTTACCTGTTCATGTATCTACCCTAGTGGGCGATACTGTCATTATAGACTGTGTGTACCGGTCGTGTGTGGTGATTATTGGGGTTCTGGAGACCCGAGTGGATCTGTTGTTATTGAGTATGGTGGATTTCAATGTTATTTTTGGCATGTATTAGTTATCTCTGTATCGTGTTATTCTAGACTGTCACGCTAAGACATCACTTTGGCTATGTCAGGTGTGCCACGGATCGAGTGGCGAGGTGTGACTGATTATGTACCTAGTAGAGTGATCTCTTTCTTGAAGGCCCAACATATGGTTGGGAAGGATTGTCTTTCGTATCTAGCATTTGTGAGGGATGTCAGAGCTGAGACTCCCAGTATTGATTCTGTTCCAGTTGTGAGGGATTTTCCCGATGCGTTTCCTACAGACCTGTTGGGCATGCCACCAGAAAAGCAAATAAATAGTACCCGAATAAAGCAATATTTATGCAAGGAGGGACAATGCTTAGTCCCATGCAAATGGAAGCAGGGATTAGCCTTATGTAGATATGGAGGCAGGGATTTAGCCTCATACCAATATGGAGGCAGGGATTAGCCTCATGCAAATGTGGAGGCAGGGATTAGCCTCATGCAAATATGGAGGCAGGGATTAGCCTCATGCAGATATGGAGGCAGGGATTAGACTCACGCAGATAGGGAGGCAGGGATTAGCCTCATGCAGATATGGAGACAGGGATTAGCCTCATGCAAATATGGAGGCAGGGATTAGTCTCATGCAAATATGGAGGCAGGGATTAGCCCCATGCAGGTATGGAGGCAGGGATTAGCCTCATGCAGGTATGGAGGCATGGATTAGCCTCATGCAGATATGGAGGCATTGATTAGTCTCATGCAGGTGTGGAGGCAGGGATTAGCCTCATGCAGATATGGAGGTAGGGATTAGCCTCATGTAGATATGGAGGCAGGGATTAGCCTCATGCAAAGAACAAATAGTAGATAAGGGTAGAATGTTTCTTAGTTGGGGATACGTTCAATGTCTAGTGGCCCATTTGATAGTGATTTTGCTTCGTGTATATATGTTTGCGAATGCTTATCACTACATCAGATGTGCCTGCGCTCAAAGAAAAATTGTAAGTTAGTAAGGGGAGGTTGGTTCGTATCTTTGTCTGTTGGCCTTGCTAACTCCGTTTTAGAGGTCTAGTTTGAGTTTCCCTGAGTAACACCTGACTGTTACAGAAATAGAGTTTTAGAAAATATACAATTATTGATAATAAAAAAAGTTATTTAGAAACATATTGAAATATCAAGTAACTTTAGATGAACTAGTGACTGTAACTCATTTCAGAGACGCTGCAACTTTCACATGTTATAATTTTGAAGGCCCTCCTCAAAATTCTGCCCTAGTTTGGCAAATGATCATTCGATCGTTTGCGAGCAATGAGACTTGTTTAACCTTTTTTGGAATTTTGAGAATCCTTTTCAAAATTCTGCCCCAGTTTCTTAACCGATTTCTGACTGTCTGGCATATGTTGGTGTCGGCTGGACTTGCTCCGGAATTTTGAGGGTCCTCCTCAAAATTCTGCCTCAGTTTCTGATCTTGGGGGAAATGGAAATTTTATTATAACATGACCGAACCCATAGGGCTGCCTACGTATCCCCTCTTAAACGAGAATCAGGTCAAGTGTTGTTCAATTACATCATGTGAATGTGAAACATCTAAGCATAATATCTTTTTACTGCGTCTAAATTGATTGGTTTTGGCCAAATTTCTCCGTCCATTTCTGCAAGTATGAGTGCTCCTCCTGTTAGCACCTTGTGAACCATGTAAGGACCTTGCCAGTTGGGAGAGAATTTCCATTTGGCTTCATCTTGATGTGGGAAGATCTTCTTTAGCACCAGCTGTCCTGGTGCAAATTATCTTGGTTTGACCCTTTTGTTGAAAGCTCTAGACATTCTGTTCTGATAAAGCTGACCATGACATACTGCATTCATTCTCTTTCCGTCTATAAGGGCCAATTGCTCATAGCGGCTCCTTATCCATTCTGCATCGCTGAGTTTAGCTTCCTGTATGATTCTTAAAGAAGGAATCTCTACCTCGGCTGGGATGGCAGCTTTGGTACCATAAACCAGCATGTAGGGAGTTGCCTCGGTTGATGTGCGGATTGTAGTGCGGTATTCCAACAAAGCAAAGGGTAGTTTCTCGTGCCAATGCTTGTGGTTTTCTACCATCTTCCTTAATATCTTCTTGATGTTTTTGTTGGCGGCTTCAACGGCTCCATTCATCTGAGGTCTATAGGTTGTGGAATTCTTGTGCTTATTTTGAAAGTTCACACATGGCTTTCATCAGATCACTGTTGAGATTGGTGGCATTATCAGTAACAATGGACACAGGTACTCCGAATCGGCAAACAATACGATCTTTGACAAAGTCTGCGATAACTTTCTTGGTTACAGCTTTGTAAGATGTAGCCTCTACCCATTTTGTGAAGTAATCAATGGCCACTAGAATAAACTTGTGCTCGTTTGAAGCAGTGGGCTCAATCGGGCCGATGACATCCATTCCCTAGGTGGAGAATGACCAAGGTGAGCTTCTTGCATTGAGCTCATTTGGCGGCACTTTTATCATATCGGCATGCACTTGACATTGGTAGAATTTACAGACATACTGGACGCAATTTGTCTCCATGGTCATCCAAAAGTAACCGGCCCTAAGTATCTTCTTGGCCAAGACAAAACCATTCATATGTGGGCCGCAGGTCCCCGCATGTATCTCCTCGAGCAGCTTAGAAGCCTCTTTTGCGTCGTCACATCTTAGCAATCCCAAATCAGGAGTTCTTCTGTACAAGTTTTCTCCGTTGTGGAAGAAGTGATTGGACAATCTTCAGAGTGTGCATTTCTGAATGTGGTTTGCATGCTCCGGATATTCTCCTTTCGCCAAATACTCCTTGATGTCATGGAACCAAGGTTTTCCATCTATGTCTTCTTCAACATGGGAACAATACACCAGCTGATTATGAATTCTCACTGCGATAGGATCAATGAAATTCTTATCTGGATGATGTATCATGGATGACAAAGTAGCCAACGGATCGGCAAACTCATTCTGAATTCTAGGTACATGCCGAAACTCTATCTTCGTGAACCTCTTTCTCAATTCATGTACATGGTGTAGATATGGCAATATCTTGGAATTCTTGGTGGCCCACTCTCCTTGTACCTGGTGCACAAGAAAATCTGAATCACCTATTACCAGCAGCTCCTGAATATTCATGTCAATTGCCATGTTAAGTCCTAGTATGCAGGCTTCATACTTTGCCATGTTGTTGGTGTAGGGAAATCTAAGTTTAGCAGATACCAAATAATGTTGACCCATTTTTGATACCAAAACTGCTCCAATGCCCACTCCTTTAAAATTTGCAGCTTCGTCGAAGAATATCCTCCAACCGTCGTATGCTTCGGTAATGTCCTCTCCTACGAATGACACTTCTTCATTAGGAAAATACGTTTTTAAGGGTTATGTCCTTCTCCCACCAGATTTTCAGCAAGGTGGTCTTCCATTGCTTGTCTTTTGACCACCTTCTGAGTTACATAGACGATATCAAACTCACTTAGCAGTATCTGCCATTTGGCTAACTTCCCAGTTGGCATGGGTTTCTGAAATATGTACTTCAAAGGGTCCATCCTGGATATGAGATATGTTGTATAGGTACAGAAGTAATGCCTCAACTTCTGGGTTGTCCATGTCAAAGTACATCAAGTGCGTTCTAGTAGAGAATACCATGCTTTGTAAGGTGTGAACTTCTTACTCAAATAATATATGGCTTGATCCTTTCTCCTGTCTTGTCATGTTGTCCCAGAACATATCCGAAGGCTCCTTGCAATACAAATAGATAGAGTAGCAAAGGTCGTCCTGGTTTTGGCGGGACCAGAACTGGTAGTGTGGACAGGTACTCTTTGATTTTGTCGAACGCTTTCTGACAATCCTTGGTCTAGCTTGTCTCGTCATCTTTCCTCAGCATCTTGAAGATGGGTTCACATATAACTGTGGACTGTGTTTTGAAGCGACTGATATAGTTGAGACATCCTATGAAGCTCATCACATCCTTTTTGCTCCTAGGCAGCGGTAACTCCTGAATAGCCTTGACTTTAGACGGATCCAACTCGATCCCTCGATGACTGATAATGAATCAGAGTAACTTTCCTGCAGGAACCCCGAATGCACACTTTGCGGGGTTCAGTTTCAAGTTGTACCTTCTTAACCTGTCAAAGAACTTTCTCAACTCCGCTATATGATCGCGGCCCTCTTGGATTTGATAATGATGTCGTCCACATACACCTCTATTTCTTTGTGTATCATATCATGGAAGATGGTTGTCATGTCTCTCATGTAGGTGGCACCAGCATTCTTTAGACCAAATGGCATCATCTTGTAGCAGTATACCCCCCATGGTGTAATAAAAGTGATTTTCTCTGCGTCTTCTTCGTCCATCCAAATCTGGTGATAACCTGCGAAGCAATCCACAAAGGATTGCAGTTCATGTTTGGCGCAATTGTCATGTGTATGTTTGGCAGTGGAAAGTCATCTTGGGACTTGCTCTATTTAAATCCCGATAGTCAACACATACTCTGACTTTCCCATATTTCTTCGGAACTGGCACAATGTTGGCTAACTAGGTTGGGTACTCAACAACCCTGAGAACTTTGGCTTTGATCTTCTTAGTAACTTCCTCCTTGATTTTCAGGCTCATATCTAGTTTAAACTTTCTAAGTTTCTGCTTTACTGGCTGACACATGGGATTAGTAGGCAACTTGTGAGCCACTATGGTCGTGCTTAAACCGGTCATGTCATCATACGACCATGCGAAAATGTCCTCATATTCCTTAAATAAAGGAATGTACTCCTCTTTCTGTATTGGCGATAAGTGAATGTTGATGTGAGTCTCCTTAACGGTTTCGGCGTTCCCCAAATTTACTGCTTCGGTTTCGTCCACGTTGGACTTAGGCTTATTCTCAAACTTTTCAACCTCCCTGACAACTTCCTCAAGTATCTCATCTTCTTCATATGAATCACTATCTTCGTGTTGCGTTGCCTCATTACATGTCACAGTCACCGGTTCATCAGGAAAAGTAATAATAACGCTGTAGAAAAAAATATGGAAGATAAAAATGAATAATAAAGAGGAATGCGTTTCATTAAAACTGAAAAACATCTGAACAAGTACGGCTCGATGAAGCATTTATTTTGAAACAAGTGAGTCTTTAAAACAAAATTACTGAAAATCTTAGATGCCTAGAATGACTATAGAAATAAAATTTGCCAGGCTACCCGGGGACTCGGCAGGCCTGGGATGGTGTGGCGGTCCAGTTCCTGAGAATAGCTCCCTTCTCCACAGTCTGAATAGTGAGGCCTTCTTCCTCCTCCTCCTCAATTATTGCAATGCAGTCCATGTCTTCATACTCCAAGAACAGATTCTTCAACCCAGCTAATGCTTCTTCTTCTGTAGTTCCCCATATTGTATCAGCTTGGTGAAAAGCTTGATCCAGTTGTGGAACTCGTTGTTCGAGAGGGTAATACGGTCCATGCCATGGAGGTGACCAATATTATACTCTTGCCATGTATACTGGTACCCGAACCCGAAGGTAGTACCATGATGCTTCAGCTGTATCGGTTTAGTAATACCCTGGAGATTCTTCCCAAGCCCTTTGTCGTGTTCATACCCAGACTATGCTAGTATGCTTTCTATTTTGCTACTCCACCATTTGTCTTTCTCAACGGCATTGACACGTTCTATGTGATAATAGGTTTCCCCTCCTAACCTTCTTCTGTTTTCAATAACCGGGATGGTTTGACTGGTGTAAATGGGTTTACTCCCATCTCCGTGAATGATCACCTCCTGATGGTTCCATTTGAATTTCATGGCTTGATGTAGTGTGGTAGCCACAGCCCTAGAGGCATATATCCATGGTCGGCCCAATAGAAGATTGTATGAGGCTGATATGTCGAGCACGTGAAATTCAATGTCGAACCAAGTTGGCCCCATCTGTAGACAAAGATTAATTTCCCCAATCGTGGTCCTTTGAAACCCATCGAAGGCTTTCACGTTCATGATTCCTGCCCGTATTTCATGGAAACCTTTGCCCAAGCTTTTTAGAGTATCCAACTGATCGAGGCCAACCCTGCACTACTATTGAGTAGCGAGAGAAGGTCGAAGCAGCTTTTACCCGATTAAGGTCGGGATCGATTTCCACAAGGAGCTAGAAGTTGGAGTCGGGTGCCTGTCTAAAGTGGAGTTGTGTATGTTCCAAATTGCACTTCTTAACATTTTTGGGTTTTTGATTTACTTCTAATTTTATCAAACTGCAATGCTAAATTAAAGTAGAATAAGCTAAGAGTAAACTATTGCGAGTTGTTCAAATGGTTAAAAGGCACTAGGGTAGTGACTTTCACCTAGGTGGTCAATTGACGGATACTTAAGTCTAAGGCATGATTGACATATTTGGGGAGTATGATATAACCGTTGCATGATTTTACCCACTCTACACCTCACGGTGGTTCGAGTGATTTTGCCCGAATTGACTTTCTCAAGACCAATTGGGTATGCAAATTTGCACAAGCAATCAAGGTTCAAGTCGGGTATTACTATCTCTAGGTTTAACCCTTTAATTGGGGCTATCAATCTCTTGAGTACGTCCCAATTCCTTGTTGGACCAATTTCAGAGATTTAGGCTCGCTTTCTCAAGAAGAGCCAAAGCAACTAAACACAAACTAGTGTTTGCAACCACCAATTCAGCAATTAAATATGAAATTAGCCCAAATATCAAACACTCATAGTCAATCTAGCCCAAAAACACAAGACCCATCAATTACCCACACTAGGGTTGAGCCACAACCCTAGCTTATGGATCTTGCTACTCATAATTAGAGAAGAAAAGAAAGAAATAGATGAAGAAAAACTCATATTAATTAATTGCTAAGATAAACTAGAAGATTCAATGTTAAAATGAAACTAAAATTACTCAAAATAGCTAAAATATTCGAAGTCACGAGCGTAGCCCAGTACCAAAACTATCTGATGACCTAAAAATGGGAAAAGAAGCTATTTATACTAAGCTGAAAAATATAGACAAAAATACCCATGCGGGGCTAGTGCGGACCGCACAAAATCACGTGTGGCCGCACTAAGGCTCTTGACATAAAATTCCAGCTCTCTAAACTCGGACAATACGGACAGCACAGAATTGAGTGCGGCCGCGGTGGCTTCTAGTGCGGTCTACATGAAATGGAGCGCGAACCGCATTAGCTTCAATCTCCAAAATTGGCACCTCTCTGATCTTTGGTTCTGCGGACCTCACTAAATCGAGTGTGGCCGCAGTGACTTTAATGCGGACCGTATAAAATCTCATGCGGCCGCATTGCCTGTTGGCCTGGAAATCACCTTCTCTGAACCTTACTTGTGCAGACTGCACAGAATGGTGTGCGGCCGCATTGGGCCTGTTTTGCCTGAGCTTTGTCTTGCCTTGGTACTTGTGCAAGTTTCACTCCTTTTTGAGCTGATCTTTGACATCTTGTCACTTTGTTGATCAAACCTACAATCAAGCACAACTTGTGAGCCTTTTAGGACTATTTTGTATAACTTTCTAATCAAAACATAAGCAAGAAGGGGTATAAAATGTATCAAAATCCCTAGTTATCAACTCCCCCAAACTTAAGCTTTTGTTTGTCCTCAAGCAAACAAAATAAGACCCACCCCTTAAGGGAAAATCCAAGAAAATTTAGTTGTCATAAAGTGACCTCATCTAGCATCAATTGGGACTAACAATTGCCCTTAATACAAATGAATTTTTAACAACATTTACTCTTTGAAACACGATGGATTAAGTGCGATACAAGAGCATCAAGAGTTGACTTAATACATCAAAGAACTCTTTCTATTACTTTGGTCATTGTGGAGCCCAAACTCACATATCCTCAACTCTCCCTAAGCAAACCTCGCCTTTAGAATAGTAGCACTCAGAATGAGGTTAATGGAAAATCACTCATCTCTCTCAAAGAATAGTCACAAGTCCGGCTCTAAGTACCATATGCTTGCCCCTTATGTGAGTCACCACTAATGTAAGCTTCATTCAACTCAAGATCATATAGGGCTTTGCGGAGAAATAGTGAAGGCTTTTGGTTCAGGGTAGGCAATGTATGGTCTAAGAAGGTTCCATCTTCCCTTAAGCACTTCTTTTGTTTCATTTGGCACACATTCACTTGACTTTTTGAGTCTTTTTACTTCTTTCTAAGGGGTTAGAGAGACACATTGTCACTCTTTATTATTCATTTCAAATCTTTTCTCCTTTTTTAACTTTCCACACATTTCATTCTTTGCTTTTCTTGAATACCTTTTTATTCTCTTACATAATGAACATTCTTTTTGTCTTTTTGCTTTTCTTTCTTTTTTATTGCTTTTCCTTTTCTTCATTTTTGTGCCTTTTTACCACTTTGTTGCAATCCTCGTCTCTCCCCCAAACTTATACTTTTGCCATGTGCTAAGGAAAAGATCGGGTGCCAAGAGAGGGTATCTTTTAGAACGGGTAAAGGCTTGTATCATGGTTCTTGAAGGAAAAAGGTCTAAGGCTCAAAAGGGTTGATTAGGGATCTTATCATTGGTAGCTTATTGTAAGGCCCCATGAATTTCCTACTCAGAACCCCGAATCCCGTGGTGCCAAGTTAGGATCATGTGTTAGAGATGCGTAAAATTCTTCGCGGCAAGCTTGCGAGCCGCGGTTCAGACCTTTTTGGACTGATCTATGATATAAAAAGTCAAGAAATAATGTTTTCCAAAAAATGTGATTCTGCGGTCAAGAATGCGGTCGCATATCAGGTATGCGGACCGCATAATAGCTGCAAAGTGAGTCAGTGTGTTGGTCAAATTTGAGGTCAACTATGCGGTCAAGTATGCGATCGCATAACCGATATGCGGACTGCATAGTCGTCGCACATTTCCCTTGGGATTTTGTGAGGGGCAGTTCTGCGGTGCATTATGCAACCGCAGAACGGGTATGCGAACTGCATTTCTGCCGCATACCCAGGCAGTGTGTTCAGATTTTGGGAGCACTTTTGCGGTCCATTCCGCGGGCCGCATTTCCAATTTGCGATCGCAGACCTGACTCGGGGCTCCAATTTTCTAAATTTTAAACCTGACCCCTTATTGATATATTCGGTATTATAGCTCATTTTGAGCATATTTCCTGATGCTTTTAGAGAGAGAGAGAGAGAGAGAGAGGTTCTTAGAGAGGGAAGTGCTTCCCATCAAATTACTCCATGAAATCTTGCCAAATCTTTGAAGATAATCAAGTGAGGTCACCTAAATCTTCATCCCAAGAGGTAAGACTTCATTACCTCAGCTCTTATTCCTATGCTTAGCAATAAGGGATCACAAGTGAAGTAATTCATGGGTATAAGAATGAATTTCTTGCATGCATATCACACCATAGAATATTGGGAGGTAGTGAACTAAAAAGGAAAGCAATTGGGGTATAAAATGATAGAAATTTCTCTCAAAAGGGCCTAAGATCACAATGCACCTTTACTGTTTGATAGTATGCTCAAAACATGCTAGAATCTCAATCTTGTCTCTAATTCTCAATTTAATTTGTAATTCTTACACAATAGATCGAAGTGCTAAAAGTTCCGGAATTTTGTAAGGAATAAGGAAAGCTTTATTGAGGTATGTATGGCTAAAACTCCGTCTTTTAGAAATTGAGCTTCATCGGTGTTTGTGTGGGCATGGCAAGGTTAAAGTTGAATTGTTGCATTGCTTATTGTTTTACATGATTTGGTGTTGTAACCCTATGTGCGTGAAAAATGTGTCCCAACATAATCAACGTGCTATCTTGACAGCTTGAAAGGGGCAAAGGTATGAATTATGTATTGGAAATGTTTAGACCTTAAATTGAGATTGCAGCTGAATATATTGTGCTATCTACGTGAAATCTTATCTATGTTTACAATTTAAATTGCTCTTGTGTGCACCTACTGTCCTAACTGGCAAAGCTAATATTGAAAATTAGGAACGATGTAAAATGCGGCCTAGTGCCAAGAATGATTTGATAAGTCGTGGCCCCAAGTGCCTATGAAATGATATATGTGAAATGAATTGATTTATGAGAAACGAACAATGCCTTGATGAGGTGACCTAGCCGATCGGGTCGAGATCGTACTCCGCTCAAGATAGCGGTGGTATTGGAAAGTTAATGTGAATGAATTCCGGAAAAGAAGGAAAATGAGATTGTGATTGAAGCATATGTCTCAAATGAGGCGACCTAGCCGATCGGGTCGAGATCGGACTCCGCTCAAGATAGCGGTGGTATTGGAAAGATATGATGAATAGTATGGAATTCCCCAAACTAAAAAGCTATGGAAAAATGATGTGGAAGTTGTATGATTCTTTTATTTTATGATGTGGTGATTGTTAAAGCTTTTGATTGACCTTTATAATTTCTTTATTCTTGTTTGATAGTTCTTGAGAAGGTGTTTATGATTTCTTTGTTCTTGTATGATAGTTCTTTCTAACCAGATGGTGTTTAGTTATACATACTAGTGTTATTCGATGGCACTAACGTCCCTTTTGCCGGGGGCGCTACATTTTTAAATGAATGTAGGTGGCTCCATTGCGGATAGTGTCAATCGTGTGTAGTGGAGCATCCTTCTTCTCAAGAACTTGGTGAGCCCTATCCTCCTTCAAGTGGCAATATTGCACCTCTTTTTATTGTGGACCTTCACTTTTAAGGTATAGCCGGGGCTTTGTTGCCGGCGTTGTCACATTTATCTTTTGTATCCTTAGAGGCTCCGTAGACATATGTGTGGGTCATGTGCGGGTGTTGGATGGGTGTACTAACTATGTTGTAATTCTAACTCCCGTTTCTCTAAAGTATAAATGTATGGAATCTCAGAACTCATTTACGGTTTAATGTGGTGATTTAAAATGAACTAGTAATGTGGGATGTACTATCTTCCCTTGTTTAAATAAACGGAAGCAGGGTTTCATTATTCATATTGAGTTGGGCAGGTAGTGTTTGATAAGGCTTGCTCAATTGGGACCACTCGACTGAGCGCCGGTCGTGCCTCTCGAGGTTGGGGCGTGATAGTTATGGAAGTGTTCAAGCTATCATTTGGACCAAGGAGAGCCTATAATCATGTCTCAAGTCAAAATTCACTTAGGATTTTGGCTCAACAAACATTCAGGGCAAGTTCTAGACCAATGGCTCGGGACTTGGACTTGCTATGCAATTTTCTCACCACACAAGCTATGGGATTACTAAAGACATAGAGTCGGGGGCCCACAATGACCTTAGATAAGATTTGAGCACGCAATGGTCCCGAAAAATCACTTGATGATTATTGGTCAACATAAGAGTCTCAAGGTCACGACTTTCACCATCCTAAACACAACAATTTGTTTTTGACCATGAGATCAAAGGCAAATGTGCTAGGCCCAAGTGAAACTTTGCTTGAGGTACCCTTACCACTAACTACTAAAAAGCAAAAAGAAAAACGGACTAAAACCCTTAAGAAGGTTGTCACACCATCCATCATTGGGAAGAGCCACCCGGTTCACACAAACTCCACCTCTGGAAAGAACCGTGGCATTAAGAAAACCAAAGGCTTATTGCAAACGTTCAGAACAAGAAGCTACGAACATAAATAAGAAGCTAAGAAAGAAAAATTGCGGAAAGTAAAATGAATATATACAAGAGGGGATTTAATAGAATATACAATAGATGGGATGAATATGTACAATGTAACATAACTTTATATACAGACCCAATATAAAATAAAAGTACGAGAAATATAATGAAATGTTAAAATTATATACAAACCAAAGATGAAAAATAAAGAAAGCATAAAAATTGTCAAATATATACAATAATCCAAATCCATAAAAGTAGGGCCTACCCCCTCAAATTAAAGCTAGCATTGTCCCCAATGCCAACTAAACCAAATAAGGACCAAAAAGAAAAGGGGAAAAGGATATAGAGACTCCCTATGGCATGTCTGTCTGCATGGGCTCCTGAGTGGTCCCTGGGTCCTCAATATGCTCGAGAACCTCAGACTGGTTCCCTATAGCCTGCTGCTTTACTGCTGGGACCTGGGCCTGGACCTGTACAGGCTCCTGAGGTGCATCCTGTGGCTGACTGGATGAACTCTCTAGTAGGTCTACCAACTGGATGATTGCATCATCTGCTCGGGGAATCATCCTCTTCCTCTTGGGAAGCCTTTGGGACTGCTCAGGCTGAGGATGAGTTGCTGGTACCGGATCTTGTAGCAATAAGTCCAAAGGCAGATGATCTGCCTTCATCCTGTCAACCTCAGCCCTCAGCGCCTTTACGGACTCTTTGGAAGCCTGCATCTTCCTCAACTTCTTGTGCTCCTTAGCAAGCTCCTTGAGAGACTTGATGTGTGAATCAACGGTATCCGTGAGCACGTTTTAGGTGTCAAGGATTTTCTTCTGGTTGGCCAGAATCTCCTTGAGGGCATCCTCGATAAACTGCGAGACCTGCGGAGGCGGAGGTGTCGACTGAGCTTCCACTATAGTAGTGAGGATAGACAACTTGGATGAAGCTGTCTGCATCCAGTTGTTGATGTTGAGAAGAGCCTGGCTCAGTCGGTGTGCAGTCACGGAGTAGGCTCGGGAAGAGGGTATCTCAGGATCTGCTGAAGTGGATGGACTAGGAGGAATGTCTGCGGAGGTGAAGGCAGGCTGAGTATGAGCCACTACCACAACTGGCTCTTCAGACTGGCTAGTTGGAGCAGTAGCTATTCTCTTGAAGTTCTTGCTCTTTGGGTTGTCATCACCCTGCATACTGTACCATGAGAACGGGGCCTTCGCTTTTACCTTTATATCAAATGGCCTCTTTTCAACTTTGAGGTCCCTAAAGTACATGGTCAAGAAGCTGGGGGAAGGGGTAGTTTCTGTCACCTTCACTGACTACCTGCGTAATTACCCAAGACATTACCTTCCCGACATTAATTGGGTACCCCGCCATGATCGATGCCACCAAAATTGCCCAATGAAGAGGGAGGGAGTGTCATGAGTAGTGGGGTCCAATATGCTGCACACAAATGTTTCCCACCCCTTGGCTTCGAAATTCAGACTTCTTCTCAAAATTTTCACTCCCGCATTTAGCCAATCGGGGGTAGTACCTGGGATTGCCAGATGTAAGCACGTGATTTTTGCCCTATATGAGAATTACTCCCAAAAAATTCAAAAATAAAATAATTTTCCTTGGTATGCAATTTTGTGATATTTTTGAATAATTATTTGTATTTGTCTGTGCATGTTTATTTGTTAAATTAATAAAAATACAAAAATATGTCGCATTTTGCATATAGGATTTAATTCTACAATTGTTAGTAATTAAGTTTGTTTTACAAAAATTAAAAATTACAAAAAATAGGCATCTTTTGCATTTTTAGCATTTAATGTCCAAATATACAATTTTATGCTTAATTATTACTTAATTGTGCGTTAATTGTTATTGGGAGTTAATTTGCGCTTTTATAACTTACTTTAGTTCTTAATAATAATTTAAGGATTTTTAGAATTTAGTTTTAGAAAAAATAAAAGAAGAAAAGAGAGCAAAAATACAAAGAAAAATCGGATTGGGCCACTTCTTCAAATTTCAACCCCAGGCCCAAACAATTGTCCAACCTTCCACACGACCCGGTCCATTTCAAACCGGGTCGACCCAGTCCAGTACCAACAACCCAACTCCCCCTCTTCATTTTCATTTTTTCATTTTTACAAAACAAACAAAAAGAAAACCCTAAAAAAGGGCTAAGATATCCGCCCCCCCCCCCTTCTTTCTCTTCATCTTCCCCAAAGCTCCAAACCCCACCTCCCATGGCTGCCCTTTACTCTCCATTCTCACGTCCAAACGACCCCTCGCGTCTTCATCTTCTCCACGGCAAGCTCAGGCTCATCCATGGCTGCCCTTAACTTCACCATCGTTGCCCTTACTTCATCTTCTTCGTCGAGCTCAAGTTTGAGCTCAGGTTGCCATGGCTGCCCCACCCCGTCACCACCTGCTGCTGTCATTGCTTCGTCATCTTTCTTCGGCACCAACGAACCAGTCCAAACGACGAGCAGTTCCGTCAAAATAAAATAGTCCATCGTCGACGACCATCCTCGCCATGAACGACCCCGCCTGTCAGCGTTCCAGCTGCGCTGTTGCTGCTGCCGTTCCGGCTGCTTCTGTGTTCAACCTTGCCTTCCATGGCCGACTGCGTCGTCGACTAAATGACCAGCTGCTTCACCAGTCCGTCGACCAGCTCTACTATGCCGCGATGTTGCTTCCTCCGAGCTGCTGCTGCTTCAGTTCATCTTCTTCGAGCTTGAGCTCGACACCCTCCTGCTGCGTCGTTGCCGCTCCAGCTGCCTCGTCAAGCTGCTACAGCTCGCCATGGCCAGCTGCTTCTGCTTTCTTCTTCGTTGCATCCAAACAAACCCCATCGTTGCTGCTTCAGTCCAGTCCGAAAACGAGATTAAAACCATCTCATTTGTTCGAGTTTCGGTTGGGGTCGTAAAAACAGTCCATACGAGTTCATCGTCGATTGTTCGTTGTTCGTCGTTTCATTTCCGGTTAGTTGGTTTTTGAGTTTTATTTTTGTCCATATTTCGTTTTTATATTTCTCGAAGTTAAAATCGTTAAATATTTGATTCTTGTTTTGTTCGTTGTTCATCGTTTTGTTAAATTTTTAGTTTGATTAGTTTCCAGATTCAAATGAAACTTTAATTAATTGTTTTGCAGTTTATTTCATGTTAATTCTTATTTTATTTTTTAAAAAAAAAAGAATTGTTAGTTTAAGTTTAATATTGTTAGATTTAGTTTAAATCGCTTGAATCCGTTGTTTGTTTAATATAGATTTAATTCATGTTCATTTTTGTTTGAAGTTCGTTTTTAATTCAGTGATTTGATGTGAAGTCATCTTTTTTTTATTTTTGGATCATGTATCTTTGTTATAATTTTGTTGGATTTAATTTAAAAAGATTAATTGATTGTGATTTGAATATGTTTATTTGTTTTGTTTAAGTTTAATTCGAAGTTTGAATAAAGTTTGTTTGTTATTGTTATTGAATATTTTCATTCATGTTCATACTTTGTTTGGTTGATCTTGAATCCGAAATTTGTATAGTTTGATTTCTTGTTTATTGTTTATCATTTATGATTATTTCTTCAGCTTGCTTCATGATCTTGTTTAGTTTTAATATAGAAATTGTTGGTTGTAATGTTGTTAGATTTAATTTTAAGTTCAAATGATTATTGAATTTAGAAATCTGAATATACATGTTTGTTGGTGTTGAATCTGAAATTAGGTTTGTTTGTTGTTAAAGATGTTGTTCAATCAAGATAATTTTAGTTGTTTCTTTGTTGTTCATCATTTAGTTTGAATTTGTTGATGAACATTGTTAGAAATTGGTCATATTTGCTATATTTTGGTTGAAATTGATTAAGTGAAGTGTTTATAGCTGATGGGGGTAGTTTGGTAATTTGCAGTACGTTCAGGGGTAGTTTGGTAATTTCAGTAAGGGCAGAGGGGTATTTTGGAATTTAATTTCTGAATAATTATTTATTTTGAATGTTCTTTCCATTAAAATTAAGATAATATTAAAGTAATTAAGCATGGGGGACAAAATGTATTGGGGTGTAGGTGATATAGTTGTTTAATATAAATGGGGGACAAGACAAAATGTAGTGGAGGGGAATATGGTAATTGTTTATGATAAGCATGGGGGACAAGATGTAATGGGGTGGGGTTGATATATTTGTTTAATTTAGTGGGATTAAAATGGGGATGAGTGGGAAGATAATGGGTTTGGTAAGAGAAAATGGGTGTTTTATTAATTAATTAAAGGGTTTGGGGATGTGATATATATAGGAGGCTTGATCAGATTTTAGAGAGCACACAGACAGATAGAGAGAGAGAGAGAGAGAAAAAAAGCTGAATATTTATTCCGAAAAAAAAACATTGAAACTTTCAAGAAAAGAAAAGAAAGAAAAAATATACAAAAAAAAAATAAAAAAAGAGTTGGAAATTAGAAGAGAGAGTAGTACACACCTGACAAATATTCTGATATACGGGTTTAGAAATTAAGGCTTAAACATTAATTAGCCTTTCAAACCTGAAAATTCCCTTGGTTTCTGTCCGTTGTTTGTTGTCGGTGTTTCTGGATTTTATTTTGATTTTCAAATCTGTTCCTAGGCTGTTGTTGCTGGGCTGTTGTTGTTGTGCTGTATTGTTATTACTGCTGCTGATTCTCATCTTCATTTTCTTTTGCTTCCAATATCAGGTACACGACTGTAATACTAGCTATTGCAAGCTAATAATGTGGAAGCATGAATACATATGAAGAATGAAATTTTGAAGTTTTAATTTCGCTTTTTTCTTTGTTCCTTTTGTTGATTGTATTTAAGCTATTTCATGTATTACTGAATAATAATTGGAATAAGAAAAAATAACATAAGTTAGTCTTTAATGAATCGGTTTGGCAAAACGGGTTAATTCACTAGTTATGAAGGTTTCAAGATTATCAACAGTAGGTTAATCATGAATAAGTAGCTAAATTTAGCTAAGGCATGAATTTAAATTAAATTTCGTAAATTAGGCATGATTTGAGTTCAAGCAAGATTAGAAGAACGTTTAAGTCTAATAAACTTTCTAATAAGCTTTAGTAATTATGGTTAAATCTAGTTTCAAATGGTTGTGAATAATTAATCTCAATAAATTTTTTATAACAATGCTGAGTTGTATTTGATTCTTTTGGATATTAGTTGTCGAATTTTTATTTTATTTATAATTTCAAAATTTTGAGTAAAATTCCTTTTTCATCAATATTTGTATTAATCTAGCAATTAGCATGCCATGTTTTCTTAAAATAATAAAAAAGGCTAGTAATTAATTAGGATTTTCTTTCTTTATTTTAGAGACTAATTTTAATAGAAAAATGTAGTCGCTTTAAGTTTTGTCCATTTAAAATAAATGAGTTGAGCCTCGCTTAATAAAATGTATAGATTGTGGGGCCCTCAATAAATGCACATTTAATTGCTTAGAATTCGGGAGGAGCCGTTTTAGCAAATTTCACGGCCCTACCCAAAATAATGATATGCTAGTCGCTTTAGGCGCGTATTTAATAATGTTATCTTCTTAAACTCGGGTGCGTATTTCATGCGACCCAAATCCAAATCCCAAAACATTAAATAAAAATGTGTTCCGGATTGCGGGTGCATTTCATGTGACGTAATCCAAAAACATGTTTTAAACAATGTTCACATTCTTGTAAAAATAATAATAACAATTATGAAAGCGGTAAAAAGATAAAATTTGCACATAAGTTCATATTTGTATAAAATCAGATAATCAAGCCGAATATAACAGTTGAGCGACCGTGCTAGAACCACGGAACTCGGGAATGCCTAACACCTTCTCCCGGGTTAACAGAATTCCTTATCCGGATTTCTGGTACGCAGACTGTAATATGGAGTCATTCTTTTCCTCGATTCGGGATTAAAATTGGTGACTTGGGACACCCTAAATCTCCCAAGTGGCGACTCTGAAATAAACAAACAAATCCCGTTTCGATTGTCCTTTAATTGGAAAAAAAAACTCCATATACCCCTCGCGGGGGCGGAAAAAGGAGGTGTGACAGCTCTGGCGACTCTGCTGGGGACTATAACCCAGAACCACTGGTTCAGGGTTAGAAATTCAAGCTTATATAAATTGTTATATTTGGTTTTATCTGATTTTGTTACATGTTTTGGCTCAATATGCTAATTGGTTGCCTTTTACCGCTTTGATATTATGTGAACTGTATATAAACTGTGTCGAAACCCATCTCCTCTCTGAGTCTTGTGAATCATGAAGAAGGGTGTACTTCGTACGACTTCTTTTCTGTATAGTGTCAAATCCCAATTTAGAACGAGGTTCGGACAAGTAGCTAAGCCGGTGAAGCTTCTGTATTCCCGGTACGTTGCCCCCCCCCCCCACGGCTCGAGCTGTCCGCTCGGGTAAGCCAGGTATAGAACAAACACCCAGGTTCTGAACCTAGTATAACAAAGCCACATGCCGGATCCCTAGTAGGAACGCTTATTTGCATCATGCGCCTTTGACTTAGGGGACTCAACACAGGGGTTGGGTCCGTTTAGGATTAGCAACCTGAAGTGAAAAGACCATCCTGTTGCATACTGTGTGCTTTATGCATTTACTTGTTTCGGACTTGCATGTTGACCGGCTTCGAAAATCGGGAATATTGGAAAATTGCGAAAAAGAAGGAAGTAACTGTGTACAGAGTTAATTGCCTATTTTAGAAAAAAGGAAAAAAAAAAAAACAATGCCCCAAATACTGGCGAAATTCTGTTGAAATTTTGGAAAAAATGAAAAAAAAAATTATATAGTTTGTTTCACTCAAAAAAATAAAATAAAAAAAAAATAGAAAAGAGTCTCTTATTTTTAGGTTGAAGAATATGTTAGTCATTTTGTTGAAACGAAAAAAAAATCTTCACTTTGTCTTGTTTTCCAAATGTAAAAAAAAAAAAAAAAAAAAAAGAAAACGAAAAATAGTTTATCTTGCCATGAAAAATGAAAATGAAAAAAAAAGTCCTGTTTTTAAAATATTTGTTTTTTGAAAATGTCAAAAATGAAAAAAAAAAGGGTCTTGCGTTGAACATAGTTTTATTATTTGTTGCAATATTATATATATAAATCCAAAAAGTATTTTTCTTTATTTCCCTTCTAAAAAGGTTTTTTTAGACCCCAATTTTCAAGAAAAAAAATCCAAAAATATTTTCCATTATTGATGTCTTTAGAAAGTCTTTTTAATTGTTTTGAATAAAAAAAAATTCTTTGAATTTCTTCCAAAAATCCGAAAATATTTTCATTCTTCTTTCAAAATTGAAAAGAAAAGTCAAAATTCAAAAATATTTTTTAGAAGTATTTCTTTCATTGAAAATAAAATTCCAAAAATGTTTTCTTTCTTCTTTAGAAGTTTCTCTTTCAAAATTCAAAAAAAAAACTCTTCTTTATAAGTCTTTCCTTCAAATATAAATAAAAATAATAATAATAAAAAAGGTTAGTTCATGATTGCCCGAACTACGCGGGTTTGATTCTCACCGGATGTGAGATACGTAGGCAATCCTCATCGGGTCCAACCTCCCCTTTCGCTAAAAAAAAAAAAAAGGTCAAAATGCGGAAAAAAAACTATTTTTAGAAGTCTTTCTTTCAAGAAGCCCGAAAACAAAACATGATTGAAATGGTTAAACTGCTTAGGTACATTACATTACAACATGCAATTGTGATATGTGTTAAAACTTTAACGTTGAAAAGTTTGTTGTATACCAGAAGTTTCAGACAGTTAGTTTGTTAGAGCGTACTGGCAATATACCATTATCAAAGAAGATCAAAAGGGCCTATACCAGAAAGCATGACTGGCTCAGAAAATAGTGTTGAGTCGGAAAAGATGACACATTAGATGCTGAAAGAGGCGATGGCCAATATGGAAAAAATGAGATTGGAAATGAATGAAATACAGCTAGCCATGGCTAAGGTGCAAAAGGGGCCCGAACCAGTTGTCACTCTTACTCCCCCACCGGGACACACGCCAGAATACCCTTCCCCCGACCCTTCAACAAGCTTCCCAAGCCACCACTACTATCAAGGGAGGGATGCCTATGTTCCCCAAGCTCCGCCACCCAATCAGAACCCTCCACCACCAAATGTTCCCGTCTTTGTGGCGCCTCCCCCAGCCCCATTGCACAGATCATCCAGTGAGTCGTTGTTTCAGGCTCACGCCACACAATATTACCCCTCTGAACTCACATTCAAAGCACCCGAGCCACATACCTATAACCCCCAATTTGAGGTCCCGGCGGAGATTGAAAAGCCGGCTAAGAGCCCAGAACAAGATGAAGTGATGCGGAAATTTAAAAGCCTAGAGCAGTCCTTCAGGAACATACACGGGTTAGGCAACCAGGTCAGCGTGGCCTACAAGGATCTATGCCCTTTCCCTGATGTCCAATTACCAGCAGGGTTCAAGATGCCCAAGTTCGATTTGTACGAAGGGCATGGCGATCCTATGGCACATCTACGGGGCTTTTGTAGTAAGATGAGAGGAGCAAGTGGTAAAGATGAGCTGCTGATAGCTTATTTTGGTCAGATTTTGAGCGGATCTGCGCTAGAGTGGTATACAAGGCAGGATCTTAGCAGGTGGTACACCTGGGACGACTTGGCGCAAGCATTTGCTGGTCATTTCCAATATAATCTTGAGATCGTCCCTGACCGTCTCACATTGTTAAAGCTCGAGAAGAAACCTGGAGAAAGCTTCAGAGAATTTGGTTTTCGTTGGAGGGAACAAGCAGCAAGAGTCGATCCTCCGATGAGGGAAGGTGAAATGGTGGATTACTTCTTGCAGACTTTAGAGCCAACCTACTTTGGTCACTTGGTAACGTCGGTTGGCAAATCTTTCAACGAGGTTGTAAAGATGGGCAGCATGATTGAAGAGGGACTTAAGTCCAACAAAATCCTGAGCTATTCGGCAATTAAAGCAACCACTCAGGCCATCCAGAGCGGTACTGAGGGTGTACTTGGGAAGAAGAAGAAAGAAGATGTCACGACTGTTGAGTCTGGAGCCTGGTTCGGATCTAGAGGCCCGTCACCCTACTATAGCCAACCACGACCCTACCACCAAAATTACCCCCGCACTTCATATAGCCCTTCACGACATTATTACCCACTGTCAGATCCCCATTTTTCCGTTCATCATGCACAAACCTATACCCACGCTCCAGCACACGCACAATGGCGTGCGCCGGCTCCCCAAAATACATACCCACCTCCACCAAACATATATCCACTTCCGAGGGCCTATAGAAATCCTCAAGGGTCAGGTTTCTGTGGGAATCAAGCTTTTAAGAATGAGAGGAAGTAGAAATATACTCCGCTGGGAGAATCCTATACTACCCTGTTCCACAAATTGAGGCAGTTAGGCCTATTGAATCCTATTGAGCCCAAATTACCAAATCCCCTTCCTGGAAATCTTGACCCTTCAGCAAGTTGTGAATATTGTTCGGGGGCTCCCGGACACGATACTGAGAGATGTTGGAAGTTGAAGAATGCCGTGCAAGAGCTTATTGACACAAATAGGATCGAGGTTCAGGTTCCAGAACCGCCAAACATTAATTAGAGTCCGCTACTAGCGCACCATGAGACCCACATGATCGAACTAGGGCTCAAGGAGCTTAAGAATCCCTCACAAACGGTATTGATGATCCGTGCCGGTGAAAATAGTTTTAAAAAAAAATCGACCAGGAAAAGCAGGGGTGCAGTGTATAGATGACAAGTCGGTCATGGTGATGGGGAAAGAGTCCAGCAAGGCAGATGTACAGTTTGTGGGGCTGAAAGCAAAAATCAACAATTGGACGGCTACTCCTCTTCCTATCCGAAGGGAGTCTTGGTAGTGGGCTCTGATTTTTCTTTCTTGTTTTGAATTATTGCAGAGTTGTAATCCAGTTTTGTTTTAGTGTGAAACTCTGTTATCCCGTATTTTTATAAAGTGAAAGTTTTTCTCTTCTTATTTTGTTTTAAGTCTGTTTTCTTCTTTTTCTCTTTCTAAAACAATGCTCTTTATACTAATTCCAATAACATGGCATGCACAACGGATCTTCAACTTAGTCTAAAAAAATCAATCTGATTCTGAACTAATTGTACAAAAGGTCAATCATGATGACGAATTGAAATACGGTGATGATGAAGCCTTCGAAGAGACAAACAGAGAGTTAAGCTAGTTGGAAGAGAAATCCAAGCCCAACTTAAATGACACAGAAGCCATCAATTTAGGGGATGCAGACGATATCAGGAAATTTGAAGAGGGACAGCAAGTGTTGAAACGGATCCTCCCACATCAGGCCAAAGCAAAATGGCAAATTTGTCCCGAATTGGCAAGGGCCGTCTATTGTGACCAAGATGTTATCCAGTTGCACTTTATGTCAGACAGATGTCGAGGGAAGATGCATTGACATGGCTATTAATTGTAATTGTTGTTTGTTTGTTTGTACTTGGCATTTATCGGAGAATGAAATGACGGAGGCAATTCTTTCTTCTAGACGAACACTTTTAACCTTTGCTTTACCCCTTTGAGCCTTACTTATTCCTTCATACCCCTATCTTGGAATCATTAGAAAGAAAAAAAAAGGAAAATAATAACAAAAACAAAGGTGCCATGTGAACTACGTTTGACCTGATTCCTCAAAGAGGATACGTAGGCGCCTCACGGCTCGGTCATAGTGTAATAAAGAAATAAAATCCCCAAGCGAGAAACTGGGGCAGAAGTTATATTTGTAATGTTGGGAAAGAAGTTTGATTCCAAGAGTTGTAATGGTTTTTACCCATCAGAATTATTTTGAACCCTTTTGATGCCCCCTTTTCTTTTAGCCATAAACAAAAACCCATGTTGATGTCCAAAAAGACCTCCCGATCAAAATCCGAGGAGTGCCAAGTCAGGCAAATAAAAGCAGAGAAAAGTCGGCAACGAATTGATAACCTAAAGAATCCCTAGCAAAGAGTCATATCAGTAACACTCCAATCTCCAGCTTAGAAAAATAAAATGAGAAGAGTCTTATCGGTGAAAACCTTCACAGGCACCATAAGGCGACGGGAGTTGAGAGAAATGAGAGAGCCTCATCAGTGAAAACCCCTCGAAGGGCACTATGAGGCGACAAGGATATAAAGGGGGCTAGCAAGATAAGATTGGCAAAAATGATCCGCATCCGGCGAGAGTTAGGCTTCTGCGCATCCCCAGCAAAGTAAGGCCGTCAGAAAAATTGATTGATATAAATAGACTGGGTTGGTTGATCCGGAAATGCATGACATGATCATTGGGATTGATTATACCATTCAGATAAGTTCTTTTATTTTTCTTTCCCCAACATTTGTTCAGAAAGATTTTTTCTTTTTATCTTTTTGAAGTCATCACTTTTCATTTCTTGGTTTAAAGTGTTTTTCTCCAGTAGTTTGTTTTTAGAAGGATTTTTTTCCAGAGCTTACTACTAATTGCCAAAATGGTGTGAAGCAAAAGGTGAGCAGGACATGCCAAAGATAAGGCAATGAAATGGAAAAGACGTTTGTTGCAAGACCAAATGATGAGTTGGTCTAAATGTCAAGGGGGTATAATGATCAAAAAAAAACTGAAAAGCAACAATTGAGAAAACTGAGGATGAAGTTCCATGAAAATCCACAGTAGATCATAGAGATGCAAGAGCATCCTTGGTCGATCATCGACCAAGTTCCAAAAGGGTCGGACAACGCGGAGCGAGGAAAAAAGAGGGGAAAACCACCCTCAGCGGGAATATGATCACCAGCAGGAGTGTGATCCCCAGCAGTAATATCATCCCCAATAAATAGTATCATCCCCAGCAAGTTCTGATAGTGTAATGGAACACCGAGCAGGGAAGGGAGAAAGGAAAAAACCATCCCCAGCAGGAGTGGCACGACCACTCACCATGTTTTTTAAAACTAACAAAATCTTTCTTTGATTTGAAGCAGGGAAAAGAAATGTTACGGATGGCGGAAAGACAGGCCATAAAGAAGATCATCAAACCGGGGCAGAAAATTTTCTCATTGCGAAAATTTTCTCAAAAATCAGGTACCCACTTGGGGGAAGAAGGAAGGCAACGCAGGTCTGGATAAAGTGATATCCCCAGCAATTTTCGGAGGAATGAAACACTAATTTTGAGGAAAGCAGTTCTGAAAGGAGATGATTCAAGTAAGAGGAAAAATGACTAAGGAGGCAGGAAAGAATAACGCCAACAGAATGTTATACTTTAAGGAGCGTTGAAGTTGGGAACCCGCCCATAAGAACAGAGGAATACATTTCAGTATTACTTTTCAAGTTTTGAAGTTGGGAGCCCGCCCATAAGAACAGAGGAATACATTCAGTCTTTTCATTTCGAGCGTTGAAGTTGGGAGCCCGCCCATAGAACAGATGAATACATTTCAGTCTTTTCATTTCAAGCGTTGAAGTTGGGAGCCCGCCCATAGACCAGAGGAATACATTTCAGTCTTTTTATTTCAAGTATTGAAGTTGGGAGCCCGCCCATAAAACAGAGGAATACATTTCAGTATTACATTTCAAGTGTTGAAGTTGGGAGCCCGCCCATAGAACAGAGGAATACATTTCAGTCTTTTCTTTTCAAGTATTGAAGTTGGGAGCCCGCCCATAAGAACAGAGGAATACATTTAGTCTTTTCATTTCGAGTGTTGAAGTTGGGAGCCCGCCCATATAACAGAGGAATACATTCAGTATTACATTTCAAGTGTTGAAGTTGGGAGCCCGCCCATATAATAGAGGAATACGTTTCAGTCATTACATTTCAAGCGTTGAAGTTGGGAGCCCGCCCATAGAACAGAGGAATACATTTCAGTCTTTTCTTTTCAAGTATTGAAGTTGGGAGCCCGCCCATAAGTACAGAGGAATACATTCAGTCTTTTCATTTCGAGTGTTGAAGTTGGGAGCCCGCCCATATAACAGAGGAATACATTCAGTATTACATTTCAAGTGTTGAAGTTGGGAGCCCGCCCATATAATAGAGGAATACGTTTTAGTCATTACATTTCAAGCGTTGAAGTTGGGAGCCCGCCCATAAAACAGAGGAATACATTTCAGTCTTTACATTTCAAGCGTTGAAGTTGGGAGCCCGCCCATAAAACAGAGGAATACATTTCAGTATTACATTTCAAGTGTTGAAGTTGGGAGCCCGCCCATAGAACAGAGGAATACATTTTAGTCTTTACATTTCAAGCGTTGAAGTTGGGAGCCCACCCATAGAATAGAGGAATACATTTCAGTCTTTACATTTCAAACGTTGAAGTTGGGAGCCCGCCCATATAACAGAGGAATACATTTTAGTCTTTTCATTTCAAGTGTTGAAGTTGGGAGCCTGCCCATATAACAGAGGAATACATTTCAGTATTACTTTTCAAGTATTGAAGTTGGGAGCCCGCCCATACAACAGAGGAATATATTTCAAGATCAAGTCAGAAGACAGTAAAACAGAAGGTTACAACAGGAATCCCCAGCAGGAAACAATAAAAATCCCCAACACCGGGAAGCAGAAGGTTGCAACAAGAGGTCCCAGCACAAATTCAAGCGCCTGAGTCAAAAGGAAGATAGGACGCGTCTTGAAAGAAGCGACTGGAGAACATTAAATCATGCCCAGCATAACAAATCTAATGAAGAAAGCCATGTCCCCATCGGACCGAACAAAATGATGAAAACTGGTATTCAGAAAAGCAAAGGGCCAGAAGCCTCGGAAGAAAAGCATCGGAAGAAAAGCACCGGAAGAAACGCAAGCAGACAAGAAAGCAGGGCAACAAGAACAAATTGCAGTCTAGCCTAGCTTCTTGTTTTCTTTTAAGCACGGTGTAACAAGGAGATCGGTAAGCAGTGGTAATAGCATGCAACAACAGTAACATTGCAGTCCCACGGTAGTCCCAGCTACCAAAACTTCCCGAACTACATTGACCTGATTCCTGTTTAGCCCAGGATATGTAGGAAACCTTTGAAGCAAAGGTTCGGTTAAATCTTTTTCAAAAAATGCTTCACACGGAGTACTCGGATGGGCAAAAATCGCTCGCTTTATCTTTGCACGAAAACCCTTCGTGTCTTCGGGCAAAGAGGGGCAGCTGTAAGCACGTGATTTTTGCCCTATATGAGAATTACTCCCAAAAAATTCAAAAATAAAATGATTTTCCTTGGTATGCAATTTTGTGATATTTTTGAATAATTATTTGTATTTGTCTGTGCATGTTTATTTGTTAAATTAATAAAAATACAAAAATATGTCGCATTTTGCATATAGGATTTAATTCTACAATTGTTAGTAATTAAGTTTGTTTTACAAAAATTAAAAATTACAAAAAATAGGCATCTTTTGCATTTTTAGCATTTAATGTCCAAATATACAATTTTATGCTTAATTATTACTTAATTGTGCGTTAATTGTTATTGGGAGTTAATTTGCGCTTTTATAACTTACTTTAGTTCTTAATAATTTAAGGATTTTTAGAATTTAGTTTTAGAAAAAATAAAAGAAGAAAAGAGAGCAAAAATACAAAGAAAAATCGGATTGGGCCACTTCTTCAAATTTCAACCCCAGGCCCAAACAATTGTCCAACCTTCCACACGACCCGGTCCATTTCAAACCGTGTCGACCCAGTCCAGTACCAACAACCCAACTCCCCCTTTTCATTTTCATTTTTTTATTTTTACAAAACAAACAAAAAGAAAACCCTAAAAAGGGCTAAGATATCCGCCCCCCCCCCTTCTTTCTCTTCATCTTCCCCAAAGCTCCAAACCCCACCTCCCATGGCTGCCCTTTACTCTCCATTCTCACGTCCAAACGACCCCTCGCGTCTTCATCTTCTCCACGGCAAGCTCAGGCTCATCCATGGCTGCCCTTAACTTCACCATCGTTGCCCTTACTTCATCTTCTTCGTCGAGCTCAAGTTTGAGCTCAGATTGCCATGGCTGCCCCACCCCGTCACCACCTGCTGCTGCCGTTGCTTCGTCCAACCAGTCCAAACGACGAGCAGTTCCGTCAAAATAAAACAGTCCATCGTCGACGACCATCCTCGCCATGAACGACCCCGCCTGCCAGCGTTCCAGCTGCGCTGTTGCTGCTGCCATTCCGGCTGCTTCTGTGTTCAACCTTGCTTTCCATGGCCGACTGCGTCGTCGACTAAACGACCAGCTGCTTCACCAGTCCGTCGACCAGCTCTACTATGCCGCGATGCTGCTTCCTCCGAGCTGCTGCTGCTTCACTTCATCTTCTTCGAGCTTGAGCTCGACACCCTCCTGCTGCGTCGTTGCCGCTCCAGCTGCCTCGTCAAGCTGCTACAGCTCGCCATGGCCAGCTGCTTCTGCTTTCTTCTTCGTTGCATCCAAACAAACCCCATCGTTGCTGCTTCAGTCCAGTCCGAAAACGAGATTAAAACCATCTCGTTTGTTCGAGTTTCGGTTGGGGTCGTAAAAACAGTCCATACGAGTTCATCGTCGATCGTTCGTTGTTCCTCGTTTCATTTCCGGTTAGTTGGTTTTTGAGTTTTATTTTTGTCCATATTTCGTTTTTATATTTCTCGAAGTTAAAATCGTTAAATATTTGATTCTTGTTTTGTTCGTTGTTCATCGTTTTGTTAAATTTTTAGTTTGATTAGTTTCCAGATTCAAATGAAACTTTAATTAATTGTTTTGCAGTTTATTTCATGTTAATTCTTATTTTATTTTAAAAAAAAAAGAATTGTTAGTTTAAGTTTAATATTGTTAGATTTAGTTTAAATCGCTTGAATCCGTTGTTTGTTTAATATAGATTTAATTCATGTTCATTTTTGTTTGAAGTTCGTTTTTAATTCAGTGATTTGATGTGAAGTCATTTTTTTTTTATTTTTGGATCATGTATCTTTGTTATAATTTTGTTGGATTTAATTTAAAAAGATTAATTGATTGTGATTTGAATATATTTATTTGTTTTGTTTAAGTTTAATTCGAAGTTTGAATAAAGTTTGTTTGTTATTGTTATTGAATATTTTCATTCATGTTCATACTTTGTTTGGTTGATCTTGAATCCGAAATTTGTATAGTTTGATTTCTTGTTTATTGTTTATCATTTATGATTATTTCTTCAGCTTGCTTCATGATCTTGTTTAGTTTTAATATAGAAATTGTTGGTTGTAATGTTGTTAGATTTAATTTTAAGTTCAAATGATTATTGAATTTAGAAATCTGAATATACATGTTTGTTGGTGTTGAATCTGAAATTAGGTTTGTTTGTTGTTAAAGATGTTGTTCAATCAAGATAATTTTAGTTGTTTCTTTGTTGTTCATCATTTAGTTTGAATTTGTTGATGAACATTGTTAGAAATTGGTCATATTTGCTATATTTTGGTTGAAATTGATTAAGTGAAGTGTTTATAGCTGATGGGGGTAGTTTGGTAATTTGCAGTACGTTCAGGGGTAGTTTGGTAATTTTAGTAAGGGCAGAGAGGTATTTTGGAATTTAATTTCTGAATAATTATTTATTTTGAATGTTCTTTCCATTAAAATTAAGATAATATTAAAGTAATTAAGCATGGGGGACAAAATGTATTGGGGTGTAGGTGATATAGTTGTTTAATATAAATGGGGGACAAGACAAAATGTAGTGGAGGGGAATATGGTAATTGTTTATGATAAGCATGGGGGACAAGATGTAATGGGGTGGGGTTGATATATTTGTTTAATTTAGTGGGATTAAAATGGGGATGAGTGGGAAGATAATGGGTTTGGTAAGAGAAAATGGGTGTTTTATTAATTAATTAAAGGGTTTGGGGATGTGATATATATAGGAGGCTTGATCAGATTTTAGAGAACACACAGACAGATAGAAAGAGAGAGATAGAAAAAAAAAGCTGAATATTTATTCCGAAAAAAAAACATTGAAACTTTCAAGAAAAGAAAAGAAAGAAAAAATATACAAAAAAAAAATAAAAAAAAGAGTTGGAAATTAGAAGAGAGAGTAGTACACACCTGACAAATATTCTGATATACGGGTTTAGAAATTAAGGGTTAAACATTAATTAGCCTTTCAAACCTGAAAATTCCCTTGGTTTCTGTCCGTTGTTTGTTGTCGGTGTTTCTGGATTTTATTTTGATTTTCAAATCTGTTCCTAGGCTGTTGTTGCTGGGTTGTTGTTGTTGTGCTGTATTGTTATTACTGATGCTGATTCTCATCTTCATTTTCTTTTGCTTCCAATATCAGGTACACGACTGTAATACTAGCTATTGCAAGCTAATAATATGGAAGCATGAATACATATGAAGAATGAAATTTTGAAGTTTTAATTTCGCTTTTTTCTTTGTTCCTTTTGTTGATTGTATTTAAGCTATTTCATGTATTACTGAATAATAATTGGAATAAGAAAAAATAATATAAGTTAGTCTTTAATGAATCGGTTTGGCAAAACGGGTTAATTCACTAGTTATGAAGGTTTCAAGATTATTAACAGTCGGTTAATCATGAATAAGTAGCTAAATTTAGCTAAGGCATGAATTTAAATTAAATTTCGTAAATTAGGCATGATTTGAGTTCAAGCAAGATTAGAAGAACGTTTAAGTCTAATAAACTTTCTAATAAGCTTTAGTAATTATGGTTAAATCTAGTTTCAAATGGTTGTGAATAATTAATCTCAATAAATTTTTTATAACAATGCTGAGTTGTATTTGATTCTTTTGGATATTAGTTGTCGAATTTTTATTTTATTTATAATTTCAAAATTTTGAGTAAAATTCCTTTTTCATCAATATTTGTATTAATCTAGCAATTAGCATGCCATGTTTTCTTAAAATAATAAAAAAGGCTAGTAATTAATTAGGATTTTCTTTCTTTATTTTAGAGACTAATTTTAATAGAAAAATGTAGTCGCTTTAAGATTTGTCCATTTAAAATAAATGAGATGAGCCTCGCTTAATAAAATGTATAGATTGTGGGGCCCTCAATAAATGTACATTTAATTGTTTAGAATTCGGGAGGAGTCGTTTTAGAAAATTTCACGGCCCTACCCAAAATAATGATACGCTAGTCGCTTTAGGCGCGTATTTAATAATGTTATCTTCTTAAACTCGGGTGCGTATTTCATGCGACCCAAATCCAAATCCCAAAACAATGAATAAAAATGTGTTCCGGATTGCGGGTGCATTTCATGTGACGTAATCCAAAGACATGTTTTAAACAATGTTCACATTCTTGTAAAAATAATAATAACAATTATGAAAGCGGTAAAAAGATAAAATTTGCACATAAGTTCATATTTGTATAAAATCAGATAATCAAGCCGAATATAACAGTTGAGCGACCGTGCTAGAACCACGGAACTCGGGAATGCCTAACACCTTCTCCCGGGTTAACAGAATTCCTTATCCGGATTTCTGGTACGCAGACTGTAATATGGAGTCATTCTTTTCCTCGATTCGGGATTAAAATTGGTGACTTGGGACACCCTAAATCTCCCAAGTGGCGACTCTGAAATAAACAAACAAATCCCGTTTCGATTGTCCTTTAATTGGAAAAAAACTCTCTGTACCCCTCGCGGGGGCGGAAAAAGGAGGTGTGACACCAGATACTGTTCCAACCAAGGACGGACCTCCTCGCCCAATTCTATCTTTGCCATATACAGATCCTCATCCTCCTCATCAAAGCCGAGGTAATCATTTATTTTTTTCTCGTCAAAAAGCACCTTCAAATTTCGCACCTTGGTCATTTTTGTGCCCTTTTTGATGTGGGCAACATTGGTGTAGAATTCCTTGACCAGGTGCTCGTTTGCATCCTCACAGTTGTTCAAGAAATACTCCCAGCCAACTCTCTCCCTAAACTGCCTCCTCACATTGGGATTGTGAGGTAATAAGTCTCTATCAACAAAGCTCCTCTCTGGGATCAACTTCCTCACCGGCCACCATTTCCTAAATTTGTGATAAGCTACCTCGCTCACAAACCAGTCTTGCCACACCTCCGGGTTTCTAGTTCGTTCTACCTCGCCAACCTGGGGCTCACCCCCTTCTCCTACTACCTCTTCTCTTACTGCCTCGTCTCCGAATAATGAAGTTGTGGGAGAGGTAGAGTATTCATCCCCACTGCCTACAGCTAAGCCCGCAGATGACCCAGAAGATACATTTACTGACGCTTGGGTAGTGGGGGAAGTGGGAGGAGTGTCTCTTAGTCTGTTTCTCTCCGGCCAGTCAGGGATGTACTCTGGGATTGAGTCTGAAGATATCTCTCGGGAGGGCTCGTACTCACTCCCAGACATGTCAATGGACCTATCAGCAGCTTTAATCATCTTTCTCATGTTTTTAATGTTTTGCCGGGCTTGAGCAGTCAATCTTACCATTTTCTTTTTCCCTCCCCGGGAGGATTCACCTCGACCAGCTTGTTTAGAACCCTTGCCTATTTGTTTCGCTATTATCATCAAACATCATCCATTAGGCTTGTTAGTATCAGTAAAAACAATTAAGATCGGAGTTGCAGAAAAGAAAACGTTGCAGATAGTTGTAGAGGTAACACAGTGCGGACCGCACAAAATGGAGTGTGGCCGCACAGAGGTCAATGTGGTCCGCACAGAGGTGGGGTTCAGACTACCCACTCTCTGTATCCAGGCAATGCAGACCGCACAAAATGTAGTGCGGCCGCATAGGGACCAATGCAGACCGCACAAAATATAGTGCGGTCGTAGTCCCCAAAGATCATATTGCAGGGCTTTAAGCAATACGGTCCGCACAGAATGTTATTGCGGACCGCACAAAGGCACCGCGGTCGATTTTTGAGAGTCAAGATATCGAAAAGTGTAACAAGAGGGTCTCAGGCCCTATTTATAGAAAAGGACCTGGGGCCCAGTCTTACCAACCTAATGCGGACCGTACAGAATGGACCCTATTTATAAAAAGGGACCTGGGCCTAGTCTTACCAACCTAATGCGAACCGCACAGAATGGACTGCGATCGGCACCACACAGCTTGTTTTAAGTTTGAGAAGGCAACCCAATGCGGTCCGCACAAAATGCCATGTGCCCGCAGTGGTCCACTGCAGACCGCATAAAATGTAATGCGGCCGCGGTGGCAAACTTCAGAGAGTTGGACATTTCATCCTTCATCAGTGCGGTCCGCACTGAATGTAGTGCATCCACATTGAAAACTTCAGAGACCTGACACTTTTTCCACTATGTCCTGCACTGCATCAACACAATCCTGTAGCATCTCACAACCAGTTAGTCCAAAAATAAATCCTATACTACCATGAAAATCAAAGAAAAACAAGAAGAAAAACACATGGGTTTCCTCCCAAGAAGCGCCTGATTTAACATCACGGCACGACGCAGGATACCATCAAATCATTTGAGATAAAGAAGTGCCACCACGTGGCTGTCATCAATTTTTCCCAAGTAGTGCTTGACCCTGTGCCCACTTACTCTAAAAACTTCCCCATTTTTGTTCTTTAAATCAAGAGCACCAAACGGGGTCACACACACCACTTCAAAAGGTTCACTCCATCTTGATTTAAGCTTTCCCGGAAATAGACGTAACCAAGAGTTGAACAAGAGAACCAAATCACCAACTTTGAACTCCTTGCTACGAGCATATTTATCATGAAGGTACTTCATCTTGTCCTTGTACAAGGACGAACTGGAGTAGGCATGGAATCGAAATTCATCAAGTTCATTAAGCTACTCCACACGAAGTTTGCTGCAACATCCCATTCAAGATTTAGCTTCCTCAAAGCCCACATGGCCTTGTGCTCTAACTCGACCGGTAGATGGCAAGCTTTTCCAAATACCAACCGATATGGAGACATACCAATCGAAGTCTTGTAAGTAGTCCTATCAGCCCATAGAGCGTCATCCAAGTTCTTTGACCAATCGGTCCTATTTGCATTGACCATCTTTGACAATATGTTTTTGATTTTCCTGTTGGAGACTTCAACTTGACCACTTGCTTGAGGATGATAGGGAGTAGAAACTTTGTGATTGACACCATACTTTGAAAGCAAAGTGTCAAAAGCTCTATTGCAAAAATGAGACCCCCATCACTTATGATTGCACGAGGAGTACCAAACCTTGTAAAGATGCTCTTTTTGAGAAATGCAACAACACTCCGGGCCTCATTGTTGGGTAAAGCCACGGCTTCAACCCACTTTGAAACATAGTCCACCACCACAAGAATGTAGGTGTTCCCACACGAGCTAACAAACGGGCCCATAAAATCAATGCCCCACACATCAAAAATATCAACCTCAAGAATGGTATTGAGAGGCATCTCATCTTTTTTCAAAATTCCATCCACTCTTTGACATTCATCATACCTCTGCACAAGTTCACTTTCATCTTTGTACAAAGTTGGCCAATAAAACCCACAACTGAGAACTTTGGAAGCGGTCCTCGTCCCGCCATGATGGCCACCATAGGTAGAGGAATTAAAAGCCTCCAAGATACCCAATTGCTCTTCCTCCGGGACACACCTTCGGATCACACCATCAGTGCAAATCTTGAACAAGTATGGCTCATCCCAATAGAAATCCAAACTATCTCGCTTGAGCTTCTTCCGTTGGTTAGAAGAGAGCTCACACGGGATTATTCCTGTCATAAAGAAATTAGCAACATCGACAAACCATGGCCTATCATTCATCGACATCGAAAGGCGTTGTTCGTTGGGAAATAAATCATTGATCTTTAGGCCATCACAAGGCCTCCCCTCCTCCTTCAAATGGGACAAGTGGTCCGCCACTTGGTTCTCACTACCCTTCTGGTCCACAATCTCCAAATCAAACTCTTAAAGTAACAAGACCCATCGCATCAGTCTAGCTTTGGAATCCTTCTTCGTCATCAAGTACCGGAGTGCAGCATGGTCGGTATGAATAATAACCTTACCACCCATAAGATACGGCCGGAATTTTTCCATTGCGAATACAATAGCCAAAAGTTCTTTCTCAGTCACCGTGTAGTTCACTTGAGCATCATTCATTGTCTTGCTCGCATAGTACACCGGTTGAAACATTTTGTTCACTCTTTGACCCAAAACCGCCCCAACTGCAACATCACTCACATCACACATGACCTCAAAGGGCAAACTCCAATTAGGTGCGGTAATGATAGGTGTGGTGGTCAACTTATGCTTGAGAAGTTCAAAGGCTTGCATACATTTTTCATTAAACACGAACTTATCATCTTTTTCCAACAATTTTACACAAGGGATTCACCACCTTCGAAAAGTCTTGTGATAAATCTCCGGTAGAACCCCGTATGCTCAAGAAAACTTTGGACTCCCTTGACAGATGTAAGGGGAGGGAGCCTTGAAATCACATCAATTTTTGCTTTGTCTACCTCGATATCATGCTTGAAATTTTATGCCCAAGAACTATGCCCTCTTCCACCATAAAGTGGCATTTCTCCCAATTGAGAATAAGATTGGTTTCTTCACAACGGTCCAAGACCCTATCAAGATTTTTCAAGCACTCATCAAATGAATCCCCCATAACACTAAAGTCGTCCATGAATACCTCCAAAATCTCTTCCACCATATCAGTGAAAATGGCCATCATACACCGCTGAAATGTAGTCAGTGCATTACAAAACCCAAAAGGCATCCTAGAGAAAGCAAAGGTGCCATATGGACAAGTGAATATGGTCTTCTCCTAATCTTCCAGAGCAATCAAGATTTGGTTGTACCCAAAATACCCATCCAAGAAACAGTAGAAGGCACGCCCAGCAAGTCGGTCTAGCATTTGATCAAGAAAAGGCAAAGGAAAGTGATCCTTGCGGGTTACTTTATTCAACTTGCGGTAATCCATGTATACCCTCCAACCGGTGACGGTTCTGATAGGAATCAACTCATTTTTTGAATTTGCAACCACGAACATGTCACCCTTCTTCGGTACACATTGCACTAGTAAAGTCCACGAGCTATTAGAGATGGGGTACACAACCCCGACATCCAACCACTTGATCACTTCCTTTTTCACAACTTCTTGCATTGCCTCGTTCAACCTCCTTTGATGCTCCAATGAGGGCTTTGAATCATCTTCCAGAATGATCTTGTGCATATAGAATGCGGGACTTATCCCCCGAATATCAGCTAAAGTCCATCCAATTGCCTTTTTCCGCTTTTAAAGCACCGTCAATGTGGTATCAACCTTCATGTTAGTAAGACAAGAGGAAAGAATAACCAGCAAAGTAGAATTGGAGCCTAAGAACTCATACCTGAGGTGTGGAGGCAATGGTTTTAACTCCAACACCGGAGGCTCCTCAATTGAAGGTTTAGTTGGTGGAGTCTTTCTATTCTCAAGGCCCAAAGATAATTTCCTAGGCTCATAAGAGTAAGAGCCCATTCTATGTAAAGCATTCACGCACTCCACTCGGCCCTCATCATCATTGACATCAAGATTCAACAATACGGCCTCCAAATGGTCCTCCACATTGATCATTAAACTGGTGTCATCAATTACCACTGCTGTGACGAGGTCCATAAAAGAGCACACCTCGGTACTGTTGTGCTGCTTCATCGATTTGCAAACATCAAAGACTATTTTTTTTGTCACCCACCCGGAAGGTGAGTTCCCCTGCTTCCACATCAACTAAGGCCTTCCCCGTAGCAAGGAAAGGTCTCCCCAAAATAATAGGAACTTTATAATCTACCTAACAATCCAAGATCACAAAGTCAGCTGGCAAGATAAATTTGTCCACCCAGACAAGCACATCATCAATAATACCCAATGGTCTCTTTATCGTTCTATATGCCATTTGTAATCTCATGGAAGTCGGCCTCAGCTGCCCAATACCCAAAGTCTTGAAAACGAAATAGGGCATCAAATTGATACTAGCCCCCAAATCACATAGAGCTTTAGCAAAATCCGCACTCCCAATGGTGCAAGGAATGGTGAAAGCACCAGGATCTCCAAGCTTTGGGGCCATTGAATGCACTATTTCACTAACTTGGTGCGTCATCTTTATAGTTTTACAATCCATAGACTGTTTCTTTGTTACCAAGTCCTTCATGAATTTAGCATAGCCCGACATTTGTTCAAGAGCCTCCACTAAAGGCATATTGATGGATAAGCTCTTCATTATGTCAATGAACTTTTTGAGCTGATTCTCATTTTTCTGCTTCACAAGCCTTTGAGGATAAGGTGGAGGTGGCCTTGGCAAAGGAGTCTTGGCTTTAGGCACAACTGGCTCCGGCATGTCTACTATGTGTTCCCTAGACGGGTTCACATCATTTTGGGTTTCCACCTCGACATCTTGAATATCAATCTCACTTCTTCATTCACATTTTCATCAATCACATTTTCAACCACCAAAGGAACTTCATCTTCTTGCAACTCAACATCATCATCCATAATTTGATTTTGTTTGGAGGCATGCACATCACCGCCTATCCCACTTCTTGTTGTTACCGCCATAACATGATTGTTCCCACCCTTCGGGTTCACTACCATATCACTTGGTAGCGCACCCTTAGGGCGAGTATTTATAGACTATGAGATTTGGCCTAAATGCACCTCCAAGTTTCTGATAGAGGTATTGTGGGAAGCCAACGGAGCATCCGAGTCCGCATTCTTCTTCATCATCTGTTCGAACATCATTTCAATTCTACCTATATCATTGCTAGAAGAACTAGGACCTTGATATGGAAATGGGGGTGGATTGTTTGGTTGTTGGTACATTGGGAGCCTTTGAAAGCCTTGCCCCCGGTTTCCATTGTTACATCCACTTTGATTGTTATTACTACCCCAATTGTTGTTATTACCATTCCAATTTCCTTGGTTGTTTTGATTGTTGTTCTGATTGCCCCAGTTGTTGTTTTGGTTGTTGTTCCCCCAATTACCATTGCCTTGTTGTTGATTGCCCCAATTGCCTTATGGTCTCCATTGTTGTTGGTTGGAAGAATTGTCTCGTTGGCCTTGATAATTATTCACGTATTGCGCCTCTTCACTTTGTTCATCACAACCATCATTTTGAAATCCACCACAATCGTTGTCAAATTGCTCCGAATTCCTTGGTTCTGTTGCCCTCTTTGTCTTCTATTGTTGACAAACATGTTAACACCCTCCATAGCATTCACTTGGCGAGGATTTTGAACTTGTTGCAACTGTGCCTTTGCTAGTAGGTTCATCGTGGTTGTCAACTTAGCTATAGCCTACCCATGATCATGTAATTCCTTGTGTAAATGAATATCCGTGGGGTCACCCTGGGGAACATTGGCTCTACTTTTCCAAGCGAAAGAAGTTTCAGCCATCTCATCAAGAATGTCACAAGCCTTATCATATGATAGCTTCATGAAGTTTCCCCCAGCAAGTTGGTTCACTATGCATCGGTTTGTTGTATTAATGCCCCGGTAGAAGGTTTGTTGGATCATTGCCTCAGTCATATCATTGTTAGGGCATTCTTTTACCATTGTTCTATAACGCTCCCAAATCTTATGCAAAGGTTCCGCGGGCTCTTGCTTGAATGCCAAGATCTCATCTCTCAATGCAGCCATATGCCCCGGTGAGAAAAATTTTGCAATAAACTTGTCCGCCAAATCATCCCAAGTAGTGATGGAATGGTTGGGAAGTCGCTCGAGCCAATCCAATGCCTTCCCTCTAAGTGAGAATGGGAAGAGTCTCAACCTAAGAGCATCCTCGGACACATTAGTTTGCTTGCTCCCCCAACATGTATCCACGAACCCCTTGAGATATTTGTAAGCATTTTGATTTACAGCGCCCGTGAAGTACCCACGTTGCTCTAGTAAGGTCAACATCACATTGTTTATTTGAAAATTGCCCGCCCGATATCGGGGTGGGACAATAGCACTTGCATAGCCTTGGTTCAGAAGCACTCTAGGAGCCATTCTTGGAGGTGGCAGAGGAGGGTCTAGGATATTGTCATTAACATTAGCATTAGCCTGGCGGCCTCTACGTTGTCCTTGAGGTACAAGAGGAACCTCATCATCTCCGACATCATCTGCCTCCTCCCCTGCAATCACATTTCCAAGAGGGTCATTGGCGTTGTTCGCTGCCATTTGGTACCTGAGTTGTGACACAAACAAAATTAGTAACAAAGAAGGAAAGAAGAACAATACACAAAACTATTTAGATAGATAGCCGAAACTGTTAGCTCCCCGGCAACGGCGCCAAAAAGTGATCGAGGCCAACCCTACACTACTATTGAGTAGCGAGAGAGGGTCGAAGCAGCTTTTACCCGATTAAGGTCGGGATCGGTTTCCACAGAGAGCTAGAAGTTGGAGTCGGGTATCTTTCTAAAATGGAGTTGTGTATGTGTTCCAAATTGCACTTCTTAACATTTTTGGGTTTTTGATTTACTTCTAATTTTATCAAACTACAATGCTAAATTAAACTAGAATAAGCTAAGAGTAAACTATTGCGAGTTGTTTAAATGGTTAAAAGGCAATAGGGTAGTGACTTTTGCCTAGGTGGTCAATTAACGGATACTTGAGTCTAAGGTATGATTGACATACTTGGGGAGTATGATATAACCGTTGCATGATTTTACCCACTCTACACCTCTCGGTGGTTCGAGTGAATTTGCCCAAATTGACTTTCTCAAGACCAATTGGGTATGAAAATTTGCACATGCAATCAAGATTCAAGTCGGGTATTACTATCTCTAGGTTTAACCCTTTAATTGGGGCTATCAATCTCTTGAGTACGCCCCAATTCCTTGTTGGACCAATCTCAGAGACTTAGGCTCTCTTTCTCAAGAAGAGCCAAAGTCAACTAAACACAAACTAGTGTTTGCAACCACCAATTCAGCAGTTAAACATGAAATTAGCCCAAATATCAAACACTCATAGTCAATCTAGTCCGAAAATATAAGACCCATCAATTACCCACACTAGGGTTGAGCCACAACCCTAGCTTATGGGTCTAGCTACTCATAATTAGAGAAGAAAACAAAGAAATAGATGAAGAAAAACTCATATTAATTAATTGCTAAGATAAACTAGAAGATTTAATGTTGAAATGAAGCTAAAATTACTCAAAATAGCTAAAATATTCGAAGTCACGAGCGCAACCCAGTACCAAAACTATCTGATGACCTAAAAATGGAAAAAGAAGCTATTTATACTAAGCTGAAAAATCTGGACAAAAATACCCATGTGGGGCTAGTGCGGACCGCACAAAATCACGTGCGGCCGCACTAAGGCTCTTGATATAAAATTCCAGCTCTCTAAACTAGGGTAATGCGGACCGCACAATGCGGCCGCGGTGGCTTCTAGTGCGGTCTGCTTGATATGGAGTGAAGACCGCATTGGATTTAATCTCCAAAATTGGAACCTCTCTGATCTTTGGTTCTGCGGACCACACTAAATCGAGTGCGGCTGCAGTGACTTCAGTGCGGATTGCATAAAATCTCATGCGGTCGTATTGCCTGTTGGCCTGGAAATCATCTTCTCTGAACCTCACTTGTGCGGACCGCACAGAATGGTGTGCAGCCGCATTGGGCCTATTTTGCCTAAGCTTTGTCTTACCTTGGTACTTGTGCAAGTTTCACTCCTTTTTGAACTGATTTTTGATATCTTGTCACTTTGTTGATCAAACCTACAATCAAGCACAACTTGTGAGCCTTTTGGGATTATTTTTTAGACTTTCTAATCAAACATAAGCAAGAAGGGGTATAAATGTATCAAAATCCCTAGTTATCATCAACAGACAAATGTTGAGGCTTGAACCCTCATCAATCAAGACCCTGGCGATGAATTTGTCTTCGAATTGCATTGTGATATGCAATGCTCGATTGTGATTCAACCCTTCAGGCGGTAGCTCATCCTCGTGGAAGATTATTCAGTGACTTTCCAACACCTGCCCTACCATATTGGTCATCTCTCCGCAGGTGATATTGTTGGGCATGTAAGCTTTACTCAACACCATCATCAAAGCATTCTTGTATGCCTCTGAATTTTGCAATAGTGACAGTATGGATATCTAAGTTGGGGTTTTGTTCAAATGATCGATAACGGAGTATTCCCTTGCTTGTACTTTCCTCCAAAGGTCATCTAGCCCTGTTTCAATGGCAGGCTGCTTGGTAGTGGCATCCTTACTTGGTCTTCCCAAGTGTTTAGGTGAATAGATTCTCCCGATCCTAGTCATTCCTTGTGCAACATCAGATTCCTCCATCTTTGCCTTTCCTTTTCGCCTAACCTTGGAAACGTAATCCTAGGGTATTTCTTTTGAGTCGAAAGGAGGTATGGTTTATATTGTCACTGTGAAAGGTGTAGCCACTTCCACTTCAAATGGAACAGGGGTGGCCGTAGGTGGAGCTACCTCTACCTCAAATGGAACTGATGTAGCTACCTCAACTTTGATTGGTGACTGAGTCTACACTACGTTAGGAGTAAATGTGACTGCAGGTTTAAAGTCATCTCCTTCTCGAATGAGCCCGATTGACCCCTCAGGATCTCATTCTTCATCTATCTCTATCACATGTATCCCGCCACCCCTATGATCCGGGAGAGGGTTGTTGCGGACATTGGGTGTAGCTTTTTTTGCCCGTATGACCTTGTTGTCAATCAGCATTTGAATTTTATCTTTTAGCGTTCGGCACTCATCAATGGTGTGCCCTTTCATACCGGAATGGTATGCACAGGTTTTGTTTGGGTTGACCCATTGGGATGGATTCTCTAATGCCACAGTAGGAATAGGGGTGACGTAACCAGCGACTTTCAACCTTTCATATAGCTGGTCGATGGGTTCAGCAATAGTGGTGTATTATCTGGGTGGCTTGTGGTCAAAATTGGGCCGTGGTCTTGGATAATTTTGGCGAGTTGGAGGTAACTGGAAATAAGATGGTTGGGAATTATAGGTATGATAGGCAGTGGCTGGTTGGGAGTATCTGGGAGATGAGGGTTGGTATGTGGGTGGTGGTGCTTGGTATGTGGGTGGAGGTGTTTGGTATGTGGGTGGAGGTGTTTGATATATAAGTGGAGATTTCGGGCCTTGAGCCACCATTACTGCCCCAACGTCTCTTTTCTTTGGTATGTTGCCTGATTGTAATGCCTTGTTTGTGGCATGTAATGCCTCAAAGTTTATTACCATCCCGCTCTTGATGCCTTCTTTGATTCTTTCCCTGAGTTTGATGATATCAGAGAATTTATGATTTTCAATAACCATCAACCTTTCATAATATTATGGATCATGTGCTATGACGAAGAACTTGTTCATCTGTTCCTCATCCAAAGATGGTCTGACCTTGGATACTTCTGACCTCCAACGGGTAGCAAACTCGTGGAAAGTCTCGGTGGGCTTCTTCTTAAGGTTCTGAATGTAGAAAACATCTGGTGCATTTTCTGTGTTGAACCTGAATCGGTTCATGAAATTAGACGCCATACTCACCCAGTTGGACCATTTCTTAGGATCCTGGCTGATGTACCAGGACAAAGCATCTCCCGTAAGACTTCTCATAAAGAGTTTCATCCAGATCCTTTCATCCTTTCTGACCCTAACAAGTTTCTTACAATAGGTCCTTAGATGAACCCTGGGATCACCTGTACCGTCAAACATCTCGAACTTTGGAGGTTTGTATCCCTCTAGCAGTTCTATATCTGGCTGTATGCATAGGTCTTCATAATTCAAACCTTCTATCCCTTTGCCTCCTTCGACACCCTGAACTCGACTTGTCAACTTCTTGAGTTTCTCAGCCATGTTCTTGATGAGCAGGTCCTTCTTAGTGGATTCTGGTATATAGGAAGTTGGTTGGATAGAGTGAGGTACGGTTTCCACGTATATAGGGTTGTTTTGGTGAGTGTTAGGTTCCTGGGTGTAGTGGTGGTCATTGGTTGAGTTTTGAGGATCAGGAGTGGTTTGTGGTGTGTTCTGAGGAGTGTGATAAGCGGCGGTTGGTGGGTACTAGATTGGTTGATGGTGGTGTTGTGGTAGAGTTGGTATCGGTAAGGGATTTAGATTTTGAGGTGGGGTTGCATATTGATGCGGTGCAGGAGAGTCTTGTGGATGTTGGTTTGGTGTGTTTTTGGGAGGTGCTGGGTTCTTTGTGTTTTGTTGGTTGATGTCAGGGACATTCAGGGTGAGGGATAGGTTTGCCAAGATGCGGACCTGCTCAAGCTCTCCCTGTATCTCTAGTATCTTTTGTTCCAACCTCAAAACTAGATCATTTGGCGCTGGACTACTCCGACCATCTGAAGTTTCTGTATTTTTCACATTCTCCTTTCGAATACCACTTAAGTCGTCCATTTTAGCTTTCCCTTTGCTCTTTGTAATACTTGGAGGAGGAGGAGGTGGAGGGCCTCTAGATCTGGTGTAATACACTGATGATGCCAGTATGAGCAAACCAACCTTAGGGGATGGGAATAAAGAATAATGAAAAACAAAAGGTAAACAAGTCAGTAAGGATTCTGAAATGTTTGCAGTATTTAAACACATTTTGCATGAATGTAAATTTGTGTCCTAACTTGGGAACCTCGTTATGCCCGAGTTAGGCCTAGCGACAAATGAATTTGGAGAATTTTAGTGCCAATAATTGCCTCATTTCATTAATGTAAAATAAATGATCCAAAACGAAACTAAATAAGATAATGTTGCTAATGGCACTTGGCCTTATTACATTCAAAAGAAAATCAAGTAAATCTAATCTACTTGGTCCTAGAAGGACCCTCTCCGGACCGGATGCTGTGGTCGATCAACTCTCCTAGATCACACAGGTTCAGCAATAAGAATGCCCTTGCCAGATGCCCTCCTTCATTTCCTTCAGCGTTCTGACAGTCGGTGACCCTCTTTCTTATCTTCCCCTCTAATTCCATCAAACTGTACTCCATATATTCTAGCCTCTCGCTGGATTTAACAGCTCTTTCTTTCCACTCGTTAATCATCTCCATGTCAGCCTTATGTTGCGCCATATGCTCAGGTTTAGACTCTCGCACTCTTTTCCACAGCTTGTTGTACTTCACCTCTACTTCGGCAAACTCATCTATGACCCTATTTCCTGGACCAACCCTTGTCTCAAAGTCTTCTGATAGATTATCATCCAACCATGAGGGGTAAAAGAATGAGTGACCCGCATGGTATCGGTCTGGCTCGATGGTATCCTTCTCCGCAATGATCTTCAAAGTCCACATATGTTGCGTTTCATTCTTATATGGGAAGGCGTCACCCTAGAAATCGGCTCTGAAGTGGATCATCTTAACAACCGTGGTATGACTTGTCTCCTGTCTGCCTGTCTCATAACTCTAAGAGGAGCATAAGGGTATATCCCTCTTAACCCGATCAGCACCAAATGCGGGACATCTCTGGATCTTATGATGAACTCGTCAGTGGGGAACCACTCGAACATCCACTGAACCTGGTCTTCAGTCAGCTTGTTGTAAAACTGCACCCATCCTACAGCATCCTTAGGTTGATTGAACATGTCCGGAATGTAGGTCATTCTCTTAGGGTGATGGAAGGATATGTGATCATTCCACGGTCTTCGTGGAAACTCTTGACGATATTGGCCCCTTTGGAGATATTCTAACAGTCAGACTTGTAACAGAAAGTTGCAACCCTCAAAGAATCTGAACCCCTTTTGACAACGTTCGACGGCCTGGTATATGTCTGCAACGATCATAGGGACAATAGTATATGTCTGTCCCTCTATCCCGTCCATTAGAGTTTTGGCCACCATAGCCAACCTAGTATGGATTTATCCCCTTAGATTAGGAATACCAGCATGTCCAAGAAGCACATAATGAACACGAAGACCCTGCGATGGACCCAGCCCAAAGAAGTGATTGAGAACACATCATCAAAAATACGGTAAGAGCTGATGTGACCGTATCTTTCATAAAAGAAATCAAAAGGTATGTAGGAGTTTTTCAGGAACTCCAAATCATCATTTTTCTTCAGCCCCATCATCTTAAGGAACCCTTTAGTGGTGTGATTTTTAGGTTCTAGCTGACCAGGGCTATCCCAAGGCAACCCAGCAAATCCCCCTATTTCTTCTAGAAGGGGGGTCATTTCTATGTCTCCAAAACGGAACACAGCCCTTTCCTTATCCCAAAACAGAGTGGCATCCTCGATTAGCATCTTGTTTGGTTGAAGATCCAATAGTGATGGAAAATTCCCTAAGACTCTCTTCACATGATTTTGGTCACTTGAGGGAAGATCTCTCCACAAATCTATCAAAAGTGGAGGAATACTACCGACCATACCGAATATGGGGACTTCATGCCTCATTTTCTGCAAAACAAGAGAGAGTTAGGCCATTTCCCCCTCCAGGTTCGTCTATTTATACTGTAATGATTAGCATATTGGCATTTATTTTTCCAAATTAATGCACACAATTGTGGTTACGTCTGTTGGGATTGTGGAAAACTCGATGGACTTTTAGACCAGGCTTGTCTTAAAGGGTTATTATGCGGACACCATGTTAACCCAGCTAGGTTTGACCATGATACATGTACAATTAATCAGAGTAAGGCTACTATAGAGGTCTAGATTGGGACCCTCAAACGGAAAACTTGAGGGGGAAAGGCACGGAATCGTCGAACGCACCGCTGATCGACTAGATTTACCGCAAATACGCCTTTTCGAATTTAAAGGGTGATATATAGGAGAGCGCAAACACTCATCAAGCGTTGCTATAGGATTGATTACGCATGAGTGGAATATGATGTTGAGCATGATTTATGCAGCAATAAATAGCATGTTGTCAAGCATTTGCACGTAAAAAATGATAAATGCAGTATTTAAATAACTGAAAGACAGTTACGGAAAAAGAAAACAAAGAGACAAGTCAGTTTCAAGAAAATAAATAAATCGCAAATACTTGAAAATAGACAGTTAAATTCAAATAAGGGGAAAGGGTACGTGGGATAGAGCATGCTTGGATTAATTCACAAAAATAAGTTCGTTATGGTAAGAGCCTAAAATATCCCTAGCAGAGTCGACATATTGTCGCGCCCCCTTTTTCCCTCGCGGGAGTCCGGGTTTTGATATTCATGGGGGAACAACTCATTTCCTTTTGGGAATTGGGTATTTTAAAGAGTCGCCACCTAACGGATTATGGTGTGTTAGAGCACCTATAGCGATTAACTCATGTAACTAGTTTGCATTACCAGAGATTAGGGTAAGGGCTCGAAATAACTTTGAGGGGAAGGTGTTAGGCACCCTTGGCGGTCCACAACGGTGGGTCCCGGCCGAACTTAAACTATGTGAATTAGTCATTTTAACAAGTAAACAGTTTCAACACATATTTGCAAATAAAGGTAGTTTTCACATTATAAAAACATATATGATCAAGGAAATTCAGTTAATGAAAGTAAGAGAGGTTTGGATAACATGCATATATAAGAAAAAAAAGTTTAGAGAATTTAAACACATATGGGAATTGGAAAAGGGAAGTCCTAAGTTGATTAGCCTACAGGATCATACCCATGCAATGCCCGGTAATCACTCCTCAATGAGGGGCTACGCGTAATATTAGCACGCAGGTCGTCATATCCTTTTACTACCCACTACCTCCCATTAGCGGTTATATAAGCGGGTTTAATTAACGATCTCTAAACGTGCTGCTACCTGTCCCTTCCTTGTGGTCCTGAAGGAGTTTAGGATCTCTAGATCTGGACAGTTCTAGACAACCTAAGGTTTTTTAAAAGGTAAAAATCTAGGCGACAAGCAAATAACATGTAGGACAAGCAAATAGGACAAATAGTTAGAAGGCTCATATTTACCTCTACATGTATATAGGAAAACAAACAGCATATCTAAAAACACAGATTTTGAAGAAATTCAGAAATCCTAAGAACATGATATCTAGATGATTGTTACAGATTCAGGATATGCATAAGAAAAGTGGCAGAATCCTAAACAGTTTGCCTATTGGTTTTATAGCCTGTTAAGCCTGGATAATTTCACACATAAACAGAACTGGTTTCACGGTTATTTAACGTCCTAAGGCTTGCCTAAGTGTGTATATGTAATCACAATTCTCGGAAATAATTTGAAGTTCTTTATCCTATAGGAATGATTTCTAGTGATATTTAACAAGACACTATATGAAGTTCCAATTTGAATACTTAAAGCAATGATAATTACCCTATGGACTTGAGTTCTAATGAGTGAAACTACTATTAGTTCTTATTAGACATGCATACTGACTGAGCAGGTGTGACAACCAATTAAACCTACATGCATGATTTCTAAAGAGACAGATTTGAATATATGTTGTAACGAAAAACTGAACCTTAGTTATTTTATTCCCTATAGGCATGCGTCTAATCATGTAAAGTAAAGTAGGCAGAACTTATTTCAACCAAAGCAAACCCTATAGGCAGGTTATCTAGCAATACACATTTGAACCAAAGTAAACCCTATAGGCATGTTATCTACCAAACACATTTGAACCAAAATGAACCCTATAGGCATGTTATCTACCCAGCTTTACCCACAGTACCATATAACTACCCTCTCATTTCACTAGTCACTCCAATATTTGTTTATAATTAATTATTACAGACCAATGATCGAATAAATTACATAAATAAAATATAAATTAAGCTATAGAGAGCCTGAAGTAGGCCCAAAGCAAATCCTGATGTACCAGGCTTTCAGTAGTCTCAAATTCCCAAAGGTTTTATAGCCAATTTCATGTCCAGGTGTGTTAGAGTTCCCTAAGGATCTCAAGGATCCCGGGCAGTGCTCACACCTAGACCTTTTTCAAATAAGGACTGATTTATGTGCAGTGTGGAAGAGTCAGCCCTGATATGCCAGAGTTCAGAGAGATCTCAACGGTCTCTAAGTAGTACACATACCAGAGGGGCAGTACTTAATAATCTAAGAGTAAGTGAGAGTGCATAATTTTGAAAAGGGTTTTGGTAAATAGTATAGAGAGGACTCTTAGAGGTGAAAAGATTTTTTGAAAACCAGTACTAATTTGGTGGTAAAATATCTTGAGGAAAGTATGAAAATACTTTGAAATCAAAACACAAATTAAAGAACAACCATATTCATAAACACTTGACAAACAGGTTCCACACAGGGAGAGAGGGGTTGGGGACACATAAAACACACCTTAGTATATAGTGGAGAACAGAAGCAAACAGATGTACAGAATTACTAAGTTAGTTACAAGGGTGGGTGATTGAGACATGGAGCAAAGATATTGAGAATACATAAGGCTCAAACATACAACTAGAGAGACTAGATGACTTAGCAAAGCAGAGTAGGAAAGGACTTAAATGAACAAACTAGGCAAAACACCACACTAGCATTCATAATGTAGGCATGCTAATTACACACGGAACAAAACAAGATTGTAGGCATGCTAGATAAACAGTAGACAGGCAAGTAGAGTTGAGACATGCTAATCATACGTTGAACCAGGCAATATTAGGCATGCTGGATAAATAGTAAACATGAGCAGGAATGAACTCATGACGGATAAACTAAGCAGTAATGAAACACATAGGGTTTAGATTCTAACATTTAATCAGAGACATACCAGTTAAGGGAAAGAGAACACAAGATGTAAGACAGGTGTTGTGCAGTTTCTAGCCTTGACTTACAGCCGTCAAGACTAATGAAGATCACAAGTAGCAGAAAGAACATAGAGCTTTTTAGAGTGTAAGAGTAATAGTGAACTAATGTTCGGGTTTTGAACTAAGAATAGAGGAGAGTAAATACAACAGTTTAGGAGTGGAGCAGAATAAGGTAAAAGAAATCAAATCTCAGCAATTAGAAAAATTACAAAATCAATCACACACTAAATTAGTGTAGTCTTCCTTTAATTAAGGACAACTACTCAACGGTTAAAGGACATGAGTCACTTAAAGAAAAAAAATCACATCAAACCTAAGTAAAGAGGTAAACAAACAGAAGTTTAATTAAGGAAATAATCGTGAAGAATCAGTAACATTACAGGCAATAAGGTAAGAAGAATAATTAGAGTCGTAAACAAAGGAATAAATCAAGAATCAACACATAAGTTTTAACCAAGCAAATCAATAAATCAAAATTCAAAATAGTACTAATTTAAAGAGAAGGAAAATATCAATTTCCACAAATAAACGAGTAGGCTAAATAAAACTTCATAAACACACATAAATTAGCCAAGAGATCGACTCAGAAACCCTAGTAGAGATGAACTAGGGTAAAAGTCACAAGATACTGAATTAGACTAAGGAAAATCATGAAAGTCAAAACACAGAAATAAACAATGTAACAAGTAACACGGAAAGACTCAGATCGGAGCAAAAATGTAAGAAATTAGGCTTTAGCATAAATCAACTAAGGTTCAAGCAATATTAACATGAATCAGCCAGTAACACTTAAGAACCATGATTAAACACTTGAAAATCAGAAGGACTTTGAAAAGGTGAGTTCAGTAAACCCTAATTTTTTAGGAAAACAGAGAATCGATTAAAAACCCATAAGAACTTCGTGAAAACATGCGAAATAGGTTTGATTCATCTCAAATATGGACAGATCTGAGAAGATTAAAGGATAAAAATTAGGGTTTTTAGAAAGGCAACAGAGATGAGCATAGACTTAGGAAACCATGGATAAAATGAGAAAGATCTTACTCAAGGTCAAGCCAAATAGCCTGAAACCAGCAAGAAAACCCAAGGTGTAAACAGACCGCCTAGGTCCCTTGAGGATCTCCTCAAGGATCCAAGAAATATAGACACCATAGCAAGCAGAAGGCAATTAGAGGCCTGAGGTGGTGAAGAACCACCATAGGAGGGCAGTAGGTGAGTGACAGCGCCTGAAGATTAGGGTTTAGGTAGAGAGCAGTTGAGAGATGAGGGAACAGATGATGGCAGGGAAGGGGTGGGAAATGATTAGGTTAGAAGGGGGTATATGAGTTTAATTAAGGTAAGGGTATAGGCCGGGGTATTGGGTTGGGTAGGCTTAAATTGGGTTAGGGTCAAATGGGATTTGGGCCTGGGTAGATTTTGGGCTAATGTGGGATTAAAAATTGGGCTATCTAATTGGTTGGGTCCAAATGAAAGGGGCTATTTGTTGAATACGTATTTAATTGCTAAAACAATTTTTTTTTAAATAGTTAATACATTATAAAAATGATTTCCATGCCTGGAAAGATTTTTAATAGTTACTTAATATTTTAAAAATATAAAAGGTTATTTTCCGGTAAAATAATATAATAATGTGTGTGTGGGCTATAATTGCAAAGTAACTACAATTGCAACCTAAAAATACAAAAGTGGCTATTTGTGCAATAATTGAAACTTAGCACAAATGCGAATGATAAAATTAAGCCACAAAAAATTATTATAAAACTATTTGTGATGCAACCAATGATTGTTTTGTAAATAAAATGTTGGGATAAATTAATAAAAATATTTTAAAAATGCAGAAATTGTGTGAAAAATACTAGTTGATACCAAGGCATAGTTTTGAAAAGTATTATGGGAAAAAAATTGGGTATCAACAGGTTATGGTTGAGAATGATGGTAGTGGGAATGGTGGGGATGGTGGGTGTAGACATGTAATTTTTGACCCCCCCCCGAGATTTTACACATTTTAGTGTTTAAATATTTAGTTTAGGTCTAATATCACTATTTTAACTAGTTTTGATTCTTTTACTTTATTTTATCACAAAAATAAAAATTACAAAAATATTTTCTTTTATTTAGCTAATTGATATCTTATCTAGTTACTTTTAGTTTTTATATACCTTACATAAAATTCGAAAATACAAAAAAAAAAGGTTCCACTTTATTTTCAGGAATATTAGTATTTTGGTAGGAATATTATTTTAATTTTGCGATGATTTTAATCTAATCCTATTTTATTTTTTTAGTATGATATTTAAAAAATACCAAAAATAGGTTTGTTTTAATGGTTAGTTTTATTTTAATAGTTATTTCTACTTAAGTAGGATTAATTAATAAATGGGGTAGTATTTTTAGTCTTGTTTAACGAGAAAGAATAAAATTTGGGCTCAAACAATACATTTTTTAGGCCCAATTTTCGGACTAGCCCATTGAGCCCAATCTCCCCAAACCCATGACCTATCAGTTGACCCAACTCATCACCTTTTAATCCCAACCCTTCATTATCATTAAATCCAATGGACCACAATAAATCCCTAACCATATTTTGAACCTACCACTAACCCTAGGGGGCTTCTTCTTCTTCAACCCTAATCCTCATTAACCCAGAGCAGCCGCAACTCCACCCCCTCACCACCAAGCAGCGCCACCAAACACCACGGCCGCACACCCCTAATCTCTATAGAATCAGCGACTGCGCCACCCCTTCGAAACTCCATCGTCGTCGTACCACCAAAGCTCCATAGCCATGGCAGTAACTTAAACCACCTATACCACCAGTCAAACACCCATAATACCTCCTTAAAACCTGCCAGAAATCAGCTGCCCATCCCCGTAAAACACTATCATTCCTACACTTCAAACACAGCCAGAAAATTAAGAAAAAGAGAGGACAAAGAGCAAAAAACAGAGGCAAATGAGATAGATGTCGGTTGAACAATTTGATTCTTTTCAAAGCTCATTTTTAACCTCTTCTATGATACAAAGCCATACGAGAATCCTGTGAAATCTTCTCCTCTCACATGAACTTAGTTCTTGTCCACAGTTTTCTAAGACGGATTTAAACAAATATATAAAGTCTGATAATCACTCAAGCACACTCTTAAACTCAAATTGGTCCAAGTTGTTGATTTCCATTTTGAAATTTCAAGCTCTTCCGAAACCTGAAAGCATTCGTCAACAGAGGCGGAAAGAGAGTAGAATTTATGGGTTCGGCCGAACCCATTAGCTTTGGTACAAGTCATGTATTTATCTTAAGAAATTCATTGAATATGTACAAATTATTAATTTAGAATCTAGTATCTTAAAAGATCTAAAATCCCGAACCCATAAGTTTCAAATCCTCGCTCTGCCTCTGTTCGTCAAAGGTCTTGGTCCGAGGTCTTGTTCAGTCGTACGTCGAGGTTGTCATCCGAGGTTCGAGGTTTGCGGAGCAATTTTCTGTTGTTGTTTTCCATCCATGTTCGTGTCGCGATTTGCTCGATTTTGGATTAAGGGTCTTGTACAACTTTCAAGTGTCGAAGAAAATCTGATAACTCATTTTGAGGTTCATTCCTCCCTTTGTTCTCATTTTAGATTTTGTGCGTGTGCTTGTGATTGATTCTTGATGACATGAACGCTATTTTTTTCTTCTCTGTTTGTGACTTCCCTCAGTTGGTTTGGTAGTTGAGCTTCATCTAAGTCTATTACCATTTTGTTTACTATTTTCCTTAATGATTGATTGTTTGAACTTAGTATCTAGTTAAGTTAATTGGTTTTGGTTGTACTATTGCTTGACTGCCGGTTTGTGCCTTGAGTTTTTTTATGTGTTGATATTTGATGTTAGTTCACATACTAATGGAAGAAGATAATGAAAAGAATCGCTTATTGGTCCATGGAATTTGGGCTTAAATGGAGCTAAAAAGAAAGTGAGCACCAGATAAAAGTCACTGTTTTGTTTTAGTTTTACTTTCCTTCTATTTCACTTTATTTACCGCTAGCAGCATGTTGTAGGCCGTTATTACTTGGGTAGGCAAGCCTTAGGTTTTTTATCTTATTCGAGGTAAGAGGTCGCTCTCTTTAGTTTATATTCAGGGGAATGCCCCGTAGATTTTTTATATATTTTATCCGGGGTATGCCCCGTAGTATCATGTATTTGGAGGCCATGACGAACTTTATGGAAAAGTATAGTATATATTAGTATTTAGGATTTTACTTTAATTTTCTTATTTTATTTTCTTTCGTTTAGGTGGGGATGACCTCGAGCCTCTTGTGTGTATTTTTTTCTTTGTCTGTATTTGTTTTACCTCAATTTGAATATTTTAAAAGCCAACTAGATCATGTACGCAACCGTAAATTTTACGGGACTGGGAGAATGCCTAACACTTTCTCCCCGAGTCAAATGAACTCCCTTACTTGAATTACTGGTGCAAACCGGTTTAAGAGTCAAACATGTTTTAAAAGGAAATTGTTATTTTTTTAAAAATGGTGACCTGACATACCGAAATCAAATGTCAGGTGACGACTCTGAAAATCTTTTGAAACACAATCTTTTTATCACTTTCAAATTTGAAAAGCCTTTCAAGCTTCAAAATCATCTTTTATTAATTTTAATAAGGTTAGTGAGATTGTAAAAAAGGGGTGTGATAGTGGGTGGTGGTAGTCAATAATGGTGGCGGCTATGATTGAAGATGATAGTGGTGGTTGAGTATGGTGGTAGTTGGTAGAATGGTGGTAGTTGATAATGGTAGGCGATGGTGGCGTTTAATAATGAATATGGATGATAGCATCTTAATGAAATTAAGTCTTTGTTATAGGTTTTAATCATACAGTCCTATTCAGATCTATTAAGTGGTTATGAAGTAAAAAAAAGACAAAATTACAGAATAATGCACTCCATAAATTGACCTTGCACTATTTTAGCTCAATTACAAGTTTGCAAATGTGTAGCCAAATATCAATAAGATCTTTTCTTTTCCCATTCACTCTAATTATAACAACCTCATTTATTCCTACCTACCCCTATTGTAGCTCTCTCCTCATTTTTCACTCATAAATATTTAATTTAATTAATAAAAAATAATCATATGCAAACAAAACTAAAAAGAAAAATTAGTTACTCATTCAGGCAACACTCATTCGTGCCTTCTTCCACAACCAATACTTCTCTGTTTTTTTTAATTTTGTATATCTTCAGGTTTATACATACCTATCACAACTGCAAAACGTAAAAACAGACGCGAGAAACCTAAAATCTCATCTCCTTTAATGCTAATCTTGTTAAATTTCGATTATGATTTTTTGAGAAATTTGAAGTGGGTATTGTTTGAACTTATTAGAAATAGTCTAAGTAAATTGTATACAAAGTTTGAAGTTATTTGCTGGAGATTTGGACTAGTCTTATACAATAATTTCAAGTGAAATTCGTACAAAAATTTCATCAGTGATGCTTGTACACTTTTATACAATGTTATACACTTTTATACAAAGAGGTGCAGTATGTATATAATTATATAAAAGTGTATAAAGATGTATAATCATAAAGTGACAATATTCTTGATACACTATGTATATAGGTGTATAAGAAGAATGAGAAGAAGAAGAAGAAGAAGAAAAGAAGAAAATGCGAGAAATTCACCAAATACCTGTAAATAATGTATCAACCTTGGATATAATAGTGTATAAGTTGTGTTTATACACTATTATACAATAGTTATACAATAGTATACATTATTGTACAAATGAATCCTATCAATGGAGTTTCACGTGTTCTTCTTCTTTCTTGGACATCCTCTGAAATTTAACTCGAATATAGCCTAAAGCTACTCCAAATCACTTGAAATTTAAGTTTTGAACTCATCTTGATGATTCCAATCAATTGAGACAACACCCATTCCAAACAACTAACAAATCGGAAAACTCAATTCTGAAATTTAACTTAAATATAGCCTAAATCTACTTCAAATCACTTGAAATTTAAGTTTTGAACTCATCTTGATGATTCCAATCAATTGAGACAACACTCATTCCAAACAACTAACAAATCAGAAAACTCAATTTCTGAAATCGAATCTTCGAACCACCTGTAATGGTGACTTTTATTTTTTAAATCCTTAATTAACCATTGGAATCCGGAAAAGAATTGAAGGAGAATAACAATAGTAGAAAAATTTTGTGGTGCAAAGGCTGACTTGGGAAGAAGAAGAAGAAGGTGTGCGAACTGGAACAACGAAAAAAGGGGAATGACAAGGGTTGTAACTGGAACGAATAAAAAAGGGGCTAACTAGTGAAAAGTAATTTTCAGGTTATGTACAACCTGGGCTATACTGGGTAAGGGATTCAAACATGGGCCATTTTCTGATGGGTTGTTGGGCCAAGTGACAAGGGATGTAATTGTGAGCATGTAATTTTTGCTCTATGTGAATTACTCTCATAAATTCAAGAAAATAAATTTTTCCCATTATTTGTAAATTCGTAGATTTTTATTAATTGTTTGCATTTTTCTTGCATGTTTAAGTTTTATTTAAATCATGAAAAATACCAAAAATATCACGCATGATATTTAGACTTTATTTTTATATTTTTAGGACTAATTGGTAGTTACTTGTTTTATAAAAATTAAAAATCACAAAAATTGCTTCGTTTTTACACTTTTTTCTTTTATTGATTTTTTCTCTTTTAATTTAGGATTAAGTAGCTTTTATAATTTTTATAATTAATTAATTAGTTTAATTTCACACTTTTATATAATCCAGAATTTTAATTTCTAGGATTTTTAATTTAAAAAAAAGAAAAAAGGAAAGGAAATAAGGAATTTATTTAATTGGGTTTAAATTCGGAACATGTGTCATTTTAAAGCCAAAATCAACCCAAATAAATGACATCAAAATTTATCCAACTCAGGCCCAATCTTCCTACCCAAATACCCATTACCCTTTACCCTACCCCTACATATAAAACGACAATTTAGAAACCAGAAAATGAGATCAGATCCTAACCACAGAGAAACGGCGCATCTGAGTTCCTCTTCTTCTCCATTTTTCCTTCTTCTCCTCCATTCTCACTTTGGCTCTCATACACACTCCTTCACTCATAAAACACACATATCTGAAACCAATCGAAAAAGAAGGAGAAGCTCTTAATTAAATCTTAGATCTGTAATCCAAAAAATTCACAAAAAAGAGAGGATAGAAGACCAGGCTTCATCCTTGTTCAACATTGTTGTTTTCCTCTTTCATATTCTGGGTTCTACATATTGTTGTGGTTGAAAAATTGGCCCTGCTCTTTGTTCGGATCTGCTGATTTTGCTATTTCTGCTTGGCTGAGCTTCGTATTTAGTCTCCACGGCCTTCATTGGGTCCGATTTCACTGATTTCACTGCATTTAGGTACGTAGATATTCATCTGTTTATTTTACTTCAAATCTATAAATGAAGATCTGAGTTACTCAACCCATGTTCCTAATTGATTTCGTGGATGTGTCACTGAATCCGATAATGATTCCATCTGTTTTAGTTTGTCGCTCACTTTGGTTTAAATGTTGAAGTGAACTTATTCTCCATTTAAGTGTAGCTTTGTTCGATGTTTTGTTCTGCCAACTTTTCGGGAATTCATCACCGGACTTGCTTTGTCATTTCTATGTTAGCTATTGCTTGGGCTGATTATTCTAACAGATTACTTGAGCTGAAATTAGTCATTGATCATTAGATTCTTATTGTAGGATTTTGAAGCCAAATGATTGTGTCTGTTTCACATAATTGATGGAAGTATGTGGTGAAAGTTAGTCTTAAATGTTAAATTATTTCAACTTGTTACAGTAGCCACTTATAATTCTTTAAGGTGTCCATTTATATAAAGTGATTCATGTGAATAGCCTATTATATACTCCTTACGTTTCAATTTATGTGAACCTATTTCTTATTTAGTCCGTACCAAAAAGAATGACTCCTTTCCTTATTTGGAAATAATTTACCTTTACACAAATATTTATAGTCACACATAATATATGTGCCTCATTTTAGACCACAAGATCAAAAGTCTTCTCTCTTTTCTTAAACTCCGTGTCCAGTCAAATGGGTTCACATAAATTGAAACGGAGGGAGTAGTTGTTTGTGGGGAAAAACAGAGAGGGCACGAGAGGGATGAGAAACCGTTTGCTGCTAGCTTACTATCTCTCTAGCGTTTCGCCGTAGCGTCGCCAACTCTGGCCAGCCTTCTTCCATCATAAAAAGCAGTCATTAGAGCTCTACAAAGCCGCCAAAATCCGTTTCAATACCTGCGAAAATGCAGCAGCAACTCCTCACACAAAATTTCAAAACATCCATTGTAAACCAGCCTTGAAGCTCCAGTGTTTCGGCCATTAACCACTCCAAAAATGTAGCAAAAAGCAGGCCAAAAACGCAGCTGGAAACAGCCGCAAACCAGCTGCCAAACCAGCTGAAAAACAGTCCCCGATCAGCTCTAAAAACACCTCATTTCTGCTCCCAAAGCTACTACCAAAATGCAACATCCCTTACCCATTAAAACATGCAAGTTTCGGTCAAGCTAGCGAGGTCGATGTTGAGGTTCTCCAATTATGTTTTGAGCTTCAAGTTGATAAATCAAAGCTCAAATTCATGTAAAGGTTCATTTTTATCTTAGTCTTGATTGATATATAAATTGTAGAGTTTTATAATGCCTATTTGAATGGAATAACAATGTTAGTGAGTATCTCTATGTATGTGTTACACTCAAGTTTGGTCTGATTCCTTGCGCTGTTATTTCTCATTCATATTTCATACTCTATGATGCTAGAAATTTGGTAGATATTGAACTTGACCTTAGTAGCTAAGTCTTGTGGACCATTTCATTTCAGTAGCGGGTTGTGGTTGTGATGCACTGAAGAAGTATTGTGGGTAGGAAACATGGTTGCGGCATATCCAAGGTCCATTGCATAAAAAGAATAAAGAGTGGAGATAACAATTGTGAGGGGAGCCGTAGTAGATAAAACAATTAGTTCATGGCCTTCAATATTTTAATTGATTTTTAAACAAATAGATTTGAGGCGTGCCGTGCCAAATAAAATCTTAAAATACATGGCCCTCGCTTAATTAACATTTGAATCCTTAGAATTCGAGACGTGTCATTTAGTTGAATTTCCATGGCCCTCGCAAGTTTAAAAATGCGTAGTTGCTTTAGGCGCGCTATTTTAAAAATTACCTTCTTAAACTCAGGTGTGCATTTATGTAACCCAAATCCAAATCTCAACAATGTTAAATAAAATATGTCGGGGACCGCGGGTGCATTTATGTGACGTGGTTCAAGACGTGTTTTAGATAACGTTGAAACCTTCCTAAAAAAATAATTAAATAAAAGTGGTTATAAAGTTAAAATTGCACCATAGGCTAAAACATGTACTAAAATCAAGTAAATAGGCCAATTGTAATAGTTGAGTGACCGTGCTAGAACCACGGAACTCGGAAATGCATAAAACCTTCTCCCGGTTTAACAGAATTCCTTACCCGGATTTCTGTGTTCGTGGACTGTAATACAGAGTCAATCTTTTCCTCGATTCGGGATTTGAACCGGTGACTTGGGACACATTAAAATTATCCCAAGTGGCGACTCTAAATTTAATAAATAAATAATCTCGTTTCGATTGTCACTTTAAGTGGGAAAAAACTCCCTATATACCCTTCCGGTGGTGTAGGTAAAACGGAGGTGTGACAGCTCTGGCGACTCTGCTTGGGATAAGAACCCAGAACTTCTGGTTCAGGGTTCAGAATTCGAGCTTAGAATAATTGTTATATTTGGCTTTATTTATTATCTGATTTTACTTACATGTTTGGGCCTAATGTGCTAAATGTTGCTTCTTACTGCTTTGATATTATCTGAACTGTATATAAACTGCTACGAAACCCTTCTCTTCTCATCTTCGGGATGTGCACGCTGGCGTAACTACTTTTCTGTTAGTGTCATACCTTAAATTAGGAAGAGGCTCGAACAAGTTACAAAGCCGGATGGCCTTTTGGTTCCCGGTACGTAGCTCTCCTCGACTCGAGTTGTCCACTCGGGTACACAAGTCTAGAACAACATACCCAGGTTTTGAACTTAGAATAACTCAGCCTCATGCCGGATCCCTAGTAGGAATGCTTATTTGCATCATGTGCATTTGACTTTGGGATTCAACACAGGGGTTGGGTGCGTCTAGGACAGGTGTACCCAAAAATAAAAGACCATCCTGATGCATCATATGTGCTACATGTTGCATTTATTCAAGGGTAAAATGTTCATTTGGCGGACCAATAATAGTTGAGGGCAAATGAAAAAAAAATAGGGTGAAGTGTGAAAAATAAAGCAAGTATGGACCAATTATGTTTTCTGTCACATTTTTTGTTAAGAAAAGAAAAACATGAAAAATTCAAAAAAAGATTTTGCACTTTTTCATCATTTTCTGAAAATCAAAAAATCAAAAAAAGGGAAAAGAAAATCCAAAAGAGTTTATATGTTTCATTATTTTTCAAAACAAAAGACAAAAAATATGTTTTCTCTAAATTAGTTATTTTTTTAAATTCTCGCTCGTATCCGATCTGCCCGAACTACGCATACCTGATTCTCATCTTTCGGGGCGTGATACGTAGGCAACCTACATAGGGTCTGGTCTTCCTAGTGAGTTTAGGTTCTTGGCTTCGCGGCGTCTTAGCTGAATATTGCATTTTTAGCCACATAAGCCATTTTGCAAAAATAGCCCCAATCATGTCTTGCATGCGTCCAACATGAAAGGTTATTGTCTCACCTAGCATTCTAGGTCTTTAACTTTATTTTGTCCTAATTTTCTCATACAAGTGTGGATCTACTTACCGGAGTTTGGGCATGACAAACACCTTAGGACTATCCAGTCAAGATCGCTCATTCAGGAGTTGCTTAAGAATGTTTTTTTTAATTTATTTTTTTATGTTTTGAGTCTGATTTTTTATGTCGTCTTTTACCCTTTTATTTTGTACAGTAATGTCGAGTTTTTTTTTATTGTATTTTTTATATTGTATTTGAAAAAATGTGTTATAACTCAAAAATCCAAAAAAGAGAGGATATTTTGCGTTTTTATATTTCCGTTAGAATTTTCTTTAGGAATACTACTCCTAGAAATTGAAAAAAAAATTATTTGATGTGGTTTTTCCTTTAGGCAATTAATATTTAGAACTTAAAATAAAAATTTGTTTTTATATTTCCTTTATTATATTAGGACTAAAAATTCAAAAAAATAATAATTTCTTTTAGTACTTTTTTTTTAAAAAAAAGTTTTCTTTAAGGTATTCATTTCAAAAATCCAAAAAGATTTTCTTTTGAGGTTCTTCTTTGGGAATTTAATGAAAAATGAAAAAAAATATTCTTTTATTTTCACTAGAACTGTAGGATATTGTATATAGAAGAAAAAAGAAACGTACTTTATCTTTTGTTTATCTTTAAAGTTTCTTCCTTAGGTGAAAAACTGAAATCCAAAAATCTTTAGATTTTCTTCCTGAAAAAAAGAATCAAAAAATATTTTTGTCTTCTAGAGGTTTTCCTTAATAATTATATTTGTTTCAAAAGAAAAAAAAAAGAACAAAAATATATGATCGTTAAGCTTGAGTTTAGAATAGGTTATAGAACGTTAAGTCTAAAAAAAAATAAGATAGTTTTGCTTCTTTTATTTCTCTTTTCTTATAAGAATAGTCCTTAAGGTAAAAAGAAAAAAGGAAAGAAGAAAAGGAAAAGGAATGTTAGTTTGTTTGTTTTATTTCCGATCTTCCAGAACTACGCAAAGATCTGATTCATGCGGCGTCATAATACGTAGGCAACCTACATAGAGTTCGATCGAATCATTTTTTTATTTATTAAAATAAAAAAAATAAAAAAATGATGAAAAAAAAAGAGATGAAATCATGGGATTTGAGAAATGAGAGGGAACAAAAGAGCGATAATCAGAAAGAAAAAAAAAAGAAGGAAAATGAGCGAGCTACGAAGTGCGAGAAAAGAAAAGAAAAGAGAAGATTCAAATGGACAAATTGGGATGATGCCAAGTGACCTTGTGACCCTCGAAGTCATTATTAAACCGTTAATTGTTGCTATGTGCATTGCACGAAATGTGATATTTTTAGCTGTTAAATGCCCTAACGCTAATATGATGACTTCATTTTGTTCCTCTTTGTTCTCTTGATCATAGCAGAAGGGTGGTTAGTTTGTGGTTCTTAAGGTAACTCGTCCATACAACACAAGGTCAAAGGGTAAGGTAGCCATGGCTAGCAAAAACTTGGGCACAAGAGTTGTTGACCCATCAAGGGAGTTTGTGGAGTCGGAGTCTGAATTGAAAGAGGAGGTCCAAAGGGTGAAACAACAGATGACAGAAATGTATCAGTCTTGGATCAAGGGCCATCCTCCACCTTCATTCCCCACTAACTACACTAAAAACCCTGCAACTATCCCACCACTATCACAAATCCAGATTCCCACTGCTGCTGATATCTCCCCACGACCTTTTCACACTCTACCCCCCAAACCAACTCATATCCCGCTCATTTGGCTGCTCATGCTCTTGCAGTTCCTCCACCAGCTATTTTTCCTCGATCCTCTAACGAGACTGTGTTCAAAGTCCTTGATGCCCAACACTGTGCTCCAGAACCAACTTTCAAAGTGTCGGGTCCATATCCTCACATTCCTCATTTTGAGCCTCCCGGTAAAACTAAAAAGCCTGCTAAGACAGTGGAGCAAGATGAGATATCCGGGAAGGTGAAAATCTTAGAGCAGTCTTTAAGAAACATGCAAGGGATAGGGAGCGAGATGAGTGATAAGTTAGGATTTTAAAGTGTTTATATCCCTACTTGCCTATGCTTTGAGTATAAATTGATACCAAAACAGTCCCAAAATGCTCACAAGTTGTGCTTGATTGCAGAGTTGATTGACAAAGTGACAAGATGTTAAAAATCGGCTCAAAAAGGAGTGAAACCTGCTCAAGTATCAAAGACCAAGAGAAGTAAAGAAAAAGGGGGCCTAGTGCGGACCGCGTAACAATGACCGCGGCCGTACTAGGAGGTTCAGAGACTGGACATTTTTCGAGCCTAAGGTCACGCGGCCGCGGTAGGATTCACGCGGCCCGCGGAGAAGCTTCGCGGTCGCACTCCTTCTCTGTGCGGTCCGCGTTCATAAGGTTTAGCAAAGGGGCATTTGCCCTCATGCGGTCCGCGGTCACGTCTGCGCGGACCGCGCCAGTTGCCTTCGCGGTCACGGTACATTCCCACGCGGTCCGCATCCCCCAGTTCAAGTCATCAAACAACTGAAACCGAAGAGCCAGTGCGGCCGCGGTCCATTTTGTGCGGCCCGCACTGACCCCACAGGGGTATTTTTGTCCAATTTTTCTAGCCTAGTATAAATAGCACATTTTACTATTTTTTTAGGGAGGAGGTCAGATCTGAGAACAGGAGAATAGCTACGCTTGGTGTTGTAGCCATCTTTAGCATATTTGCTTCCCATTAATAATAGATTATTGTAGTTTCTTCTTAGTAATTAATTAATATGTGTAGTTCTTCATCTATTTCTTCAGTTTCTTCTTTAATTATGTGTAGCTAAACCCATTAGCTAGGGTTGTGGCTCAACCTTAATGTGAGTAATTGATGGGTGTTGCCATCTAGGGTTAGCTTGACTATGTGTATTTGTTATTTGGGTTGATTTTATGATTTCATTTAGAATTGGTGGTTGCAAACACTGATTCAAGCTTTGTAGGGTTTAACTCTTCTTGAGAAAGAGAGTTTATGACCTCAAAATTGACCCAACAAGGAATTGGGATGGACTCATGAGAAGTGATAGTCCTAATTAACGGGTTAAATCTCGAGAGAGTAATCACCCTACTTAAAACCCTAGTTGTTTGGTCTAATTTGCCAACCCAATTGGTCTTGAGAGAGTCAATTGGGTAAAATCATTCTCTCTACCGAGAGGTGTGAGAGTGGGTAAAATTTGTGCAACGGTTATAACATAACCCCCAAACAAGTCAATCGAACCTAAGTAACATCTACCTGTCAATTAGCCACCAAGGTAATGCCACAACCCGAGTGCTCTTCCTTCCCATTAATTACAACTTAGCAATATTCTCCTAGCATAATCTAACTTTAATCCATAGTTTTATAATATTAGTTATAAATACAAAAACTCAAAAGATGATTGAAGTGACATTAGAAGCACAACCACAACTCTAGGCTAGACAGAAAATACAACTCCACTACTAGCTCCTTGTGGAAATTCGATCCCGGATCTCTATTCGGGTAAAAGCTATTGCAATCCGCTCTTCCTACCATAGTGTAGTGTCGAGTCGGCAGCGATCAATTTTTTGGCGCCGTTGCCGGGGAGCTTACGGTGTTGACTATCTGTTTAGTTAGTTTTGTGTTGTAGTTTTGTGTTGTACTTCTCTTTCCTTCTTGTTTACAAATTTTTTTGTGTCGATCAATCAGGTACAATGGATCTTAATGCAAATGACCCTCTCGGCAATGTGATAGCGGGGGAGGAGGTAGAGGATCTAGAACCAGATGAGGTCTTACCTCAAATTCCACTGAGAGGCCGACATGTCAATGTAAATGCAAATGAGAACAACAATATTCCAGACCCTTCTCCGCCACCACCGAGAGTGGCTCCCAGAGTTTTACCAAATCAAGGATACGCCAATGCTATTGTTCCTCCCCGAATCTGGGCGGGGAACTTCCAAATCACAAATGTTATGCTGACCTTGCTCGAGCAAAGAGGGTATTTCACGGGTGCCTCCGATCAAAATGCCTACAAGCACTTGAAGGGGTTCGTGGATACATGCCGGGGTAGCAAGTGTGAGCACGTGATTTTTGCTTCACGGAAAATTACTCCAAAAGAAATCGAGAAATGAAGCAAGTTGCCTTCGGGTACAATTTTGAGAATTCGCGTGACACTTTTGGTAATTAATTTGTCCATAAATGTTCACCTTGTTATAGTTAATTGAAAAATACAAAAATACATGTTGCATGCATATTTAGGATTTAATTATGCATTTAGGAATTAATTAAACCTTCATTTGGCTCTAAATATATACCTTTTTATTCCATTCGTTGTCATTGTGTGGTTTTAATTTGTGTGTTAATCATTGTAAGTGTTAATTAATATTTGTGTAGCTTTATTTTTGATTTTACGATTTAATTAGGAATTGTGTTTAAATTAATGGGGCCAAAAATTCAAATAGAAATCAGGCCCAAATTGATACATTGACCAAGTCCACATGACCGGGTCTCTCATAAGTCCAAACGACACTGTATAGGCGTCTTAGATCCGAGCCATCCATCTCCATGATCCAACGGCTCAAAATCCGTCTCCCTTACCAATTCCCTGGACCGACCCGTTACCCCGTTCGAAGCGACCCCCAACTAAAACCAAACGACATCGTTCCCCTTAAGTGTATTGATTCGGGCCATTGATCTCATCAGATCGAACGGCCCAGGATCAATTCCCTCCCCCGTATAAAACCTCAATCTCTCACCCCACGCCCCCCAAACAAAACCCCCTCTGTCACTCCTTCGTCTCTCTCAAACTCAGAGACCGGTTCCCATGGAAAAAACCTAGCCGCCACCCCACCCCTTCGCCTGAAAGCCGGCGGCAACGACGCCGCTGGCCATGAAATTAACACCCCTGAACCACCATGATCCCCTCTCTCCAACTCCACACTCAGCTTACCTCGAATCTTCCCCGAACGTCTCGAATCTTCATTTGAAGGTTCGAGCAAAAACCTGATCTACACCAACCGACCCCAAATTTACACCAGTCACTCCCCTGACCTCACTCGTAACCAAACCAAGCTTGGTTGGGTTCGAATCTAGGTAGAATCCTTCGAGCCCCAAATCGGACCGTGGGAACCCTAGAACTCAAAACCATGGGGGTCTGTCCAGTTTAAAGGAAGAATTGGGGTCTAATAGACCTTAATCGAGGTGTTCTCAGTTGAGGACACTTCAATTAAAGTCCGTTCGACCTCAAAGAGGTCGAGTCCAGTTCGAGCATGGGTTATTTTTGTTCTTAAGCTTCTGAGGTAATTTTTCCTTTCCTATTTGTTCCGTTGGTGTTTGTTTATATCTGTTTTTTTTTTTTGTTGTTTAAGGTGGTTTTATTAATTTTTCAATTTTTGTCAATTGATCCCTATGTCTATCAATATGAAATCACCTCTGTACTTGTTCGAGTTTAATTATTTGTTGTCGATTGTATGTGTTGTGATTCGCGTAGTCGATTCGATATATGTCGTCGATTAGTTTTACAGTCTTGAATGGTAGTAATTTGATCCATCCTGCTTAATTCTGATTAAGTCATTTGTCTGAATTCAGTTGCGAACTGGTTATAGGTTGTAGTTTGTTGGATAGTTAGGGTCCAATTGTTAGTTAGCTAAGTTTGAATTGGTTATAGCTGAAGAGATTAATACAGATTGAAACAGGTGGGTAAGGCAGCAGTTTCAGGGACTTTTAAGAGGGTATTTTTTGATTTTAAAGGAGTCTGAAAATGGCTTAATTTGAATGGCTGTCAATAGAGTATTAAAATACCATTAAACTGATACATTGTTTAAGAATAGTGGGGAATAAGACTTAATGACATGGGGAGGTTGATTAAAATAAGTTAAAATACCCATAACTTTGATTAAAAAGAGAAAAACATGCGGTATGGGGGCTGTCAAGAATATCATGGGCATTTTCTGATTAGTTTTAGTATGTTTAAGGGGTATGGGCAGAGTTAAGGTCTGAAGGTATCAAGGCAGCCCGGGGCTTGCCTACTTTGCCTATAAATAGGCTCATTTAGAACAAAATAGAGGTTGGTTTTTTGATCTTGAGAAGCCAGAGAAAAGCAAGAGTGTTGAAGCTGGAGATTTAACCTAAAACTCTAGAGAAATAGAGGGAGTAGGCTAAAAAAATTACACTAAAGTTCAGTGGGTTTGAGATTTAAAGAAGAAAAATCTGCTTCCCTTTTACTGTTGAAATCAGTATTTACCTCTGTTACTGTTTCATTGAGAGCTGTGGGAATTTTCTGAAAGTCTGCTGGTCCATCTCTTGTTGCAAACTCAAGTTTTGGTCATATTGTGGGTGTTTATATTGATGTTGGTATTTGGGTTGCATTCTTGGATTTTCTGGTGCATTTGGTGCTGCTGTTTGGTGTTTTCTGAAGTTACTGTTGGGTTTTAATCTATTGCTGGGCTATTTTAGCTACTGTTGTTGCTATTTTGTTGTTTGCTACTGCCGCTGATCCTCACCTTCCTCTGTTCTTGTTTCCAATACCAGGTACACGACTTTAACATGGCTGTTGTAAGCTGAAAATGTGAAGCATGAATTCATGTGAAAAGTTGAAGTTGAAATGAAAACCAGAAAAGCAATCTGTTTGTTTGAAACTTGTTGTTACTATTTTATTAAGTTCCTTAAAGCATTATTGATTCTGTAATTTGTAAAAAAAATAGTCTCGTCATTTTAGTTGTTTGTAATGGGCTGCAGAAAACTGCTATGCGTTAGATCATGTTATTGGAATAACGTAGTTTAGCTCGTATTCAATCAGAACTTGACCATGTAATGGATGTTGGATATAACTTTCGATAATTTGTAAAATAGCACTTGTGGTTTGATCCCTGAAATATCTAGTAGGTTGTTAACTAATCTTGGATTATAGCATGATTGTTTGAGTTCTTGGTCAACTAGATCTTAGCATTAATCTTACCATCAATTGTTACTTAAAAAAGTACTGCAACGTTTTAAGGAAAAAGAAGCGTAGTTGTAAGTCTAAGGTTGTTAGTTAAAGTAACGAGTAAGGATAGGTAGGCGTGATTTGGTGAGTTAGCGATTTCTTGTGGCTCGAATCATGCCAGGATTCCTGTACGTTTTTACTTTGTAACGACATTTCGGAACTAATCAAATATGCAAAAAAATTATTAAAAGGCCCGGACTTTTCAAGCATGTAAACTAATTAGGACTTTGTCTTCTTTCATGTTTAGAGACAAATTTAATAGAAAACCATGGTCACTTTTAGGATTGCCCTTTTAATAATAAGAACGAGATGAGCCTCGCCGAGTAAAACGCAAAGATTGCAGGGCCCTCACAAATGTATATATATTAATTGCTTAGAATTCGGGATCGGACCGTTTAGCAAAATTTCACGGCCCTACCCAAAGTAAATGATACGCTAGTCGCTTTAGGCACGCCTTTTAATAATTTAATTTTCTTAAAACTCGGGTGCACATTTATGTGACCCAAATCCAAATCTCAACAGAGTTGAAATGTGCCAACAACCACGGGTGCATTGATGTGACGTGGTTGGAGATGTATTTCCATGATGTTGCAATTCTTGAAAAAATATATAAATAATGACGAAAGCGGTTAAAAGTTAAAACTTGCACATTAGCTCATAATTGTATAAAATCAGATAAACAAGCCGAATATGACAGTTGAGCGACCGTGCTAGAACCACGGAACTCGGGAATGCCTAACACCTTCTCCCGGGTTAACAGAATTCCTTATCCGGATTTTTGGTTCGCGGACTGTAATACAGAGTCATTCTTTTCCTCGATTCGGGATTAAACCGGTGACTTGGGACACCCTAAATCTCCCAAGTGGCGACTCTGAAATAATTAAAAAAATCCCGTTTGATTGTCCTTTAATTGAAAAAAACTCATGTACCCTCGCGGGGCGGAAAAAGGAGGTGTGACAGCAAGCAGACCAACGTGTCCGAGGATGCATTGAGGTTGAGGCTTTTCCCGTTATCTCTTCGGGGTAAAGCATTGGATTGGTTAAAAAGGCTCCCAAATCATTCTATTACAACATGGGATGAATTGGCGGACAAATTTATTTCCAAGTTCTTTTCTCCAAGTCATATGGCAGCTCTTCGGGATGAAATTCTAGCTTTCAAGCAAGAGCCAACGGAACCTTTGCACGAAATATGGGAAAGATATAGAATAATGGTAAAAGAGTGCCCTAATAACGACATGACCGAGGCTATGATTCAATAAACCTTTTATCGGGGCATCAACACCACGAATCAATGCATTGTGAACCAATTGGCTGGAGGGAACTTTATGAAACTTTCTTACCAAGAGGCATGTGATGTACTTGATGAAATGGTCGACACCTCTTCGGCATGGCAAAGCCGAGCAAATGTGCCCCAAGGTGACCCCACGGTCATCCATTTGCACAAGGAATTGCGCGATCATGTCCAAGTCATCGCCGAGCTTACAACAACTATGAATCAATTAGCAAAGGCGCCATTGCAACAAGTCCAAAAGTCGCGCCAAGTCAATGCAATGGAAGGTGTTTCTATGTTGAAAAGGAGACAAAGAGGACAACAACCTCAAGGTAATTGTGAACAATATGACAACAACAATGATGGTGGTAGTTATTCAAATGAGTGCTATGATGATCAAAGCGAAGAGGTCCAATATGTCAACAACTACCAAGGGAATAGAGGTAACTCGTCCAACCAACAATGGCGTCCTCAAGGAAATTAGGGCAATCAACAACAAGGCGGAGATAATTGGAATAACAACAACCAAAACAACAATTGGGGTAATCAAAGCAACCAAGGAAATTGGAATGGGAGTAACAATAATTGGGGCAACAACAACAATCAAGGAGGGTGGAACAATAGCGGGAACCAAGGCAACCGGTGGCAAGGCTTTCAAAGGCCCCCCATGTACCAACAACCGAATAATCCACCCCCTTTCCTTCTCAAGGTCCGAGTTCATCTGGAAGTGATATGGGGAGAATTGAAAGCATGTTCGAGCAAATGATGAAAAATAACCAAGATTCTGAGGCCCAATTAGCTTCGCATAACACATCTATCCGGAACTTGGAGGTACAATTAGGCCAAATCTCTCAAGCATTGAATACTCGTCCCAAGGGTGCGCTACCAAGTGACACGGTGGTGAATCCGAAGGGTGGGAATAATAATCATGTGATGGCGGTTACAACAAGAAGTGGGAGAGGCGGTGATGTGAATGCCTCAATGCAAAAGCAAGTTATGGATGAAGATGTTGAGTTGCGGGATGATGATGTACCTTTGATTGTTGATGATGTGGTTAATCAAAATACAAACAATGATGTTCGGGTTGATATTAATGATGAGGCTGAGTAGAGACTCAAGATGCCGTGAACCCGTCTAGGGAACACGTGATTGACATGCCCGAGCCGGTTGTACAAAAAGCCAAGGCACCTTTGCCTAGGCCACCTCCACCTTATCCTCAACGGTTAGCAAAGCAAACGAGTGACAATCAATTCAAAAAATTCATTGACATGATGAAGAGCCTCACAATTAATGTCCCTTTGGTTGAGGCACTTGAGCAAATGCCGGGGTATGCGAAGTTCATGAAAGATTTGGTTACAAAGAAGAGGTCGATAGAGTGTGAAACAATTAAGATGACTCATCAAGTGAGTGCCATAGTGCATTCAATGGCACCCAAGCTTGAGGATCCCGGAGCTTTTACTATCCTTTGTACCATCGGAAGTGCGGATTTCGCAAAGGCCCTTTGTGACTTGGGGGCTAGTATAAATTTGATGTCGTATTCGGTCTTCAAGACTTTGGGAATTGGGAAACCTCGACCTACCTCAATGAGACTTCAAATGGCGGATCGATCGATGAAGTGACCTTTGGTCATAATCGATGATGTTCTTGTATGTGTTGATAAATTCATATTGCCGGCCGACTTTGTCATATTAGATTGTGAGGTGGATTTTGAAGTGCCGATTATTCTTGGAAGACCTTTCCTAGCTACGGGGAAGGCATTAGTTGATGTTGAAGCGGGTGAGTTGACATTACGAGTGGGAGATGAGAAGGTGGTATTCCATGTTTGCAAATCAATGAGATAACCAAATAGCACGGAGGTGTGTCCTTTTGTGGACATTGTCACAGCCGTGATAGTGGATGACACAAGTTCCATGATCAATGTTGAAGAGCCTCTTGAGGCCGTGGTTCTTAACATGGATGTCAATGATGATGCTAGTAGAGTGGAGTGCGTGAATGCATTGCATGGTATGGGTTCATATTCTTATGAGCCTAGAAGGCTATCTTTGGATCTTCAAAACCGCAAAATTCCACCAACGAAGCCATCGATTGAGGAGCCACCGGTGTTGGAGTTGAAATCACTTCCTCCACACCTCAGGTATGAATTCTTGGGTTCAAATTCTACTTTACCTGTCATTCTTTCTTCTTGTCTTACTAGCATGCAGGTTAAGGCCACCTTGGCAGTTCTTCAAAAGCGAAAGAGGCAATCAGATGGACTCTAGCTGATATTCGGGGTATAAGCCCTGCCTTTTGCATGCATAAAATCATATTGGAGGAGGATACGAGGCCTTCACTTGAGCATCAAAGAAGACTAAATGAGGCTATGCAAGAAGTAGTAAAGAAAGAGGTTATCAAGTGGCTTGACGCAGGTGTGGTTTATCCCATTTCTAACAGTTCATGGACTTCTCCGGTGCAATGTGTACCGAAAAAAGGTGGAATGATTGTGGTGACCAACGACAACAATGAGCTTATTCCGACTCAGACAGTGACGGGTTAGAGAGTTTGCATGGATTACCGGAAGCTGAACAAGGTGACTAGAAAAGATCATTTCCCCTTGCCTTTCCTTGACAAATGCTTGATCGTCTTGCGGGCCGGGCTTTCTATTGTTTTTTGGATGGTTACTCAGGGTACAATCAAATTCTCATTGCCCCGGAGGACCAAGAGAAGACGACTTTCACATGTCCTTATGGCACATTCGCTTTCTCTAGAATGCCATTTGGATTATGTAATGCTCTGGCGACCTTCCAACGTTGTATGATGGCTATTTTCACCGACATGGTGGAGGATATCTTGGAGATCTTCATGGATGATTTTAGCGTGGTTGGGGATTCTTTTGAGGAGTGCTTGGTAAACTTGGATAGAGTGTTGGCCCGGTGTGAAGATACCAACCTTGTTCTAAACTGGGAAAAGTGTCATTTTATGGTAACAGAGGGTATAATGTTGGGTCACAAGATCTCGAATCGAGGAATTGAAGTTGATAAGGCCAAGATCGAGGTTATTTCAAGGCTTCCTCCCCCTACTTCTGTCAAAGGAGTGAGGAGTTTTCTTGGGCACGCGGATTTCTACCGGAGGTTCATCAAAGATTTTTCTAAGGTAGTTAACCCGTTGTGTAAATTGCTATAGAAAGATGCCAAGTTTGTTTTTGATGAGAAATGCATGGAGGCTTTTGAGCTCCTTAAACAAAAGTTGACCACTACCCCCATCATCACCGCACCAAATTGGAGCTTACCATTCGAGCTCATGTGCGATGCGAGTGACATTGCGGTGGGGGCGGTTTTAGGCAAAAGGATCAACAAGATGTTCCACCCGGTGTACTAACTCAAGCAAGACCATGAATGAGGCTCAAAGGAACTACACAGTCACCGAAAAGAAGTTGCTGGCTATTGTTTTTGCTATGGAAAAGTTCTGTCTACCTTATGGGGGCTAAAGTTATTGTGCACACCGACCATACCTCCCTTAGGTATTTGATGACCAAGAAAGATTCAAAGGCAAGATTGATGAGATGGGTTCTTCTCCTTCAAGAATTTGATTTAGAAATTATTGACCGGAAGGGTAGCGAGAATCAAGTGGCGGACCACTTGTCCCGTTTGGAGGAGGAGGGGAGGCCTTGTGACGGCATTGAGATCAATGATACATTTCCCGATGAGCAACTCCTTGCGGTGTCAATGAGTGGAATACCGTGGTTCGGCGATATTGCAAACTATCTTGTTACCGGAATCATCCCGTGTGAGCTCTCTTCTAACCAAAGGAAGAAGCTCAAACGGGATAGCTTGGATTATTATTGGGACGAGCCCTATTTGTTTAAGATTTGCACCGATGGTATGATTCGATGATGTGTCCCGGAAAAGGAGCAATTGGGTATTTTGGAAGCTTGCCATTCCTCACCCTATGGTGGCCATCATGGCGGGTCGAGAACGGCTTCAAAAGTGCTTAGTTGCGGATTTTATTGGCCTACTTTATTTAAAGATGCCGGTGATGTGGTCAAAAGATGTGATGAATGCCAACGAGCCGGTGGAATTTCAAAAAGGGATGAAATGCCTCTCAACACAATTCTCGAGGTAGACATTTTTTATATTTGGGGCATCGACTTCATGGGTCCTTTCGTGAGCTCTTGTGGAAACACTTACATTCTGATGGCGGTAGATTATGTCTCCAAGTGGGTTGAAGCTGTGGTTTTGCCCAACAATGAAGCCCGGAGTATTGTGGCATTTCTTAAAAAGAGTATCTTCACGAGGTTTGGCACTCCCCGTGCTATCATTAGTGACGGGGGATCTCACTTTTGCAACAAAGCTTTTGATTCATTTCTAGCCAAGTATGGAGTTAATCACAAAGTAACCACCCCCTATCATCCTCAAGCTAGCGGTCAAGTGGAAGTCTCCAACTGAGAAATTAGGAGTATCTTGTCTAAAACTGTAAATGCAAATAGGACCGATTGGTCGAAAAAATTGGATGATGCTCTTTGGGCCTATCGGACAGCTTACAAGACTCCGATTGGTATGTCCCCATACCGGTTGGTGTTTGGGAAATCTTGCCATCTTCCAGTGGAATTAGAGCACAAGGCTATGTGGGCCTTGAGAAAGTTGAACTTGGAATGGGATGTTGCTGCAAATCTGAGGGTTGAACAACTTAATGAGCTCGATGAGTTTAGATTCCATGCATACTCCAGCTCGTCCTTATATAAGGACAAAATGAAGTACCTTCACGACAAATATGCTCGGGGCAAGGAGTTCAAAGTTGGGGATATGGTTCTCTTGTTTAATTCCCGGTTACGTCTGTTTCCGGGTAAGCTCAAGTCAAAGTGGAGTGGGCCATTTGAAGTTGTGTTCGTGACCCTGTTTGGTGCTCTTGATCTTAAAAACAAAAATGGTAAAGTCTTCAGAGTCAATGGTCACCGGGTCAAGCATTATCTTGGAAAGTTTGATGGCAACCACGTAGTGGCACTTCTTCATCTAAAATGATGTGGGGGTAACATGCGTCGTGCCGCGACGTTAAATCAGGCGCTTCTTGGGAGGCAACCCATGTGTAGCTTAGGATTTTTGAGCTAACTGTTTATGAGATATTGCAGGGATTGTGTTGAAACAGTGCAAAACAAAGTTGGAAAACGGCATAGTCTCTGAAGGTTGCCAGCGCGGTCGCAGTGCATTTTGTGCGGTCCGCGCTGGCATGAGTCAAAAAGGGGACTCTCTGAAGTTCTTTACCGCGGCCGCGGTCAAGTTAATGTGGTCCGCGATGAACTGACGTGGCCGCAGTACATGTCTGTGCGGTCTGCGTAGGATTCATTACGAGGGGTCACACAAATAAACCCAGCGCGGTCCGCGGTCACTTTTGTGCGGCCGCGCTGGTAGGTGAGTATGAGTCCTACTGGGGCTCTATAAATAGAGACCAAGGGTCTCATTTTACGTTTTTTGCAAATTAGAAACCCAGAACCCTAATTCTACTGTTCATCCCCATCCAAAACTGAGATTCTTGCTTGTGTGGATATATTGCATTCATTCTTCATAATCCTGGTAACATGTCATGCATTTTTGATTATTACTCTTTTATTTTTATTTTTATTTGCTTGCCAGTAGTCTGTAACTTCTTTGCCTTTACAGTTGTCTTCGAATTGTTAGTCTATGGTAGCTTCCATGTTAGTTTGAAATAACTAAGGATTGGGTACATGAGTAGGGACAAGTAGAGGTAAAAAGTTGAACAAAAATAGAACAAAAGCATGCAATCCCTAGTTTACTCACTGAACCTAACCCAGTGCGGCCCGCGGTCGCCTTAGCGCGGTCCGTGGTGCCCTGGTCCATGCTACGCTTCCACGCGGTCTGCGATACATGAATTACTGAGGAACAACTTGTGTCCAGCGCGGCCGCGGTAACGTTTGTGCGGTCCGCACTGGCCCACCGAGGCCACGACCCCATTTTGTGCGGACCGCGGTGTGAGATTCAGAGAAGACCCTTCCTGGGGTTTTGATCAGTGCGGCCCGCGATAGCCTTAGCGCGGTCCGCGGTGCCTCCAACACGACCGCATTCCTAATAGCGCGGTCCGCGGTGCCTGGTTCTGCAGCAGTGTCTGCAACTTTCATTTTGCTTCTGCAATTTTAATTCAGTCACATGTTTCACTGCATGTGCTTTAACTAACAATGTTAGATGTGTTTGTTTGCAGATAATGGTAAAACAACGAGGAAGAGGTGCTAAACAACCCGGACGAGGTGACTCCTCCCGGGGAGGAAAAGGGAAACACGTTAAACTCACTTCCCGACCTAAACTGAAAACAAGGAAACAAATTGCTATAGACGACCAATCGGGGAGTGAGTACGTACCATCCCAGGACCTCTCTTCTGATTCAGAGCCAGCTACTGCAGTCCCGACTTCACATACTGCCCAAGCCCCACAACGTATATATTCTGAGTCATCTGATGGCTCAGCAGCAGGCAGTGGTGAATACTCCACCTCCCCCACAGCATCAATATCTGGGGAGAGTGTAGGGCTAATAGTGATTATGAGGTACCGAGCAGTGGGGTGCCCCAGGTTTACTGCCCAAACCTGAAGTTTGGGAAGATCGGTTTGTCAGCCAGATGGCGTTCCACAAATTTAGAGAATGGTGGTCGGCACGGAAGTTGATACTTGAGCGGAGCTTTATTGACAAAGACCTTCTACCCCTAAACCCAAATGTGCATAGACAGTTCCAGGCTCGAGCGGGTTGGGAGTTCTTTAAAGACAATTGTTTGAAGGCAAATGAGCATATGGTCAAGGAGTTTTACAGCAATGTGGCCCATATCATGAAAGGCACTAAAGTGACGAAAGTGAGAAACAAAAATGTGGTTTTCACCGGGAAGGCGTTGAATGAGTATTTGGGGTTCATTGACGAAGATGAGTCCCTATACAATGAAAAGTTAACAATGGGCGAGGAGGTTCGTCCGTGGTTAGCTTCGTACCTGGAAATCCCGGGTACGGTTCCAGAATGGCTACAAGCAGGGACCAAAATACTTCGGAGAACTTTCAACTTCGAGGCTAGAGGGTGGTTTACCTTTGTATGCAGTCGGCTCGACCCGGCCACTCATGATCAGACTATTCCACTTGCCCGAGCGGTTCTTATTGCTTCTATTATGGCAGGTTACCCTATCAATATGGGATATGTGATGTCCCGCACCATTTCTGCAATCGGGGTTGAGCATGACCGGAACTACCCTTTTACCAACACCCTTACTATGTATTTCCGGGACTTGGAGGTGGAGAAGAGACCGTTTGACGTCAAGATAAAACTTGTGGCTCCATTTTCCTTGTACAGTTTGAAGGGGCCAGACAACCCCAAAGACAAAGGTTACAAACCACCTTTCTCCACTCCAACTGGCCAGTCTGAGGAGCCAGTGGCGGTAGTGTCTTCGGTTGAGCCCCCCCACAGAGCCTTCCACCATGCCTACGGTCACCACTGATGATGATTTGCCTCCACGACCCTCCTCCTTTGTTGGTCCCAGTACTTCAGTTGACATGAGGGTCCCTTCTTCCCGGACTCATCCTTTCACGGCCCAGCAGTTGAGCCGAAGCTGCGACATCCAAGTTGTCTACATTGTCTGCTACAGTTGAGGCCCATTCAACACCTTCCACTACTCAGTTTCCTCAGTCCATTGAGGACACACTGCAGAAGCTCCTGGAAAATTAGGAGAAGATTATGAGGACTCAAGATGCCTTGACTATGGCGGTAGATTCACATGGCAAGGCTTTGAGGGAGCTTGCCAAGGAGCAGAAGAAGATGAGGAAGTCAAGGGCGTCCAAGGAGTCGGTGAGAGTGCTACGGACTGATGTGGATAGGCTATTGGCAGACCAGATGCCTCTAGACTTGTTATTTGGGGATCCAGCCCCAGCAACAGCACCAGTGCCACAACCACGGCAGGAGCAGGAGCAGGCACCCAGGCCTCCAAGGAAGAAGAAGAAGCTCCCCAGTTCAGTTGGTGCAGTTATTGAGCTACCAGACCCACATGAGACCCCCTCCAGTGATGCACCTATCAGTCAGCCGGTTCAGGAGTAGGCCCCAGTCCCAGCAGCTGAGCAGCAGGATATCGGGAACCAGTCTGAGGTTCCCATACATACAAAGGACTTGGGGACAACTGATGATCCCATACAGACGGACCAAGACTAGAGAGATCCTATATCCTTTTTGTTGTTTTGATATTTATTTGATAGTTGGCATTGAGACAATGCCAGCTTTTACTCGTGGGGGTGCACCCTACTTTTTCTGGATGACTGTATATATATAGATTCTTAGTTTATTTTTATTGATTGTGTGTTTTTTTTACTTTGGGCTGTATATAATTTTACATTTCTGTATATATTCATCCCCCGTTGTATATTCTACTCCTCTATTGTACATATTCATTCTATTTTCTATTTTCGCTAAATTTTCATTTTTAGCTTTGTAGTTAGGCTCGTAGCAGCTTGTTTTGATTTTGGTGTTTCCAATAAGCCCTTGGTTTTCTTAATGTCACGGTTCTTTCCAAGGGTAGAGTATTGTGCGAATCGGGTGGCTCTTCCCAATGATAGATGGCGTGACAACCTTCTTAAGGGTTTGAGTCCGTTTCTTTGATTTTTCTTTTGTTTTTGATACGCGTAGTTAAAAGCACCTCAAGCAAGGTTTCACTTGGGCCTAACACATTTGCCTTTGATCATATGGTCAAAAACATAATGTTGTGTTCAGGATGGTGAAAGTCGTGGCTTTGAGACTCCTGCGTTGACCAAACGATCAGCGTGTGGTCTTTTTGAACCATTGTGTGTTTAAATCATAACTAAGGTCGTTGTGGGCCCTCGACTCGATGTCTTTAGCAAATCCCTAGCGTGTGTGGTGAGGAATTGAAATTTGAGTCCAAGTCCCGTGCCAATGGTCTTGATCCAAATGCTAAGTTGAACAATTTCATAGTCTTCCAATGAAATAATCCCTAGTTAACTCTTTTGAGCCTTAAACCTGTTTCTTTCAAGAACCAATGCTACAAGCCTATACCCGTTCTAAACGATTACCCTCTCTTGGAACCCAAATATTCCCTTGAGTAAGGGCAAAAATCTAAGTTTGAGGGGAGAGACAAGAAAGGAAGCAAAGCAGTAAGGTACAAAAGAAAGAAAAGAAGGCAATGAAAAAGCAAGAAAAGAAAAAGGACAAAAAGAAAGTCCCATGTGAACAAGAATAAAAAGGGATTCAAGAAAAACAAAAGTGAAAAAAAAAGGTGTGGAGAAAGTATAAAAAGGAGAAATGTTTTGAATTGTATAAGAAAGAGTGACAATGCGTCTCTCTAACCCCTTGTGAAGAAGTGAAATCCTCAAAAAGAGCCAAGAAAGTTGTGTCGAAATGAATCAAAAGAAGTGCTTAAGGGAAGATTGAACTCACGTGAATAAAAATATGTCCTACCCTTATCTAAAAGACTTCAAAATGACTCCACAAAAACCCTATTTGATCTCAAGTTGAAGGGAGCCTACATTAGTGGATACTTACATAAGGGGCAAGTATATGGTACTTAGAGCCGGACTTGTGACCTTCCTTTTTGAGAGAGATGAGTGAAATTTCATTTGCTTCGATTTGTGTGTCAATATTTAAAAGGTGAGGTTTGCTTAGGGAGAGTTGAGGATGTGAGAGTTTGGGTTCCACAATGACCAAAGTAAGTGAGAAAAGATCTTTGATGAAATGTGTCAACTCTTGATGCTCTTGTATCGCACTTGATCCATAGTTTTCAAAATTTTAAATGTGTTAATGATGCATTCGTAGTGAGGGCAATTGTTAGTCCCAATTGA